>NC_022018.1:11973857-11987807 GCF_000317375.1 Microtus ochrogaster | reverse complement strand
CCGCCACCATTTGGGACCTACAGCACTTCTGCTGCCTACTGCCGCTGGGGATCTTGCAGCATTTTTTAAAAAGAACAACATTGGTAACTTAAGTAGAAAGAACTAGGAATCACAAATGTAATGTGCTTTCTCCACACAGAACACAATTTCGGCTGTGTTTAAAGAGGTCAGTGTCCACAGCCAGAGCAGGAACAGTCTGGTTTATTCTGCCCAGGCAGCATCGTGTGGTGCCACAGCACCCTGTAGATAAGGATGTGGAAATCCAAAGTGGGTACAAGGACAGTCTATAGGGCTTAGCCTGAAAACCATCAACCCAGGGACATAGTGGTTCACTTGAGTATCTGAAAGTGTCTCCCAGCAGAGGAATTAGATTGACTTTGTACTTTGTAACTCCCAAACTTTTCAAATTCCAAGACATGGGATATGACAAAGAACCTTTGTACCATTTTTAAGTACAACAGGCAACCTATGGCATGTGGTTTGAGTACCAATAAACTTCCAGGACTCTGAGCAGCTTATAAGAGGATATTTGAAATCCAATATGATGTTCTAGAAAATTTGAGTTCTATGTTAACAGAATGTGCATATCAAATGAGTAGTAATCTGGAGGTGTAAATTGTAGCTCGATTAAGAAAAAATATTGCAAAAGGAGGTATTAATCATAAAACAAATACTGATCCATGCTCTACTTATCTATATTTAATAGACATTTTTGCAATATTTATTGTGGATCTGATGTGTAACAACTACTTTTCTACCATCAAGTCCCTCGGAGCATGAAGTAGAAGACAAGGAAGATGGCAACATGGCACCCAGGGCTGGAGGGAAAATGTTTAACAGAAGTAATAGAAGTTTAAACTCAGAGTACAGGGAGGAGATGGCACAAAGAGTGATGCTTGCAGGAGGAACAGTGAGATTCTCCCGAATCAGACAGAGGGTAGTAAAGGCATTGATGTATGCAGGAAGCGTGTTATAGCAACATAAGACAGATTAAAAGTGGGAATAATAAGAGTGGATGGATTTAACAACCACCAGGAAGTTGGGATGAACAAGATTTATGTCAGAGTAGTGTATGGACATGGGGATCAGAGATGTTAGTAAAGAATACAAAGACATGAATAAAATAATAAAACAGAAACATAGGATAGTACCAGAAGGGAGTTCCAGTGAATACTGAAATCACGCAACTTTACATAGACTTTTAAAGCCCAATACAAAATGGGGAAGAGGACAACAGAAGACTTCTTTAACATGATACAAAGGACAACTTGAATAGTTAATTGCTTCAACGTTTTGAAACATCAAGTCATTGGCATTCTGTTGTTTGAACTCACCCTAGGCCAAGTATCCTAAAAGCAGCCACTCCCCGGGTTAAACTTCCTAATACAAAAGAAGGAGCAGAAGTACACTTGCATATCCTGACCTTTTGTCAGGGTGAAGTGGAACTACCTGTTTGGGCCATCTTAAGGTCAAAAGGACCAAGTAACCACACCCTGGGTCAGGACTTGTAGCCCTGGTTGTTGTCAACAGTTTTGAGCAACCTCAAACTCTCTGACCTTCAGACAAGGTGGCAATAGGCTCACATTTTTGGGCCTCCACAGATTTATGTTTCTAAACAGCTAGGAATGATGTTGGTGATAGTTGGTTTTACTTGACTGATGGTAAATCTACTCATTCAGAGAAAACACATTTTTGTTAAAGTTGAATTTGGTCCTAGATAAGAATTTGAAGAACATAAAGAATAACCACATGGAGAGGTCAAGAAGGGCGTGTGGGTTCACAGTTCAAATCAGGAAGATAGCAAGAAGATAAATAGAAAGTAAATCAAGAGGGCACATTGTGGAACACTACAAGGTCTAGGAAGCCAAAGATCCAAAACCAGGGCTTCTGAAAAGAAAGGGGGGGGGGAGAAGAAACTGTAAAAGGGGGGTGGGGACTCAGAACAGTGAAGGAAATAAATTTCCAAATTTAGAAATCCAAAGTTCCAATTTAATGACGACAAAAGGAAAAATCAAAAGTTCATTCACATTGTGACATGACTTTGAGTCTTAACAATGCTAAAAATAGGAAAAGATTCTTTAAAAAGACAAATAGCAAAGAATTGGAAAACATAGCAAGAAACTTTTCAACAGCAAATTGATCCCTGCAAGACAGGCAGATAAGACTAGTCTCCTCTGAGGAAACTGGGCCCAATTTGTAATTCTATACCCAGCCAAACTATGACTCCAGAGTAAAGATAGGCTTCCTGGTAAGATGGGGGACTAGATGCTGCCTCTGTGTGACAAAGTGATGTGTCAAAATAAGAAAAAAAATGGATTCCATTACAAAGCAAGAAGGCAAGAAAGAGAGTCAGAGGTCCAGGAAATAGATGGTAGGACAGCTGGAAATTGCAAAAAAAAAAAAAAAGAAGAAGCACAAATCATCAAGAAGAGGAAAGGCAAGCCCAGTACAACTCTACTAGGGGGCCTGAAGGCAAAAGCCTCACCTGAAAGGAAGCCCTGGTGAACAGAAGTTGGTGCTGCTACCCACAGGACAAGCCCATAGCCTCACACATTATCATAACTGGCTGCAGGCTCACTGAGGTACAGTGTGCCACTCCCTATAATGGGACTATTACATTCAAACTACCATAGAGGACATGGGATATACATGCTAGAAAAGCAGAAAGGGGTCAAAGTAGTTAATACTTAAAAAGAGGACCAACAGGGGGAGAGGAGGGAGATGGGAAGGGCAAAGGAGGGAATAAGAACAACACAGAATGATATATGTATGAAACTCACAATGAGACCATTTCTTTGTATGATAACAAAAAAAGACATAAAACATAAAGAAAAAACCAGTTTTCTATATGCAAAAAAAATCTTTTTAAAAATATACTTCCTGTATTTGCTTTCTTAGAAAACTTGTGGAAGATAAAATTCCTGTAAAAACAAAGGAGTTACAGAAAAAGAAAATGGAAAACGTGGGAGGCATTTAACAAGAGACTGGAGCAAACGGGGTAAAAAGGAAGTCTCCAGGCAATAACCGGCAGCCATTTTATAGAGCCTCCATTCCAGATTAAAACAGGAGCAAAAAAGGGTATGAGATGGAGGGTTCCCGAAGAAAATAAAAATGATCGATCTTATGACAGGCTCGTAGTAAGGAAGAATGGCTCGGGAGGCATTTTATAGAGTTATAGGGGAAGTACGAAAACTTAGCAAGAGATTGGAAAACAGCTAAGTAAAATGGGTAACGAGGCAAAAGGAACTTCTAAAAAACCAAAAGGAGCACAAGGGAGAAAAAACATCCATACTGTAGCTCAGGGCTCAGCACTGAGCAGGATCGGCACAGCGCAACTATGAAGAGAATGAAAATGCGTGTTACCAAGTGCATGGCAGACTCAAGGGGAGACATACGAGTGAGTGATGGAATGTCATATCAGAAATCTCTTTCGGTGGAGCACACCGCTCCCAGTGATTTAAAACAGCTGCAGTCTCACCTGCACAGGGCTTTGCATTGGGACTGCACTCGGATGGGCACTCCTTCAGTCATGTCACCTGAGGGACTCGGGGAGGACAAACTACACAGGATGGCTTCACATTCATTGTGAGGACTGGTGCGGGCTGGTGGCTGGCAAGCCGAAAGGCCCCAGCGAGAACACAGTGCCTCTGTGTTTCACGTGAGCTGCCGCCACACTTCTGTGGATAAGATTGAGCTTGTCTCTGTGAGCTCTTCAGGGCAGAGCCCCACAAGGGCAAGAGCAAAGGGAAAGGTTTTCTCCATATAGTTTTAGAAGCATCGTAGCCAGATATCCTGTCGTCCAAAGCAAGTCATAGGCTCTCCCAAGGTCAAAGGGAAGAGAAATAATTCCTGTCTCTTGATCAGGGTCATACAAGCATGGACAGGAGGATTTATTTGTGGGCTCATTTCAATCACTCTGTGTAATGGTATGTAAGACTTCATACTTCATTGTGGAGAAAACAGTATAAAAGACAATGCAAAAACTCAGTAAATAATCATTTTAGAAATGTAGAAAGTAGTATCGATAGCTAAGGCGTCTGAAGTGTGGACTCTGAAGCAGAGTGGCGTAGAGCGAGGTAGGGAAAAGGCTGCTCCTGGCATCAGTCACACAGAGCCGACCAACATTTAAAACTTCATATGTGACTATTGAAAAAACAAAAAAAAAAAGCAAAAGTGAAGGAAAGGTTAGCTGAATTAGCCATTCCAAGTCTGGCCTGTGTTCCAAACAACTGAAAGCAGGATCTGGAACAGACAGATACAATAATGTTCATTTATTACAGTATTATTAGTCAAATAGCCAAAGGTAGAACCCTAATTGCCTATCAATGACCAAACAAAGCGAGACATGGACAGACAGTGGAGTTGCACATGATCTTTGAAAGGAAGTGACTTCTGGCAGATGCAAGGGCGCAGATGAACCTTGAAGAGATGCTGAGATAAGCCAGGCAAGAAAGGCCACTAATGCATGAGGTAAGTACACTTCCGCCCAGAACATCTAGGGTAATCAGGTTCATATGGATGAGGAATAGAGTGGGGATGTCCAGGTGCTGGGCTGGGGGAAAAGATGAGTTATTATTTAATCCAATAAATGTGAATTTGGGGTTTGAATTTTTTAAATCTGATAATAGATGCTGGTAATAGTTATAAACAACACAAAGACATACACAATGCCCTTGAACTGTGTGCTCAAAATGGTGAAGTGGTGTTTGTGTATATTTATTACAACAGAAAAGAAATATAGATGCTGCCCTGCCCCCTTTTCTCCAAATGAGCTTGTCCATGAAAGAATGCTCTGGTATGACTCCGTCTTAGTTAGGGCTTCTAATGCTGCCGTGAAACACCATGACCAAAGAGCAAGTTGAGGAGGAAAGGGTTTATTTGACTTACATTTCCACATCACTGTTTATTACTGAAGGGGGTCAAACAGGGCAGGACTGATGTGCAGGTCATGGGGGAGTACTGCTTCCTGACTTTCTCTCCATGAATTGCTCAGCCTAGAAACCAGGACCACTAGTCCAGAGATGACACTACCACCATGGGCTGCACCCTCCCACATCAACCACTAATTAACGGAATGCCCTACAAGCTTGCCTACAGCCTGATTTATGGAGGCATTTTCTTAATGGAGGTTCCCTCCTTTCCGATGACTTTAGCTTGTGTCAAGTTGACATGAAACTAGCCAGCACAGTCTTACAGTATGGGATAATTCTAAGGACTGCTGGCTTGCTCTCCTTTTGTTTCTCCTCGTTTCTAATGGTGAGAAACCTTGAGCACACTCATATGTTAAGTGAAAATAACTAGTATGGACTTGGAGTTTCTCAGGGCTGAGAGAAGGAGCATGGGGGTGAGTGTCTGGTGAAGATCTCTGAGGAAGTGAACAAGGCTTTTTCTCACTAGATGTGATAAAGACATCCGGGTGAGCCCCTCACATTATGGAAGTGCCACAGATGACAGCCACGTCTCCCTCCATTCCTGAAAAATCCTTGTAAAGTCATACATGCCTTAAAAACCTACCAGTGAAATCCATCAACTGACAGGAGCATTTACCAAGCTCTTTCCATTTATCAGTCTCTCTGACTGGTGAAACTAGTCAGAGAGGAAGAGAATATTTTTATACAGAATATCAGACTCAAAATCCCTGCAGATTGTCTGGAGTCCTTCTCTAAGGAGCGAGCTATAAATATTCTTCTGGTTGAAAGGGCAAAGTCTCTTAGCATACAAAAGAACAAGTCTTGGATGATGTGGCTCGGGTATCCAGGGTCATCTGAGTCTACTGGGAATGAGTGACAGGAGACTCCATCGGAGCATTGAGAAGGTAGAACAAGCAAGGAAGAAAGAATACCCCCAGAGCAACCACAAGAGAGATGATATTCCCCAAACAAAACATAGCTCAGAGATCTTGTTCCATCGTTTTCAGTCTTTAACTAAGCTGTTCGTGCCTCCCATCCAAGGAGGATAGTAAATAGTCTCAGGTAGGGTAGCCTCCTTAATAGTACAGGAGGTACAGTGACACTTCCATCCCATGCAGGATGGCATACGGTCTATAAGAAGGGTGGAATCTCCAAGAGGGAGAAACAGCCCCCATATCAAAGAGGTGGAATCTGAGACAGACATGACACCCTGCTGCTAAGGTTGAAATACTGGGATAATCTGAAGTGAGCTCATTAAAATTTGATGTTCTATACAAAAATGTATTCTTACTAATCTGGAGGAGAGAACAAAAACAAAAAAAAAAGAAGAAGAAGATAGCGGAATCCACATAACCACCTGAGGCAGGAAAACAGCTCAGAGGTAGGTCCCTTCCCTAACCTAAACTTTTGGTTCTTTTGAAATAGCATCTCACCACACTTGATATGGGAGGGTTGGCAAAATTCCTTCAAGCCATGACCATTCTCCAAAGACATGAACTTCATCAATTTGTAAGTAAAGAACAGGAATAAAGCACTCCAGCTATTCCAGTTTTCCAGCACTTTACACTGACAGCTATGCTCACCCACTCCTACCAGCACACGCAATGAGAGATGGTCTAAATCAGAAGCAGCAGCCACTTAGTTCCTTGAGTTTTCTCTGTGGACACCAACCCAAACCTCAAAAGACATTCTGTCCCCAAGGTTTCCTCGCCTTGAAATTCTAGGGGCAGTCTTAGCCTCTGACCCATCCAAGGTCTGATCCTAGATCATCTTGGCAGGACTCGGTTTTGGAATCTGTGTTTCCATGACAACCATGCACCATTATACTATCTACCTCTCCAGGCAGCATTTTATAGATTCTTTCTGGGGGAAATGGGGAGCAGGGGAAGAGGGGAGAGAGGGAATGGGGGAAGAGTGGCAGGTGAGAAAATTAAAAGAATTAGGAGAGGAGGGAAGCTGGTGTTGGGAGGGGAAAGTCGCTTGTCTGGGAACTAACCTAGCCTGCAGCCTGCAGATATAAATGTTATTACACTGCTCCGTGTTTCAAAGACACTGGAATCTTTCTATTGTGATTTTTCTCTCTCTCCCTCCCACACCATCCTGGCTTTTCTCAATAGGTTTTATCTGCAGGAACACTCCTCTTAGAATTTCTATTAGCCAGCACTCTGAAGTTTTCTCCCTTTCCACTGGAACATTTAATATACAGATGTGAGCAGGGGATCAGCTTCCAGTGGTGAAGCCACTAATCATTACAACACTCAAATTACAGACCCCTGGAGTATGGAAAATTGATTTTTACCATGGCCAAGAGTATATGGGGTACATACAGGACCTTGCTATAAAGGGGAGTAAGAAATAGTCACCCTATATCCCAAACGTCCAACTTTTACAAAACTCATGAGATTGCAATGATCTTCAAGATGCTGCAGAAATAGCTCTCTCTCTCTCTCTCTCTCTCTCTCTCTCTCTCTCTCTCTCTCTCTCTCTCTGTGTGTGTGTGTGTGTGTGTGTGTGTGTGTGTGTGTGAAAGCACACATTTCTCTGAATAATCTCCCCATCACTTTGCAACACTCACTTCTCTCACCTTTAATTTACCGGAAGTGACACCACTTTCCCTCAGACTACTTCATTGTTACTTGCAGGCAAGGGCTTCGAAACTGTTTAACGATTACAGTCAAACACTGCTCAGTCTGCTCCAGCTCCTCTGAGGGAAGGTCAGAAGGCAGGGAGGTGAAAAGCAGTATCATCATTTTCTTCCGAAAACTCCATGCTAATGGGGATGAGGTGAAAGCAGCATGCCCTGCATTTCCTAATGATTAATATTCTCTCCAAAGAAACAGTGACATGTTTTCCCAGAGTTCTTACGTTTGGTTTTTACAAAAAAAAAAAAAATCTGAGGATGTGTAATTTAACAATAAAAACAAAAAT
This sequence comes from Microtus ochrogaster, assembly GCF_000317375.1. NCBI lineage: Eukaryota > Metazoa > Chordata > Mammalia > Rodentia > Cricetidae > Microtus > Microtus ochrogaster. Next base: position 11,979,969 of record NC_022018.1, on the reverse strand, counting down.
TTAAGTCCAGATTTTCTTGGTCATTTGATGAGTTACCTCTCTGCTCTTCTCAGCCACACAAAAATGCTGAAAGGATTGGAGAATGTGCCCAACAGAGCTGCACTCAGTGGAACAAGGATACCAGATCTTGCAGGGCAACTGTGAAAGGCAGTGGGAGACCACATGGTAAGGAATAGAAGTAGACAGAGCCAGAGAAAGTTAGGAGAGGCTGGAAAAAAATACATGAGAAGTGAAGGAGGAGAGAGCTGGTAAAGGCAGAAGAGATCAGAGGAGAAAGAAGCAGGTTAGGGGGAATGGTATAATTTTAAAGGACAGAGGAGGAACATGGGGGAGGAAAAGCAGAGGAGAAATGGGAGCTGCCAGGCCAAAGAGAGAGAGAAGGGGGGGTCTATAAACTGCAGAGGACAGTAGAAGGAGAACGTGTAGCATTGGCCCAATGGCTGGCTGTAGAGCTCTGACACATCCATGCAGTGTTCAACCTGAAAACTACAAAAAGACCAAATCCAGAGTTGTGTGATTAAAGCAGGCTTCATTTTAGAGGTGCGCCTGAGACACCACAGATATTTAAAAAAAACAAGGATTTTATAGTTCAGGGGTCAGACGTTTCCAAATGGGGGGATCGGGCAGACAAAATAGGCAAGGTTATGGGAGCAAAATATAAGCATAACAAGTTATTCATAACGACCTCCTGAAACAAGGACATGGTTGCAAGGTGGTCATGGCAAGGCAGTCATAACAACAGGTAGCCATAACAACCTTTTGAAACAAGGGTAGGATTGCAAGACGGTTATTAATTTTTTAAAACAAAGATGATTTTCATTTCCTGGAACAGGCAGTACAGAACCATTTTTAGTTAAGATTACAGGTGAGCCATAGCCCAATCCTTGAGAAACAGAAGTTTAATCACAAACAAGAGGGAACCTAGCTTGTCTTTACTATAAGATGCATTTACACCTAAGACAGAGGCAGGCTGGTTCTTCACCAGCCTACTCTCACTTGAGATGACAGTCACCAGAGCCTCCTTTTCTGGATTCCTGGATTGTTTGAGCCAGTGTCCTGAGAATGAGCTACTAATGTGTAAGGGGCAGGACCGTGTTGCAAGGTAATTCAGGATTTCCCATTCACTTCTGGCCTGCAGTTTTATCTGCTTTATCTGTGGAGCCAAATGAATTCCTGTAAAGTCTGGATAGTAGTTATCTTCCCATTTAAATCTTCTCCCTGATTCTATTTACTAGAGTTTGCACTTCAGTGTGCTGGGTGCTAAATTATGTTTTTACAACCATCTCTAAATGCTGACTTCGGAAAGTGGTTATGCTGCCAACACGACACTCTCCAGCAAGGAGTCAGCAGAGCCTGGTGGATGGGCAGCACTTCCTTCCCTCTCCCACAGCTGTGTCTGCCCTTCGGAATATTCACCATGCACTGGGGTCCCTCCTGGGAGGTCTACTTGAGTCTACTTGTCTAACTCTTCAAGGAGCCCAAGAAATGGATAGACAGTCAGAAACATAAATTAGGTCCCTGTCTTAATCTGAGTAGCCAGCGGGGAGTCCAGGAAGTTCTTCAGGTTCCCCCGCTGTGGTTTTCAGAGCTGTGCATTGAGAACAGTATGTCTGCCTCTTGCACACTAGCCCTGGGAAGGGAACATGATTAGGTTGGGTGTAAAAAGGTGGATGAGTCCTGCAGATAGAGCCCCTAAGTACAAAGCTAGAGACAGGCACATAGCCGGAGCCGACTAAGAAATGTCTTAAATTTCCCAGATCCTTCTCCATCCCTACTTGGAAAATGGTACAAAGTATGTGCAAGGAACCACAGTTCTTCCTAAGGAGTTTAGTTCTTTGGGTTTAAAAGTACTAAGGAAATCTGAGAGCCAGGAATATAGTTCAGTGCATAAGAAAGCTTGCTGCCAAGGTTGAGGACCCAAGTTCAATCCTCAAGACCCACATGTTTGAAAGCAACAACCGACTCCCACAAGCTGCCCTTCAACTACACACACACACACACACACACACACACACACACAATTTTAGGTTAAGCACTGAGCATTCCTGAAGGCTGCCTCCTTGTTCCAACCTTCTAACTGGCCCTACAGCTCTAATCTTTCTGAGTGTCCTGAAACCCCTAGCCCTACCCAAGGCTCTATCTCTGTTATGGCTAAAGTTGTCCCAGGGAGACTGCGGGTGCTCAGCAGTGTGGCGTCACCAGAATCATATTCTCAGGGGACTCAATCCTTAAATTCATGTCAAATGACATTGCCACCCAATCATTTTGCTATAAAGAGGCCTATGAAGACAAAGCAGCCACTTTTGGGAAGACCTCAGCATGCTGCCTTTCCTGGGTCTCTCACCCTGTTATCTCACACCTTCGGAGATGACAGCATACTCCATCTCCGGTGCCATTTTTAGGCATTCCCCAGAAGCGAATTTTTCAGACAGGCAATATACCATTATGCATGACACAGCATACAACTTGGATGCTAGAGTATTAATGAGGTGTATGGTTCTTGGTTCAAACTGCTGGATAAGATTTCAGATCTCAAATACTGATACCAAATTTTTAGTAGTAAAGCCGGAACGTACTGAGAGCCACAAAAGTACCCATTGCTGTGACATTGAAATTACTTATAGTAATTACAGTACAATGCAAATATTCCAATGAATGGTAATTCATGAAATATCTTGACTAATCTTTAATGTTTGAATTTTACTTGTGCACGTATATATGTCTCTATCTATGTATGTATATGGCCCCTGGAGGCACCAAAAGAGGGCATCAGATCTTTCTGGAACTTGAGTTCTAGGAGGTTGTGAGCTGCTGAACATGGCTGTTAGGAACCAAATCCGGGTGCTCTGGAATAGAGGCAAGCATTCCCAGCACTGAGGCATCTCTCTAGCCTCTTTGCTAGTCTTTAACTTCTTATAAAAGCAAGCCTTTAAGTGGGGAAAATAGGAAATAAAAAATGACAAGTGTACTAGGTGTATTAGGGTTATGGTGGATGGATATACAGGACACATTGCTACATGGGATTCATATATGTAACTTTCACAGCAATGTGGGAGATCAGTAATATCATATCTATTTTGAGTTTGGAGAGATAATGCTCAGAAAATGTACATGATTTGCCGAGGGAAAAAAAGTTGATTAAAATGATAAAATTAAGAGGGTGAGAAGAATGTGGGAAAATGAGTGACCAGAAGACATGGTAGGAAGGGATAAGGTATGGAGCAAGGCACACTGAGTTATCCAAAAGATTTGAGACTTAGTAAGTTTGCAGGGCTGCCCTGCAGCGTTTTTTCTGACTTTCATGTCACTCATTCATTCATTTATACTGCAAAACAATTAATGAATGCTTACTACATCCAATTAATGCATCTGTTGTTGCAGGGTGGCCATCAGTGTGGAAGGCAGGATTCTGTCCTCCATGGGCACAAACCCTAGCAGGGTGTAAACAGGCATGCACGGGATCATGTTTCTTTAATACAAAGTGGGTGCACATGCTTGCTGAGGAGTATACAGACAGAGGTCAGTGGCCATCTGGAGGGGGAAAAAGACGAATTCAGATGGCAAGGGTTTGGGAAGGCTTCCTGAAATAGATCGCACAGAAACGTGGTTGCATTTTTTTTAAAATATTTATTTATTTATTATGTATACAATGTTCTGTGCGTATCCCTGCAGGCCAGGAGAGGGCACCAGACCTCATTACAGATGGTTATGAGCCACCATGTGGTTGCTGGGAATTGAATTCAGGACCTTCGGAAGAGCAGGCAAAGCTCTTAACCGCTGAGCCATCTCTCCAGCCCCGTGGTTGCATTTTAGACACAGAGCAAAAAGAAAGGAAGTCTACAGGCTAGACTAGGACCGGTGATGAAGGTGCAAAGCCAGGAACAGAGCATGCGCGAGGGTGCAAAGCCAGGAACAGAGCATGCGTGAGGAAGAAAAGGGTTTGGGGGTGGTTTTTCTATCAGAGTTTCTCTGTAGCTTTGGAGCCTGTCCTGGAACTAGCTCTTGTCGACCAGACTGGCCTCGAACTCACAGAGATCCTCCTGCCCCTGCTTCCCGAATGCTGGTATTAAAGGCATGTGCCACCACCGCCTTTCAGGGTTTCAGTTTTTTAAAAGAATAAAAAAGAGTATGGAGGCTGTGGAGTTCTGGCACACTACCCTAAAATAGAGCAGCATGGTATGTTAGATATGTTAAGATTAAAAACAAAGCAAAGCCTGCAGAAATGGCTTGTCCTAGACAATATTTCTGACCACTCCTTCCGTCTCCCCTTTTAGACTTATTTAGTGTGTGTGTGTGTGTGTGTGTGTGTGTGTGTGTGTGTGTGTGTGTGTGTGTGTGTGTGTGTACGGATGTTTTGCCTGCAGGTCTGTCTATGAATCACATGCATATATGCCTGTGGAGGCCAGAAGAGGTTGTCAGATACCCTGGAACTGGAGTTACAAAAGCTTGTGAACTGGCTTGTTTGTGCCAGGAATTAAACCCTGGTCCTCTGGATATGCAGTTGGTGCTGTTAATTGCAGACTGCAGAGCCATCTCTCCAGCCTCTGTTTTCTGACGGGCTTGAAGTGGATCGTAGACCATCATGTGGGATGTGCCCATCTGAAACCCAGGGTCTAGAAGTACATTCTCTCCACAGGACGCCAAGGAATTGGAATGCAACGTACTTTCTTCAGCCTCTGGTCTATTAAATATCTCTTACTGTTTCTCCACTCTGTCTCTGCTCTCTGCCAACAAACTGTAAAACCACCTGGGCTTGCTGACTTTAAGCTTTCTTTTACTTTTTGTTTGTTTGGTTTTTGTTTTTGTTTTTTACAAGACAGGGATGATAGATTAGATAGAATAGATAGATAGATAGATAGATAGATAGATAGATAGATAGATAGATAGATAGATAGATAGATAGATAGATAGATAGATAGATAGAGATTTGGAGTCTTCTTGGAACTCACTGCTGACCAGGCTGGCCTTGAACCCACAGAAATCCACCTGCCTCTGCCTCCTGAGTGCTGGAATTAAAGGCCTGTGGCATGACTGCCTGGCTAGGGTCCTGCTTTGTTAATAAAGTCTCCATGACACATAAAGCTTGCATTTTTTCTGATAATGTATCTCTTGTTATAAGGAACCTTCAGTGAGTAGAAGAAAAGCTATTTTCCCTCCCCTACAAAAGAAAAAGCAAAATATGAAGCTGAAGCTGTAGCATGGGCCAAGAGAGATCCAGAGGCCCAAACAGATCTGGCAACAGGGATGATGGCAAATTAAGTTCCTTTAGGGACCTGAGTACAAAATGAAGCTGATAAAAGTCCCACCTTTCAGGCTGGTTTGCACGTTCAATAGGATACTGTTGTGCTCACATTTTGGAACCCCCAAATAGCTCCACAGAGCCCGATTCCAGTGTAAATGCAAAAGGGTCTCTCTTTAGCAAGCGTGAGCCTGGACCACAAACCTCCAGCACACCAGCAGGGCAGGTGAAAAGGGAGTGACAAGCTCTGGAAGTGGAAACGCCACAATTAAGGCTGTGCATATCTCTACCACTTAGTGTTGTGTAGAGGGAATAGAGAGTGAGAAGATTTCTGAAACCATTGGTCAGTTTGGGGGCACAAAACCACCAACAAAGAAACATAAATCACTGACAAGGTATCTGCAAGGGCAGGATGTCTTTGGGGACATCTGGTCTTTATTAAATTTTACTATCTCACACCTTAATTGGCTATCAGTTTCAGGCAGGTTTCACTGTCAGCACATTCCTGGAGCTAAGGTTAGTCCCAAGTCATAAATAGCCTTAAGAGAAGCCCCATCTTTAAGAAGGGGTCCATGAAGTCGTATTTCAGTTAGGTATTTCAAAGTCTCATAATACACACACACACACACACACACACACACACACACACACATAGCTATTGTAGGAGGCTGCTTGTTTGTTCCCCGCTGCTCAGCCACAAAACAACCATACAGAAACTGTATTAATTATGTCGCTGCTTGGCCTATTAGTTTTAGCTTCTTATTGGCTAGCTCTTACATCTTAATTTAACCCATTCCTATTAATCTGTGTGTCTCCATGTGACTGTGGCTTACCAGCAAGGTTCCATCTGGTGTCTGGCTCTGGTGGGGCTCC
>NC_022018.1:11964127-11973212 GCF_000317375.1 Microtus ochrogaster | reverse complement strand
CAGTCCTCTGATGGCACCCTTAGGTACTGCATGCATATGGTACACAGATGTACATGCCGACAAACACTCAGACACATAAAATAAAAATACATAAAATCTCATAAAATATATAAATAACTCATGGGCCCTAGGAGTGAGCATATTACTATTATTCTAAACGAACATAGTATTGAACTGCAGTTCAGAAATATGCCTTTATACTCATAGGTTAATACAACGCTCAGTCCTAATCAAAGGAGTTTCTGAGCAATGTCTTTGCTCAGTGGACAGAAATTAACACAGTGACTCACAACTAGTCAAACTGCAGAGAGCAAATGTCTGTGAACTACTCAGTCATAAATGGTACATCTGTGTCACACCCTTCTCCTGCAAGCCATAGAAAAAGTCACAGAAAAGGGGTGGGAAGATTCTAAGAGTTGTGGGTATTGAGGAAGACTATGCTACAGTATCTCTGGACAACAGGGAGGGATTGCTGCACACACAAACCACACTAACAAGATCAAGCCAATCAGCCTTCCAGCAAGGATGAAGAGGGCTTTACAAGGCCCCACCCCTAAGCTAAGGAAGGGAAAGGCGGGGCCCTGACAACTTCAGCTTCAGTTCAGTCACATGGTTACCTATAACCTCCAGGAAAGGAAGTCATCTAAGAATAGGAATAGGAACCAGAAACTCTTTTTGGTTCCCCAAACCTTCAGCAAGGACATTCTCAGAACTGTTCCCTGGGGTCCTGGCCCCAGCTGGCCATTGTCTGTCTCTTTTTCTCATTACCTGATGTTTTTTGCAGGTGACTGAAGGGCCACAGGTAAGATGGCACAAGCGACCTCTGTAGACAAGAGAGTGGAGGGGAAGTAGGTCCCAAATGAGGCAGAACACTCCTACTCTGCCAGCATATGTAGTAACTGGCTAGCATCTGTCCTATGCCGGTTAGGTGTTAACCATCTAATCATGTAAAAGAGTAGAGAACAAGAGTGACAGGCTGACTGGCTCATCATCTGGGGCATTTCCATCGGGTCTTGTGATAATTGTGAGAATCTCACGACCATCGGGGAAAGGTTCTTGGATGAAACTATATGCATCTCAATGTGAATTATCTGGCAGGCAAATCTGTTTCCTGTTCTTCCTTAAAGAGACAAAGACAAAACACACAGGCCCTCCCGTTCAAATATCACCAATAACCTAATTGCTTTAATCTTATTGTGGCTCCACAAAGGATCATTTCAAACGTGTGGAACTCCAGCTTCCATTAATTCAAACCTGCTGTTTCCATTTGGACATTTACTTTTAATCAACCTCGATAAAGAGCCTGATTACCTTGAGTATTAATAATAATAATCAATTTGCTAATGACTTCTTTTCCCTCTAAGTTGCAGGATTAAGCACCACCATTTAATCATCCTCATTAGCATTTTCTTCACTGGAGAAAGGAAATAAAGTGCAAATGCAAGAGCTGCTCTGTGTACATTCACACCAACTTGTCAACACATTCTCCTGCTCTTCCCTGGGTTTCTCACTTTAATCCCCAGGCTAGAAAGCCACTTACTATAGTCTCCAAGTGAACTGGACCCAAAGTCCGATAAACACCAGGAAGCCACACATGGTGCGGGCCTGCAACACCAGCTTTTGAGAGGTAGGGAATGGGGAATTAGTAGTTTAAGGACAGCTTCAGAGAGGCAGCAAGTTTGTGACCAGTATGAAATAACGTGAGAGAGTGTCTCCTTAAGCAAAAGCCAGGGATGTGGGGATCTCAGTTGTTAAGGCCGTTGCCCTGCAAGCATGAGAACCTTAGTTCAACCCCCAGAACCACATAAAAAACAATCAGATATGACAGCACACACTCACAATCCAAGTGATAGGGGTGTGGATACAAGCAAGCTCTGAGACTCACTAATCAGCTAAGTATGTGAGATACCCTGTCACAATAAACAAGGAGGGAAAGCACCCAAGAAATAATACTCAAGGTTCTCCTTTGGCTTTTATATGTTCACAGAGACGTGTGCACACACATATAAATACACACACACACACACACACACACACACATGCAAACAATCAGAGATGGAGCACTTGTACCATCGTCACTACTAACTATAACAACAGCTAGAGCTGATGAGTCAGGCTAGGCAGTGTCACCAGCTCTGTGCACATCTCATTTAAAATCTTATAGGATTGATACTTAAGGTATTTCCACTTTCAGGTAAAAAAACTAAGTCATAGAGTGGATAAGGGGGAGCAGCAGCTTGTGGGTGCCCAGACTATTCAGAAATGAAAATGGGATGACTATCTGTAGACCTGTAGCTTACACACACACGTTATTATTTCCTGGCATGGGCAATCTGCTTAAAGGGTCTGTTGGCTCATCTGTATCCCCTACTATCTGAATTGGAAGCCTTTTGCTTAGCCCGCTCACTTAACTTTATTCAGTCTCTACCCACTTGAAATCACTTGATCCATCATTCTGCCATCTTATGCCTCCCTCATCATGTATCCACAAGCATGGCTGAATTCCTGTGACATGCTTAGGCATAGTGCCGGGCACAGTCTATGGTCTTGAGGAGCTCATGCTCTGGATCTCGGCACAACGAGGGGATGAGGGGTAAGTAGATATGTTCACAGAGAATAAGAAGACAATAAATGTGCAGAAATGAACTATTTGCCCAATCCTATGGCGGTGAAGTATTTTGTTTAAACTTCAGATAAAGTTTTTGATAAGCATTTTTTAACCCAGAATTTTGATAATAAATGTTGAAGATTGGTTTTTGTTTTTGTTTTAATAAAAAGATTACAGGAAAGAAAGGGGAGGGAGAAGGAGTACTCTCAGATAGCCCTGGATAGCCACATCTGCACACTTCAGGATTATCAGAACTACCGTGACAATGACCCGAGGATTCTTCCTCAGATAAAGCCTGCAAACACACAGCTGATTCCAGCCAGAGCCAACTGTGTGCCCTTGGGGTTTGTGGGCTGTTTTAAAAAAAAAAAAAAAGATAGAGAGGGAAGAAAGGAGGAGCATGCACACCAAAGGAGGAAGCCAGGGACGTCTGCACAGCTTTGGAATTACACAACTCAAATACAAGGGGAGCTCACTTGACATCTGATTTTATCTTCCTTTTAAAAAAAAGGTTGGGGTAGAGCACAAGACAGCTCCAGGACAAATTACAGTTGTCTTAGGCTTCAACTTTCTACACTAACTTGTCAACACTTACTGACCATAAGAGAGGGAGCCAGTGCAGAAGAAAGGTGCCTGGGGTTTCATTCTCCCACCCCTGAGGCTTGGAGTTAGACAGTCTAGATGAGGCTCACCTGCTAAACTAAGATGTCACTGAGTTTAGTCTTCACATACAATAGACATTACTCTCTGGACTCTGAGAAAGTCCATCGAGGTTCCTAATTCACACTGCAAATCAGTGCTCCTGTGTTTTCTGGATGGACACACAGAGGACCAGAAAATGGAAAGACTAGAAACTAGTCAGTTAGGGACATGGTTGACAAAACACCAAATCAAAAGAAGACACAGCCAGATGATACCAATCCCACTCAATACAAGGCGTTCTGACACTTGATCGAATCAACACAGTATCAGACAACAACAACAAAAAAAAAAAAATCTGGATCAGAACATGCATCTCCTTGGCTCAGTCCAGAATCTACTTCAGGCCGAACCCTGTTTGTCTGTATTGGGGACCTCGTTAACAATATGAATTTTCAGCTCAGAGAGAACGGGTAGATGGAGGTGAGGTACAGAGGGACAGTGCAAGAATTCCCTTTTGCAGCAGACATTCTCTTTAAAAGGTAAAATTATGTCCTCTACAAACCAAATTCTGCCTGTAAATGAAAATCTAAATGCCTGCAAATAGAGGGCGCACAAATTCTTATACAGGCAAGAGCCCGTTTGGCCAAGAGGATAATTACTTGTGGGTGTGGTAATGTAGGATATTTGGGTCTTTGTCTCATTAACCATGAAAAATAAAACAAAATGAGCTCCAACAAACAATGTATCTTTTCCAAGAATCTTAAGGCCTCACTCCAGATTCTGCCAACTCAGATTCCTTCCATATCTGTTCATCTTCCGTCCTCCAAGGAACTTCAGCCCCTCTCACAGTGACCAAGAACTCCGAGCTGGGCCTAACTTCAGAGTTTTTTAAAGCAAAACTTCATGTTGCTGTCTGTGACCCACAAAGCCACTCTTCTATCCCCTAATCCTTGAGCAATCCGCTGCCTGCTGGGTCTTACTGCTTAAAAGCAACATAAGCTCTTCTGACATTGATCTGGACAGGTTGGGTACTGTACACAGTGCAGACAGGAAAAGCTCAGGACACCTTGAGGCCTGTTCTTGATCTGCTTCATCTATGCAGGGCACTCCAGCTGGCCTGACCCCCTCCTCTGCAAGGACCTTGAGATTCTCAGGCTGGCAAAGCACAGGCCCTTGAGACATGATGAAGCAACAAGCTTCCTTTTCCTTTTCCAACACTGCCTCACCTTCAGAGAACAGAGACCCACAAACTCACCTTCTGAGAACAGAGACCCACAGACTCACCTTCCGAGAACAGAGACCCACAGGCTCACCTTCCAAGAATAGAGATCCACAGGCTCACCTTCAGAGAACAGAGACACACAGACTCACCTTCCAAGAACAGAGACACCAGGCTCAGCTTCCGAGAACAGAAGACACGCAGTCTCCCCTTCGGAGAAATGAAGACAAAGAGCTTCTTTTTTCTCTTTGCTTCCACTTACCTGCTTATGGAGCAGGTCATTCATTTACCAGTTGGATACAAGTGGCAAGTGACTCTTGAGCTGTTGACAGGCTGGTGGTTATGTCATATAAGGCTCTACAGACTCCTAGCTGTTTGGGTCTTCACACTCTAACAAGGCCAAGTTCTTAAGACTAGAGCAGAACCACTTGAGTCCTTGTTTTACCCACACAGGGTCTTGCTAACATTGGAGTAGTACTAACAACCAATTCCTTACTTTTATGGACGAAAATTACCTTAATTAAGTGCATTGTGAGGCATGCAAAAGAAAAGAAAGTTTATTTTCATTAAATTAAATTCATTTCCATTTGAGTTCTAGGCTTTAATCTTTAATCTTGGGCATTGCTTGGGTATCTTTTTTACTCTGAGTCTTTCCAAGATACAAGAGACTTCCAAATATCCAAATCTTAGGAGTAGATGCCTCCCTGTACTATATTAATAAAAATTGCTGTGGATCCCCAGTGGTGGCAGGCAGCAGAAATGCTGCAGGTCCCCAAGTGGTGGCAGGCAGAAGACCATGTGGTGGTGGGCAGCAGATCCTAAAAGCAGCCAGTCCCAGGAGACCACGTGGCAGGTCTCCAAAGATGGCTGGTCCTGGAGGCAAACCATGTGGCAGTGGCAGGCGAGAGACAGACGTATAGGCACACCATGCAGAGTGAGGTTGAATGTTTATTTAGTGGTTATGGAAGGGAGGGGAGAAGGGAAGAAAAGCAAAGAGAGAGAGAGAGAGAGAGAGAGAGAGAGAGAGAGAGAGAGAGAGAGAGAGAAGATGGAAGGGAAAGATAGGGAGCAGAAAAACAGAAAGAATTCAGGCTGGAAGCTGAAGAACAGCTTGCCTCAGCGGATGGGGGAGGGAGTGGGCATGGCTTGTCTCTTAAAGAGACAGGACAATCATTACACTCCCTCTATTATGATCAGTGCTGACAACTTCATTGTCCCAACCCATGGTGAACCCTAGATGTCCAATATCCTTCCGCTAGAAGAAAAGGGTTTTTGTCATTGGAATGCAGGAACCTAAATTCCTGCTTGGCTCCTCTAAAATCTCACTGCCAAGCTAGGCAAGGAATTTTCGTGTTGCTGTATCTAGATCACAGCAGAGTTTCCCTGCCTCCTCCCAGCCCTGGTGCCACATTAGAGTCCTAAGGAAGCGACTTTTCCTCTTCACTCAATACCCTCCCTGGGTCTGGTCAATGGAGGCTGCAATGCCTCGTGAGCTATGGCAGCCTATTACTGGAGCCACAGGTGAGAACTCAGTTTGTGGAGCAATGGAGCAAAGGACACTGTGACCATGTTGGGGGTCAGGGGAAGCAGAGATGTCACAGTCACTGGGGTCTTTTCTTTGCCCACAGATGACTAAAAATGTCTAAAGAAATATATAGACAAAATGATTTGTTGGGAGGAAAATACTCTGGGTAATATCTTTCTATTAAAGCAAAATTTGAATAATCCCTCCTCAAGAAGGACAAGAGAAGTGCAATTCTATGAATTCAATCAGGATCTCACAGAAGAAAGACAAATGCATCATCTCCAGCCATCTCAGTGTGCAAGTCATTCTACCAGACACACTCTCGGAAGAAAACTTGAGGGGTCTAATTCAGGGATTAAGGATCCCATGTACTTAGTAAGAGAGATGAAAGCCTAGGAGCATTTTGAATGATAAGATAACCAAACACACCAAAGAAGGGGCAGAAGCCTTCCTACAAAAAGAAGAGAAGAAAAAAAAAGCAGAGGCTCTGACCAAATAAAGGAATCCTAAGGAGGCAAAATGGCCAGTACCCATCACAGACCAGAGCCTTGCCAAGAAACGTGCAGGGAATAGAGCATCCTCAGCCCCATGAGTTATCACCTGGCACCTAAAAGGAACATGAAGCACTCATCAGTGCAAATGCTGCAAGACAACTGGAGGGAAAAATATACGCATTAAATAAGTAATAAGTAGCCCCAGAGCAGAGTTCAGGGAAAGAAAAGAATAGACATTCCCTATAGGATCAGGGTAATGGGAGAGAAAGATTATGGGATAAATGAGATACCGAACTGCTCTCTTAGGAATAAATATTTCACCAGTTACCTTAGAAGTAGCAATTTGAGATTTATTCAGGAATCTTAATCCCAAACAATATATCACTCTGTGCAGAAATGGGCTCAAGCTAACTATGTAGTAAAGCATATAATAATGTTAATAATCTTAATAATGTGTGGTTTCAGCTTGTCACTAATTTTCTATGTCTTCACAAAGTTCCCAGTTAGAGGAGCCATCCTACTATCAAACACTTGTCTTTAGCTGGATAGCATTCCAGAAAAAAGGATTCACTTTACTTCTCTGTGGAACAGTGGACCACCGGCAAAGACAGAAATAAAGATTTCTTTAAAAACAACAGCAGCAACAACAACAACAAAGCTACTCTGTTAGGCACCGTTTTCCAAACTGACACACCAATGAAGCAATGAACAAATGAACTTCTGGGGATGGGATGGGGTGGGGTGGGGTGGGTGGGGTGGGGTGGGATGGAGTGGGGAGGGGACAGACTAGAACTGTATGAGTGAACAGAAGCATAGCTAGGAGTCTCCTAGTGAGAAGCCACTGAGCGAACTAATCAGGACCATGATAAAGAAAGTGACTGCGAAAACAAAATAAAATTAAAACCAAAACATGGAAGAACTAAGTGACCAATCTCATCCAGAAAGTAACATTATCAAAAATGCGTAGTGATGGCTCAGGAACTCAGATAGTCATAACCCTTCATTCTTCACCATGTCTTATCTCAAACATATTTCAAGAATCAGTTTGTCAATGACGTGGGTAAACCTAGAATGACCATGCTGAGTGTAAGAAACCAAACAAAAAAGAGCACGTGTCCAAAATGATGCAAACCAATCTAATGTGACAGAAAACAACTCACTAGTTGACTGTGGGTGGGGCCAGAGGTGGTAGAACAAGGAGAGCTACAAAAGGGCAAAGCATCGTTTTCATGACAATGTCTTTCTGAATAGCCCTGGCTGTCCTGGAACTCACTCTGTAGAACAGGCTCGCCTTGAATTCACGCGAGACCTGCCTGCCTCTGAGCAGTGGGCATGTTGATCTTCTCGATTGTAGGAATGATTTCACCATATGCAAATATCAAATTTAATCATATTGTACTGCTTATTATTACATAGCCAGTATGTCTTTATACCTCATAAAGCTTTTGAAATGGCAAAAAAGTATATCGTTCGTTGAGCCTGAGCAGATAGTAGAAGTTCTCAGCCTCAATGCTATTGACATTTCGACATTGGAGGCTGGGGACGGTGCACTGTAAGGTATCTGACCTCTACCTGCTATTGCCAATAACATCACCAGTGACAACCAAAGATGATGCCAGACACTATGAAAAATCCCAGCTGAGAACTGTGTCTGTATGGAGAGGGACATAGCCTGTGCTCTAGGAAGGGAGAGTTAAGCAAAACGTATGGAGAAAGGCAAGAAATGTTCATTTATCTACTGATTTCCTAGAGGATATTCATCCATATTATCTCAACAGCAGGACTTTCCCAAGCCTATGTGAGGTGAGGTAGCTCCTTGCTGTTCAGGTGTAGAAACCAAGACCTAAGAGAGTATTTTGTTACTGCAGACTTCGGCCTTTGCACACATGACTTGAGCTCTGTCTCACAGTGATGTTCCCCTGCCCAGCTACAACTTCCATGGAGAAGCTCTGGAGGCCCAGAAGGGAATGTTCTTCATTTCTAGTAGCAATCTAACAAGAAAGGGGCTGTAACCTGTGAGGACCTGACAGCGTTTGGCTTGAGGAGGCATTCTGGGACAAGTCTAGCCAGACAAAGAATGCATGAGGGAGAGGTGTTGAAGACTATTCTTTTCTGCCACTTAAAAACGGGAGGACTTCTCCTCTCTGAAATGACTTGATGTCACTTATACTGGGCAGGGAGATAAACCAGAGGCCCAAGTCTAGCCCTGGAACTCCTTTCAGCATGAAAGAGAGAGCCTTCAGAGAGCTGGGCGACCATCTGAACCTCAGCCTATTAAAGAAGCAAGGTTCCCGTGAAACAGCCTCCCTTCTCTCCACCTGTCTCCTCCTAGAGACCAAAGCCCTTCTTTAGAAAGGCATTGCTGTTGACATAGTGTGAAGGTCACAAGCCTGGACTTGAACAATGGGAAGAGAGAAACTTGGCAAAAGGGCCTTTATGACCCACATATATGATGGCACATGGTCTAGCCCCCTCCCAGCCCTAAGAAATCTAGATTAGTCCTCGATGAAGGCTGACTGCCCAAAAGCATTTTCATGAGAGACTTGAATCACAACATTCTGATTGGAACCTTAGTTATCAGAATGTTATGGCCATCT
>NC_022018.1:11956982-11964027 GCF_000317375.1 Microtus ochrogaster | reverse complement strand
GAGAGAGAGAGAGAGAGAGAGAGAGAGAGAGAGAGAGAGAGAGAGAGAGAGAATGTGAGTATGTTTGCATGGCTTACATGGCAATAATAATATTTTAATGACCAAGGTTTCTCCTTTAGATCTCAAGAAATATTCTTTCTGTATTGGCCTTTAAACTTGTGATTCTGTATTTTCATAACTTTATAGTGAACAATAAACAGAATCAACAAAAGGGGGAAAAAAAAGTCCCTTCCCATAAAACCTAAACCAGTTTCAGGACACCATGTCCTCTCCTTTCTTTTATATTATGCAGATAGAAATTTTTCATAACTGCTATTAATATCCTCACATTACCTTAAAGTTTTATTTTACTTAACATTACATAACCTACATGTGATTCATATCCTAGCTCATTTGCATATTTTAAGGTGATAGGATATTCAAATTGTTAACAGATCAGATTATTCAAAGAAAAAAAAACTGCCACGGGGTTTGGGCATTCTCAATACCCATCACAGGAAAATCAGTTACCTTCTAACATGCTGTTGGCTTGTTTGCTTGCTTGCTTGCTTTTGAGACAAGGTCTCACCATGTCATTCTGGCTGGCCTGTTACTCACTATGCAAACCAGGGGGGATTTGAACTCACAGTGGTCCACCTGGTCCTTGCTCTGGAGTGCAGGAATTGAAGGTGTGTGCCACCACACAGGGCTCTGCTTCATTTATTTATTTACTCACTCCCTCAAGGTGGATCAAAAGGATGACAGCATCCAGAACACCATTGCTATCACACTGGGCATGAATTGCCTGCCTCCTGGACGCTGTGTATGTAAGCCACAACAGTGAAAGTCCTGCCACCACACTCCTGGACCACCTTGTGTCTCTGAGGGAGTGAACCCCTGCTTACTGCACCAGGTCTCTTAGGGGATTCAGTCCCTGCTTCTGAGCTCGCATCTCCCTGATCTGCACCCTCAGTCTCTCTCAGTGCCCCTTTCCACCTGCTAATGGCATTCTTAGATCTGAGGACAGCGCTGCCGCGGAAAAGCAGACAGGCCAGCTTTCAGGGGGCACAGAATTCCTCCAGGGCTAGGTTTGCTCAACAACTCCTGCCAGCCTGTTGAACTTTCTTCAGACTGCACCGTGGCCTAGGAGATTTCCCCCCAGTATTCCTGCCATCTGTCCTTCACTCTCAATCTGAAGCCACCACTTCTGGCTCCCTTTCCATCTTTCCCTAACAAAGTCCTGTATCTATTTGATACCCTTTTGGCACATGTTCCCTGAAGGACCCGGAGTAATACACCCTGCAGGCGAAATAGTCCTAACAATGTGGCAGTTGCTGCCATAGAAATACAACCTGAATAGCCCTAGAAAGGGGAAAAAGATAAGATCTACTGGGTAAACTGGGATGGGGGAGAGAATGGGGGATGAGAACATGGCAGAACAGGATGGTTGAGTTAGGGGAAAGATGAAGAGGGAGAGCAATGAAAAAGACATCTTGATAGAGGAACCATTATGGAGTTAGGAAGAAGCCTGGTGATAGCGAAATTCCCAGAAAACCACAAGGATGACCCCAGCTAAGACTCCTAGCAATGGTGAAGAGGATGCCTGAATCTGTCTTCTACTGTAATCAGGTTGGTGATATTGTAATTGTCATCATAGAACCTTTATCCAGTAACTGATGGATGTAGATGCAGAGATCCAGAGCCAACCACCAGGCTGAGCTCCAGGAGTCCAGGTGAAGAGAGGGAGGAGGGAGTATATGAGCAAGGGGGGGTCGGGATCATGACAGGGAAACCCATGTGGGAGCTCATAGACTCTGGACTGACTGACAGCTGGGGACCTGCATGGGACTGAAGTGGGTTCTCTGAACATGGGCAACAGTTGTGTGGCTTGGTCTATTTGTGGGACCCCTGGCAGTGGGATTTATCCCTGGTGCAAGAACTGACTTTTTGGAGCCTATTCCCTATGGTGGGATACCTTGCTCAGCCTTGATGCAGTGGGGGAGGGACTTGGTCAACTCAATATGCCAGGCTTAGTTGACTCCCCATGCGGGAGGCCTTACCCTCTCTGAGGAGTGGATGGGGGTTGGGAACAGAAGTGGGGAGAGCAGGAGGAGGGAAGGGAGGGGGACCTGTGGTTGGTACATAAAATGAATAAAAAAGAAATAAAGGAATACAACCTGAAAGGCCAACAGAAAAGAATGCTAATAAGCATTGAGCTAATTTGACTAGAGGGCTAAAAAGTCTTCGTACTTTACTAAAGGTGGAGAAAGCTCTAGTCTCTATTAGTTGAAGTCTGTATAGATCAAATATTTTCTCTAGAAAACCTTCAACTCTGGAATCCCTTGGCTGAAGGGTGAATGCATTGCTCCTAACTCTCAGTGGAAATTACTGCGCTGCTGCTTTCCAAAAGACTTCGGGTCATTTTACATGCACTGGCAAATGGCTTTGCAATTATTTCCCAGCCCTTGGGTTTCCCTCCCATGACTCTTCTCCTGCCTAGCTTAGGAGTAAAGTCATATGTAAAGTGTTCTTTAACTTTCACGTCTTTCATTCAGAATGGAATGAACTTGCCCTTGGGTTTTGTCTACTGTTGTTCCTGAAGTGGATGCTCTCCTTCTAGCTCTCTGGCTGCTGTCTTCAGTCTGTTTCCCTTCTCCGTGGCCTCCTCATGCCACGCTAATGAAGTATTTTGTAGAAGATGACATCTTCCCACCCCCTCCAAAAGTCACCTGAGACATTTAGGGTGTACATTTCCTAAATGGATGCCAAATGTACAGGCGCAGATTCTCCACAGTGGGTACACCCAACTCAAGAATACAAGGAACTTGCCCCCAGTAATTGTTAAAAAGGCTTGTGAAGACCACGGAGGAAGTCTCGGGTTCCTTGCTGATGAGGACCGCGGATGAAGTCTCAGGCTCCTTGCTGATGAGGATCATGGATGGATTCTCAAGTTTCTTTCCCTCATTTCAGTCTTTCTTCTGCTTTAATCAGTGCAGTTCATATGCTGCCTTCTGTTCTCTTCCCAGGCACAAGACACCATAGCTCTGCCTACCCACACAGCATCCCTGTTCAATTCTGTTCTTCAGGATCCTCTCAGCCCTGCTGCCACTGGAGTCCCTTTGGCTGAATCAGTCATCCATAGCACAGTACCATGTACTATTCTCAACTCACTGAAGGGTCTCCCTTTTGATAAAAAGCCTTGCAAACCCCGGGAAACAGGCAGCTTCTTTGTCTACACCACATAAGATGCCCAGAAAATATAACTCAAAGTGATCAGTTTTAGCAACAGCAGGCAGAGAGCTGGTACATCTCTGATAGCGCTAGCATGGAGCAAGATCCCCTAAGAGGATGAGAAGAAGAGGGTGGGAGAAAAGGAGTGCCACATCCTGCTAGGCAGCTGGAAGAAACAAAGTTTTTATCCATTCCCCTAAGATTTGTTCTGGACGATGCTGAGCATGCTGTAAGTAGAGCCTTCTGATGCTTCGGTAATGACATGATGCCTGTACTAAAGATGGCTCATTTGCCCCAGGACCAGCTCCAGTGGCCTCCTCCAACAGTAGATCGTTCACATGAAAACATTATTGGCTCCAATTGCTTCCGCTCTGAGGTGTATTTTCCTTTTTTCAAAAAGGAGCTTGGAAAGGGTGAGCTGAAATGTTCCATAATGAAAGGATGTGTCCACCTTGAGGAATGGGGGACTCGAGTGTGACCCTTCGGTGCTTAGTCAGCCAAGTGCCAAGCCAGTTGAGCGTTGTTTGCCCTATACAGGGGGTTTGAAAAAAAAATTTTCTCAGTGTGTCCTCAAGTCATTTCTTCTTGGCCCTCACAGTACCATCATCCCCTCTGCATATGCTCAAGTATTTTTAGATCTCCAAAACCAAGAAATCTCACAGTACCTTATTTAACTTTTTAAACTAAAATTTCTCAAGTTTCTCAAGTTTGGGTATCTTTTCCCTAAATACTGCAATTCGCGAGCAGAAAAATATATCCTGGGGTCCACACTTTGATTCTATATCAATCTTCTAAAAATCAAATCCTCTATTCTCTGTTGCCTTCAGTTGGCATTTCGAGTTTTCTTCTTTCCTTTTGAGTTTATCTAATATTTGGCTCAAAGCTTGACTTCTAAATCAAGGTCACTGTTTTGCTAGAAAGCCTTATCTGAAATAAAAAGAATGTTTAGTGAATTGTTTAAAAAAAAAAAAAACAGCCTCCCTAAAACGGGATGACACAGGCCTCGTACTCCCTGCTCATTCACTTACTCATTTGCCCATTCATTCATTCACCCACTCAACTTCCCAGAGGCTTCACTAGAAATACTGCCAACACAATGAGGGACAGTTCACTGGGGATGAGTCCTATCAGCCTTAGTGTGGGCATTTGACGTAGCAGGTAGCAGGGAGTCAACCCCAACTAGCAAAATACACAAAACAGTGAATGTATAGCTTATTACCTGGGAAAGCCAAGAAAGAAGAGTGTGGTGTGACCGGATTAATAAAGTATGTCCGCCTCCTCTGTTGTTCTCTACAGAATTTAATCTTTTTTTTTCCCCCTTGGTGTCCAATCCATTCACATGCCGGTCACATGACCAAAAGGAAGTCTCCCTTCCCAGCCTCCTGTCCATCAATTTCAGAGAAGGCTTCTCATGTTCCTGACAAGACTTCACATCCCAATATTGAACCCACCCAAGGACCAGGGCCCAGGCACCTGTCGACTGCAGCTACTGGCTTCTCTCCTGTCCACAAGAACTGCAGGTGGGCCCTGTAAGTGGAACAACTGATCACATCTCTGGTTGCCTAGAGTGACATCGAGATGAAAGTTCCAACTTTTAGGGGTCACCTTTCTATTCTGCCTGGTTTGATCGGATTTTTCTCCAGCTCAGGGGTGTAACTGTCATTGTCACTCCTTGCCTTCCCTCTTTTGTTTCTGACCCACACTTTCCTTTTCTTCCAAGGGAAAAGTAAAGCCATTGCTCTTAATACAGAAGAGATATCAGTCTCAGTGCTAACTGAGTATGTTCTCAAGAATCACAACATTTTTCCTGTGCTGGTTTGTAGTGAGCCGGACAGGATCGCCATTACAAGATGGCACCACATCCTGTCTTGTAGGTTATAAACAACCCCATATTTGGCTATGTCTTTGAGAGTTGTGTGTCCCCCGCTTCCTGCATGCTCAGTGAATATGGGTCCCTTGGCCTATCTCGTTGCAGTCTGGTGTCAGCCAATCACAGGGTGACCCGTGTGCCAATTCCCTATATAAGCAGCCGCCATTGTGCCCCCGGCTCTCTCTGGTCCCTCTCGTCTCTCGCCCCTCTTGTCTCTCGCCTCGTCTCTCGTCCCTCTCGTGTCTCTCTCTCTCTCTCTTCTGCTCTCTCGTTTCCTGCCCCCCTTCGCTTTATGCTCTCCCTCAACCAAATGCACTCCAGTAAAGCGTGATCTGAGAAGAATCCTTGGGTGGTGGGTGTTTCTTCCTCACGGGTCAAGAAGCCCACCGCACTGGTTTCTGTTTCTTTAAGTTAGTGTAGCTTTGTAAGTGTCTCTAATTCTAAAGTCTATCACCAAAAGCTACCATTTTGATTGAGGAGGCATAAAGAAAACAGATTCTGTGACCCTATGACATTCCAAAAAAAAAAGAAAAACTAAAGAAACAACCTCACCAATACAACATGCTACATAAATTTAAACATTTAAGCACATACACTACTGTCTGTATGTGTTCATTATACATACCAGGTTCACCAACATATCAAGTCCTTAGGTTTCATTCAACGTCCTTAATGAGAATTATTTATTGCTCATTTTTCTTTATTTTACTGTATCCCAGACTGACTTTGAATTCTCAGTGGCCCTCCTGCCTCAGTTTTCCAGGTATAATATCACAGACAGACATCAGCCATGCTATCCAGCTGTTAATAGGATTTTTGAGCTTCCCATGACAAATTCAGTTCCATATATTTAGTTTTAGTGTTTTCCAAATTTTGAGAATTCTCCGCAATATGTATCAAGTTGTGTGGGCAGCTTGTCAAAAGTGTAGATTTCCGGCCTTTGTTTTACTTCTGTTGAGTTGGAATCTCTTGGGGGAAGTCTTGGAAATCTTTGGTTTTTAAGCTTCGTAAATGACAGTTCCACAACCTAAAATGTGAGACTTTCTGTTCAGAAACTTTGGGGAGTTTTACTGGAATTTTTTTAACCACATTATCTTGTCAGTAAAATGTAACTAGCCATCCTATGCACCATGCTGTTTTAACTTTTTGTGATAAAAGTCTCTACACAGCTAGTTATTATAGAAGGCAGAAGCCCCTCACATCTAAAACTACCCACTCCAAAGAGGTCACATATTAATGAATAGGAAAGGCAAATTTCACTGTAGCAAATTTTTGTGACTATAACCCACAACTCAATGTAATTTCATTATCATGGTTACAACTATAACAAGAATATACAAATACAGCAAGAATCAACTGTGATAAGATCCAACTGAAATCAATCATGGACAGAAAATATATTGTGAAACTTTCTTGCATGTAAACAGCATCATAGAAACAGTATTTGCCAATAAAAAGCGGGGTACAGACCTAAACAGAGAACTCTCAACAGAGGAATTTAAAATGGCTAAAAGATACTAAAGGAAATGCTCAACATCCTCAGCCATCAGAGAAATGCAAATCAAAACAACTCTGAGATTCCATCTTGCACCAGTAAGAACGTCCAAGACCAAAAACACTGATGACAACTTATGCTGGAGAGATGTGGGGTAATGAGAACACTCTTTCACTGCTGGTGGGAGTGCAAACTGTTACAGCCACTTTAGATATCATATTTCTTAGAAAATTATGAAACAATCTGCCTCAAGACCTAACAATACAACTTTGGGGTATATACTCAAAGGATACTCAATCATATCACAAGGACATGTGCTCAACTATGTTTCTAGCAGCATTGTTTGTTATAGCCAGAACCTGGAAACAACCTAAATGCCCCATGCCTAAAGAAAGGATAAAGAAAATGTGGTACATTTACACAATGAAGTATATACAGCAGAAAAAAATAATGACATCTTGAAATTTGCA
>NC_022018.1:11947593-11956840 GCF_000317375.1 Microtus ochrogaster | reverse complement strand
AAAGCCTATAGTTCACAATCCCAGAGAACCCAGACAACAATGAGGACCCTAAGAGAGACATACATGGATCTAATGTACATGGGAAGCAGAAAAAGACAAGCTCTCCTGAGTAAATTTGGAGACAATGGGAGAGGGTAGAAGGGAAGGGGAGAGGAAGGGATGAGAGTGGAGAAAAATATATAGCTCAATAAAAACCATAAAAAAACAGAATTTGATTTCCTCAACAAACTATCAGGTTATATATGCAGCAACTCTATGGGAACCCCTCGCAAAGTCCATGCATTTTGGGAAAGGAAGACCCTTTGAACAAAAATAGCTCTTTCTCCTACAGAGGAAGAAACTAATGAGCAAGTGAGAGAGCAGAAGAACCTCACGATGTCTTCATCTCCCAGTACTTCTGCTGCTGGAGTACACGGTGACATAGCTCTTCCTGGAATAGTCACTGCTCTCAGTCAGCGGTTGGTTGCAAACAATATACATCAAGGACTGGAAACAGATATGTGCTCTAGGAACACACACACACACACACACATACACACTCACATGTCCCAAGATATAGATATACTATAAAATAAAAATAAAGGTCACACATAAAACACGAGTCTTGCAATTAATGCCACTCAGTCACATTTAGCTCAACTGTGCTCTCTTACCACCAAGGCTACGTGTTAGAAATGTTGGGAAGCCCAGTGCTATTTCACCAGCGCTACTAAAATCTGACAAAGCTAAAGATGGAGTCCAGCATGATCCCAGGATAAATACGGGGACGCTGAGAATAGATGCAGTTCCGCTGTGAGGCTCTTGTCACAGGACCCACCGAGTATCAGCTACAGGCCTGAGCTTGGGTTTAATGTCCATTTTCTTGTTCAGCAGTATGTAAGGAACACCAGCTTCAAACGAGAAGGCAGTACTAAGATCTACTGACAGGAGAAAGCAAAATCACATCCTTAACTGCAGTTTTAATGACAGGTGCTAGTAAGCTACGCTGAGTCACGTAAGGCTCGCAGGAACCGGGCAGGAGTCTGTCTTGAAACACAACCAGGAGTTTAGCTAATGAAAAAACAGAAAAGGAAGAGGGGATCATGCAAGCTTTGGGAAGCGTGCACAAAAACATGAAAACGTAAGTGAGAGATCACAGGTGGGCAAAGCCAGGAGATTTAAGAATCCTAGTGATAGAGACTATAACCTGGTGACTGAGGAAACGGCCCTTGAGAAGTGTCCTCAAGAGAGATCTGTCCTTCTGGTTCCCACCCTGCGCGCTTTAGAGGTCTGCTCAGCTCTCACAGCCTGCCTCTTCCAGAAAAACATTTCTAGAGTTCAGAATTAATCCTTGGAAGGAACATAGCAGAGGGAAAGTGGTTTATTCCCAGGGTTGCTGTAAGATCTGTTCTTGTTTCCGTTGGGATTTAGAATCACAGAGCTCATAGAAGGGGTTTTACAAGGCTGAGAGACTGGTAGACACAGGTCCAAACAGGATTCGTCCATCTGTAAGTAGGCTGACCAAAGAAATTGTTTATCTCGTGTGGCGTTGAGTTCTTGCAGTAAGTGCCCTGAGAGTTTGGCGTGACACTTAGATGTGACATGAGGCAAGGCATCTATAACAAAGGTTAAAGGACATTTGGACACCCATGGAGTTAGGTGCTTGCACCGTGCAGTCATTTCCCCCATTCACGAAACAAACCTTTATTAACTGCAGAAAGAATACACAGTGAATCCGAATTGGATTTTGCTCTCAAAGACTTCACAATACAGTGGGGAGACAGAGGACAGACCCAAATTGCTATGCTAAGAACAGTTACATTCATGAGAAGTAGAGCGAGTCACCTGGGGAGGGGGAGAGGGAAAAGATACTTAGGATTAAGTCTGAGGAGCTGAGTGAAACACAGCCCAGCAGGCGCTTCCGCTCTTCTGATGGATAGAAGCAAGACACGTTTCAAAAGTGCCACAAATCACCCCCACTTCACGCCAGTGGCAGGAAGGGGTTCAGAACCCCTACTTCTCACTCGAAGCACTTACCACATGCCACTCTACTTTCTAACCTTTGGCTCATTTGCAGGCTTAGTGTAGAGGACGGGTCGTTGGGAAGCAGCGATGGGGTAGCTGGCCACTGTCCCAGGTCAAGGAGAGCAGGGACTCGCCAGAGACAGGGTGAGAGGGGAGGGCTGGAGCAGGCGGGGGCCGGCAGCTGGGAAGGCAGGCCGAGGGGCGGGCAGAGGTGGTGGTCAGCCCCCGGGCGGTCCAGGATATTGGCCCAGTCAGGAGCTCACACTCAGCTGGCGGGCCATGGGGCAACGCGCCCTAGCGCTGAGACTGCTGCAGGCACTGGCGATTCTGATGCTAAAGCCATCACCGCTGCAGCCCCGGCAGCTGCCAGGGTCGCGCTGCCCCGAGCCCTGCGACTGCGCCCCTGACGGTGCCCTGCGCTGCCCCGGCCCTCGCGAAGGCCTCACCAGACTGTGAGTACATGGTGCCCCAGATCCCTGCCTTTTGCTACTCAATATTGAACCCCTTTGCTGGGAAGCAGGATATAGCATTTCTCGCCCTTGCCAGTGATAAGGACCAGTGACAGAGTTTGTCTGTCTTTGTCTGTGCAGCCCAGACCTCTACTTTCTTCATGGGGAAACTGAGACAGGTAACTTAAAACTGCTGTGAAGCCACGGGAGGTCTCTGTAGCTGCCTGAAGGCCTGATGAATCCAGTGGCCCTCCTTCGCCAGTGTTCTCTGCCTGAACAGTCTGAGTGGTTCCGACCCTTGGGCAGCCGGGTTTGGTAGGCTGCTGTGGGCTCTGCACCTGCCATGGGTAGTCTAGAAGCAAAGGGCTCAGGCCCTGGGGCCAAGGGTAACCTGATCTGTCAGCAGCGATGATGACTACCTGGCCTCCAGTCGCCAGGTCGCCAATAAGTGTCTGTGGCACTGTGCTTGCCACTCAGCCGGGTTAGCTATGCCTGTGCGGGAAGAAAAGCCTGTTTTCTGACTTCTGGTGTGCCACCCACAGACGCCAGTGAGGGACTGCAAACGCCAGCAAGTAGAGGAAGGCCACCCTTCCTGCAGCCTTGGGTTAAAGACCGGAGGGTGCCATTAGAGCTAAGATGCCAAATGTCCTTCCATTTAGGAAAGGGTTCCTCACATTGCATGATCCTGTTAATATGGAAATGAACAGACAGACTGGTAGGTTAGTAGTTCCCAGGGTCTGGGGATGGGTGTCTGCTAATGGCTGTAAGGTTAGGGGTGATGAGATTTTTCTAAGCTTAGATTGTGGTAATGGCTTTCCATAAAAATACTAAAGCCATCATTTGAAATGGGTGGATTTTACATTACATGACTTTCATCCCAATAAAAGCGCCAAATAAAGTAGGAGGTAGCACAAATGCACAGTCGGGGGCAGGGAGGTCTTCCCAGTGCTCCTTAGCCACATGCTCTGATGGGGGCGGGGGGGAATGAAACCTTAGCATGCCGCCTGCAGAGGCATCCTTGCCAGCTTCTTGGAGGAACTGACACATTCTGAGCATTTGGTCTGCTCCCTGTGGACAAGTTAATGGCCTTCTAGGGATAGTCGTGGCTGTGAGAACAGTTACAGGTTGAGGGGTTCTCTTAATTAGTTTCCATTAACTATCTTGTCAGCTCTATTCCCTGAAGGTGATGGCCATGCTAATAGAATTTGTTTCAGTCAATCGACAAATCCATGGAACCTGCCTCCCAAGTTCTGGCCTCATCCTTCTGTGACAAGCCTCCTGTATTGCTCTTACAAGTGACACTGTTGCTAACAGCCCTTCCTGCACACCTGGCTTGTACACGTTAGACGACTCTGAGATCTAACTAGAAGGAATCCCTTGTTCCAGGTCCCTCGGTGGCAAAGACCTTATTAATTACCTTTCTGCAGTTGTTTGTCTTTCTAAGAAAATTGCTTTTCCTTTAATTAAAAAAACTGCTTCCAGCTTCTCCAGCTTTGGTACTGGGTGGAAACTGTCTCTAGCTAAGGATGGAGAAGAGACAGATAAGTCAAGTCCTAAGCTCTTTGATGCTAAGCTGTTCACGTGTTGCCTCTAGAGGGAACCACTGATAAACCCCTTCCCTGAAGAAAGCCGAAGTGACACCCCTTCACTGCCCTGCAGCACTGTTTAAACAAGCCTTCAGAGTAGTTGCCCTGCGCACTATGGCTAAGTGGGAGGCAGGAACAATAAAATTACAGTGAGCAACTCTGATTCTCTAGAAGGAGTTGGTTCTGGAAGCTTAGGAGGGATCCTAGAGAATTCTCAGCATCCTCCACAGGCCCTCCCTTAACATCCACCATCCAGAGCAACCTCCCGTAGACATGTAGAAAACCCTGCACCAAGCATGGCAACTCCTACAAAGGTCGTGCTTCCTGAACCCCATTACCCCCTCTGTACATATGCCTATTCAATGGAAGAAGAAAGCATAAATTTAAAAGCTCAAAGTCAGAGACAGGTGGAAACCAACCAGAACAATGGAAGGTTTGGTTTGGTTTTCTTTAAAGAAGAATACAGGAAAAATTCCATAAGAAAGGGCAGGCAGAGGACACCAGACATGAGGAAAGGATGCATTTGTTAGAGTGAACTACTCAGTTGGAGTAGGAGGGAAGCAACAGTCTAAGAACTTAAGGGAAGGGTTACTCTTAGGACAAGGGTCATCTGTGTGCTGAAGAAAGGTGTGTGGACAAAGGTATAACTCAATGTTGAAGTAAAGAAGAGGGCCAGAGACTGCTGAGTTCATCATAAATATATCATTTATGTTGAGAAATGAATGAAGCCACAAAAAATCATCACAAGACAGAAACATACTCTGGATAATGAATTATCTGAAGTGAACACACAAGAGAGAACTGAGGTTTTGAATCAAGGCTTCCAGAAGAGAGCTGTGCCATGGCTAGCCTTTGCAGAGGGGAAGGGGGCACCCAAGCTGTGGCAGGGAAAGGAGGGTAAGTGCCTCAGAAGTCAACCGTGTCCCTCAGTAGATACATCTGTGCTTCAATCGGTCCAGATGCTGAAGACTCTGCCTCCTAAGATCTTTGAGGTTTGCTCTTTGGTTTGAAAAGAAGAACAAAGGGTGCATGAGTGATAATTGCTAATCACTGACAACACGCTGCTGGCAATTTTTCAAAATGCCATTGTTCAAACTATTCATAGTTTCCGCCCTTTGCATTTCTCTTTAAAGACATAAGCATTTAAAACCTGAGCTATGACACAAGAAGCAACCTCCTACGTTTTCGTTTTTCTAATAGGGGGAGGGAGTAAATGGAAAAAATAATTTTAAAATTTCCCTTTCCTTTCTTCTTATTAGCTCTAGGCAACTGGTGGGAGGGAGGGGGGAACTCTCACCTTGCACATAGTTATATAAAGATTTTTGTCTCTATGACAACAGAAAGGTTGATCTTCTTGCTATTGAAACAGCTTCTGAAAACTTGTAAGTTAATGCTAATAATAATCATGGCAATTTATTGTTTGCACGCTGTGCCTTCTAAACATAGATCAAGTTTCTAGCTGTTTGTGTGTGGCACAACCCAGAGATTCTTGGTAAGGAGAAACATGAGTTTCTCCAGTCCAGTGTGTCTGGACGATGAGCATCGTGACACTTGCCTGAGTCCCTTTCTACCCTCCAGGGGGATCGGGGTCTAATCAGCTCTCAGTGCAGTGAAACGGGCACACTGGGAAGTATGACTCTGTTCCAAGGAGGGGAACTCGCCCAGGAGATCAGGGTAGGAGGAGAGAGAGGACATAGGCTCTGAGAAACGCAGGGAGCCACTGAATCATGAGAGGCCGAGTACTCCAGAGGAAGACCTGGGGACCCAGGAGAAGAAAGGGGACCTTGGAACAGAGAAGGAGGAAACAAAACGTGGGCAAGAAGCACAGGTTCCACCAGAAGGCATGGCTAAAAAGAAAAGAACACAGCTGAGTGACTTCTTCCTCTTCCTCTCCCAGATCTTTTGGAGAAAAAAAAAATGCAAATTTTAAAGGAAGATGAAAAGTCATCAGAAATCTTTGATTCATACAAAAAGAGAGAAAATAGCCTGTTGACTAATGCAAGTCATTGTTTGATGCTTGCATGCAAAGAGATCGAGCACAAACTCTGAGTAGGAATCTCTTCCCCACAAGTCTTCACCATACTTGCTACACACAGCACACACACATGCACACCTCCACTCACAGACATCTTTCTTTCCTATTTGATCAAGACAGGTGTCTGAACCTCAGAACCTAAATCTTTGAGGGCAGAGGTAGTTTATTGTGGAGGACTGGTGGGCCAGCATCCCTGATACCTGAACAATAGATACCAGTAGTACTGTTCTCCCAAGTTACAATAAGCCAAACTGAGACACTTCATGGGGGCAAATCTTCCCTCAGCTGTTAATTTTCAATCAATGTGCCAGACTGAGAGCCCTTTGAAGAAATCAGATTTAACTCAGGATTCCCAGAATTCCAGAGGCATTATGATTAAACTGTTTATCAGGCCTCATGAGATTGGATTGAGAAGACAGGTTGGGTGTGGCAGTGTGTGACTGTAATCCCAGCACTCAGGAGGCTAAGGCAGGAAGGTTGTTCTATTTCCAGGAATTTAAGGTCAGCCTTGTTTACATTGGGAGCGCAAAGTCAGCCTCGAAAACCTGAGGACATACATAGCTGAACAGAAGAAACCAATGCAAGAAGTTGAATATTGATGGAGGAAGGTCATTGGTTAATTAAATAAAGAAGCTGCTTGCCCTGATAGGTTAAAACATAGGTGGGAGGAGTAAACAGAACAGAATGCTGGGAGGAAGTGGAAGTGAGCTCAGAGACTCAACAGCTCTCAGACGCTATTCAGCTCCGACCCAGGATGGACGTAGGCTAGAATCTTCCCGGTAAGCGCACCTTGGGGTGCAACACAGATGAATAGAAATGGGCTAAATTAATTTGTGTGTTGTTATTTCGGGGCATAAGCTAGCCAGGTGGCCGGGGTGCTAGGGATGCAGCCCTGCCGCTCTTATTACAACAGAATATGTGTGCTAACATGTGCCACATCTAAACATCACAGACCTCTCTATTCTAAACCGGTAGTGGGGAGGGTTCTATGGGTAGTCAAGGGAGTTCTTTGTATCTTCGTGCTAGGTCAGCATCCAGACCCTGCAATCTACTGGCACTCTCTCTGTCCTTTAAAAGGCAAATAGCAGCTGCAGCTCCAGAGAACCAAGATCTGGCTGGCAATGTAAGTCAGTGATAGCACTTGCCTGGTAGACATGGGAACCCAGGTCCATCCACAATACTGCATCTGTAACCTGTCAATCAACTAGTCAATAAGACAAGAGGTGGGGACTACAACTTATTCATATGACTATACTTATTTAGACTGGTATAATCATGGGAGCCATTAAAACAACAACAGTAATAACAACCAAGGCAAGTGCATTAGAACATGCAGGTTCCCAGAGCAGGGAACATTAGCTAACACATCACATGAAAGTGTCTACAAAACAGAAGAGAAAGCCTTCCAAACTCCTGCAAGTACTTGGGACTTCCTGGAGAAGTCTGAACTTCCATTTAGACACAGCTTTTTCAGTCATGCTTGGAAGGCAATTCTTACATCGGTTCAGCTGATAAAGAGTCTGCTTGTACCAAGCTATAGGAAGACCAGATTTTGGTTTTGAAAATCATCCTTTAGGAGAAAGTAAATAATGCCCATAGCAGAACACTAAACACAAACGGCCCCTAAAATCTCAATGCAAAGGCATAGAAACCAATTGAATAACACAAGGATCTCTTTGGCTTTGGAAGTAGATCCTCATTTTGAAAACAAGTTCCTTGGGCTGTCTGGGGCTGTGATTGTTTAACTCAAAAATCTGTGAATTTAAGGCTCATTTCTGTTTGTTCACCAGCCACTCTCTGCCTCTCAAGCCCATTCACTTCTTTTTCATTTGTTATATTGATTTAGTTGGGGCTGAAGAGATGACTCAGTAGTTACAAACACATATGCTCTTGCAGAGGACCCAAGTTTGGTTCCCAGTATCCGTACCAGGCAGTTCGCAACTGCCTGTAACACCAGTTTCAGGAATTCTGACCCCCTCCAGCCTCTGTTGGCATTTGCAAGCACATGGTGTGCAAAAACTGAGGCAGATGCAACACCTACATACACGCACACACGTACACACACACACACACACACACACACAATGTTTTGAAAAGAAAACTTAATTTTTATGTTGTACGTATGGGTATTTTCCTGCATGTATGTGTATGCACCACCTGGAACTCTGGTGCCCAGTGAAGTCAGAAGAAAGTATCAGATCCTTAGAACAACAAATGTTTGGTTGTCAGCATTATGAGAGTGCTAGAAATAAAACTGGGTCCCCTGCAAGAGCAGCAAGTGATCTTAACCAATGCTCTTTCCAGCTTCAGCCTCCATTTCTCGAAGTAAGGTAACAAAAGACTCTTGCCAAAATACTATCTCTCAGAGCAGCAGCCCTCACGGTGCCCTAACCATGTGCAACCCTGGCTGTTCAGAAGGCTTAGCAGTTGAGTCAGGACTGTAGAGAGAAGCCTTGCTGCTCACTTCAAACCAAAGAGAGCTGGCTCCTTAGAACAGATGTTCTCTGTGCCTGCACCTCCTCTTGGTTAAAGAAAAATATAGGTTTTAATGAAAATTTCCTGCCAGATCTTTTGTTTTGGTTTGGTTATTGAGAAGAGAATTGAAAGAACACCACTCACCAGGCTCTGGCCTGTGTGCTGTCTCTGGGAGCTTCTCCGCTGAGTCTTCCTTTATTTCCAGCTTCCTCGCTTTGGAAGATGACACCCTTCCAGGCAGCAAAGTCCTGACAGCTGCTCTGCACTTGGCCTTGAACTATAACCCTCTAATAATACCTGAACCAAATTCAGGAAAGCCTAGTTTGAAAGCCAAACTCAACTTGCAGAAGGAAGGCTTTGTCCTTTGCTGCTCCGACAGCTGCCCTTGACTCTGATGCCTGGAAGTTACTCCTGGGTCCCTACCTCCTCATGGCCACCATC
Organism: Microtus ochrogaster; assembly: GCF_000317375.1. NCBI lineage: Eukaryota > Metazoa > Chordata > Mammalia > Rodentia > Cricetidae > Microtus > Microtus ochrogaster. Next base: position 11,947,850 of record NC_022018.1, on the reverse strand, counting down.
ACGGGGTAGAGATGCTCTGGGGTGACAAGCACGGCCCCTAAGTGGTTTGAATGGATCAGGAGGACAATCCTAGGCAGTCTAGATTCTAACACAGGCGTCTTCCCTAATTTTCACTGCAGATTTGTCCTAACAGTAAATCCTGTGCCTTTTACAGCAAGGTGTGACGGCTCTAGTGTGACAACGGCTCTAGTGTGATGGCTCTAGTGTGACAGCTCTAGTGTGACGGCTCTAGTGTGACAATGGCTCTAGTGTGACAA
>NC_022018.1:11946110-11946491 GCF_000317375.1 Microtus ochrogaster | reverse complement strand
GCTCTAGTGTGATGGCTCTAGTGTGACACAGCTCTAGTGTGATGGCTCTAGTGTGATGGCTCTAGTGTGATGGCTCTAGTGTGACGGCTCTAGTGTGACCACGGCTCTAGTGTGACGGCTCTAGAGTGGTTGCTCTTGCCTCAGAGTGGGGCTCTGTTTGAAGAGGATAAGCACGGCAACAGAGCCAAAGTACTAGAAAATCGAGTTTCTGTGTAATAACAAAGTATTATCGTGAACTGGCGATGCATGAAGACTGAAAACTCTACAGCCCAGATACACCACCACACAGCAAGTGTCTGTTACCCACAGCACAGATACACCACCACACAGCAAGTGTCTGTCACCCACAGCACAGATACACCACCACACAGCAAGTGTCTG
>NC_022018.1:11880786-11946010 GCF_000317375.1 Microtus ochrogaster | reverse complement strand
CAGCAAGTGTCTGTTACCCACAGCACAGATACACCACCACACAGCAAGTGTCTGTCACCCACAGCACAGATACACCACCACACAGCAAGTGTCTGACACCCACAGCACAGATGCACCGCCACACAGCAAGTGTCTGTCACCCACAACACAGATACCCCGCCACACAGCATCTGTCACCCACAGCACAGATACACCACCACACAGCAAGCATCTGCCAACCACAACCTGGATACACTGCCACACAGCATGTCATCCACAGCACAGATACAGCACCGCACAGCAGCATCTGCCAACCACATCCCAGATCTACCACCACACAACAAGTGTCTGTCACCCACAGCACAGATACACCACCACACAACAGCATCTGCCATCCAAGGGCATTAGAGAAAATAATCCACTGGTTCTACTCAACCTGGGAGGCAAATAAGTTAAAATCTAAAAATAACAGAGCTCATTATTGCCTGGAGTCTAATATTCTGACAACCTGTGTGAACCGCCTCTGAAATATCCCTCCCCAGGACCAAATGATTTCAGCCTCAGATCATAGGACTGCCAGGCTCCTTTCAACTCCTTTTCTTTCCTCATTTCCCATGCCCAGGCTTCAGGCTAGACCCTGGAAATGGTCAGCTCTGACTTGATGGCCATTTAAGGTCTAGACTCTGAAATACAGCTCCAAAACCCCAAGCCTTGACATCCAGGAACCATATAAGAGAAAGGCCAGTGTTCAGGTGACTGAAGGAAATGCAGGTGTTACAAACCAGATGACGATCACAAACATGGTGGAGATCAGTGGTAGGAACCACCTATTTTAGCCAAAATAGCAAAGAAGCCTTGGTAAAGGACTAGTTGACCAAGGTGAGTTGTATGATTGCAGGTACCTCAGTTCCATCCTCAGATGAATTAGCAGTATTTGGTATATCAGCTGCAGCCAGTATTTACATGTTCAGTTCCAAAGAAAAAAGGAGAAAGTCGTTTTGAAGTGTTGGGCATGAGAAACTTACAATGAATAAAGGAGCTTCTTCCTAAAGCATATCTGTTGGGTTGCTGCCCTGACAATGTAATATTCTCTACCTCTGAGAAATATTTTTGAGAAATCATTACGGATGACACAGCCATTCCCTGGGGAGAATTCAGCATGGAGTTTCATTTACCAGAGTTATTCTTGTCATGTTATATTATTGCTGGAAGAATTCTAGTTTAGAGGGCACATTGAGTTATTTTGCTCTGTGTCTTTAGAAAACTTTAAATGGATTTTGAGTAAGAGCTTAGATGTGTTTACCATTTTCCTCAGAGGCTTTATATTTTTAATTTAGTTGTTGCACAAATGACTTGGAAAAGCCATTATCCACAGGATCTTCTTAGCATCTTCGTTCACAGGGCATTTCATGGAGTCCTTGCAGGAGCTTCCTGGGTGCTCTGGAAATGGCCAGAGGAGAGTCACTCAAACTGCACTTCCCACTGGGGAAGTTCCAACTGGCTGGAATGGTTTAAATCGAGGAGCAAATGTGAACTCTCAAAGTGGCTCCCTAGAGTCAAAACATTTCACGAAAAGTTGTTCTCTGTCATCTCCCTAAAAGGTTACCAAGTGGGGCTTGTAAAAAGCTGAGTCTAAGAGAAAAGTACCAAGTGGGAATGGCCACCCTTGCTCACAGTCATCCTGTCCCTGACCAGTGGAGAGGCAAAGTGAAGAACAAGAAACGTGTACTTTATAGACACAAGAGTGACCCAGGACAAATAGAATTTGGAGTCCAACTCCAAATTACTGAACCTGTCGTTGCTGGTCCCTGCTAAGGAACTGGAGTTGTAAGGCACAGTCCAGACAGCCTCAGCCATTCACAGCAAAAAGCTACGAATAGAGGCGCAGCCTGAGTGCCTGTCCTGTGCTAAGGGTTGGGTTAATACTGCGTAAGAATTTTAAGTGTGATATTTTATTAGTTATTTGAGAACTGAATACAGTGTATTGATAATATTCACTCTTACCCCTCCCCCGGCCTAACTCCTCTTAGATCCATCTCTTTGTAGCTCTGGCCAGCTTTACAATCTCACTTAAAAATAAAGTAACCTACCAAGTCCAATTTGAACTGCCCACACACTCATAGACTGGAGAGTGATAAGCCTACTAAGGACCACACCCTTAAAACTGACTCTACGTCTTGCAGAAGCCACCAACTGGCAACAGCTCTTCAGGAGTTGGGGATGATGAGCCTCCCTTGCAGCCATCACAGCTGGTTCCAGTTGATGAGTATAGCAATCTTGTCATGTTCAGAAGACACTATTTCACTCTGCTCCCTGACCTTTGGCGCTCACAGTCTTTCTGCCCAGTCTTCTGCAGTGGACTCTTAGCCTTGGTGGGGGGGGGGGCAGATGCAGATGTCCCATTTCCGGCTGAGCACTCCACAACACTCTCATTCCTGTGGTCAGGGATGAGTTTCTGCATTAGCTACTGTCTATTAGACAAGGAAACCTCACTGTGAAGAGCTGAGAGCTATGCTAATCCATGGGCACAGAAATGGGAATTTGGAGGGCAGTTTGATACAGTGGGTTCTCAGCCAAATTCTTTTTACTGGTAAAGCATTTACTCCTGTGGAGTAAACCTTAAATACAACCAGAAAATAGTAACCAACCTAACATTTATGCCACTATTACAGTCAGGTCACATCTTGTCACACTGTCATTATTGCAAATGATCAAGTTTAGAGCTGAGTAAGACTGTTGATGACATTTTTACTATCAGCTGCCTACACAGCCCCTTCCAGACCCATGGAACTAGCCAGTAGGGAGGAAATCAACTTGATTAGTTCCAACTTGATTTCTCCAGATTCTGGAACCACGTGTGGCACCTTCAGAAATAGGGTCTTATCTTTGAGTTCTTGTGGGAAGTGAGAATAGCCCTTAATACTTTGAGGGGGGTCTTCCTGACACCCCTGACCAACAACTTGAGGGAAGTATTCCACACCTGGCAGTGGATTTTGCATTTGACAACCTATAGCTTCTGGGAAAAATGTTGTCTTAGTCACTGTTCTATTGCTGTAAAGAGACCCCATGACAAAGGCAACTCATAAAAAAACACATTTAATTGGGGGTTTACTTACAGTTTCGAAGGGTGAGTCCTTTATCATCATTGTAGAGAGCAGGGTGGCAGGCACACAGGTACTGGAGCAGTAGCTGAGAGCATTACATTCTGATCTGCACGCAGAGAAACAGAGAAAAAGATTGACATGGGCTTTTGAAACCTCAAAGCCCACCCGCCAGTGACGTACTTCCTCCAAAACGCCATGCTTACTCCAACATGGCTACACCTCCGAATCCTTCTAATCCTCCCAAACAGGTCCACTCCCTGGCGCCTACACCGTGGGAACCGTTCTTACTCACACCACCACAGACGTTATCTCTGTAGTTATAATCTACACGATAACTCCAGCTGAACTCTTTTATATGGATCCATATATATTTAGGAAGCTTATAAAATAGTAGGTCTGCAGAAGGCATTTCCAAACATTCCTAGTGGTAGTTATCTCTTCCCCTACCCTCTCTCTGTCTTGGTGTCTTCAAGTTTAGCATCAAAACTCTAGCTTTCACAGATGACCTGCGGTCTACTGATCTGAAACGAAGCCGCGATGTGAAGCTGAGTGCTGTGGTTTCAGCATGCATGTTCTGTGCTCCTCACACTGCTCCAGAGAGAAAGCACACACAGTTACATATGGGAGCTCCTTCCAGGGCGTGGTCTGAGAGGGACCTGTAAGTAAGGGGAGAATCTGGTCAGTGGAGCAGGATGAAGATGTGCAGATGGCAGAAACAATGGGAATGATAGCACAGACGTGTGAGGCTAGTTCAAGAAGCCCAAGTAGTTAGATCTGTCTAGAAAGATGCTATCCAGAGGTAAGATGTGAGCCGTGAGCATAATTTAAAATTTTCTAATAGCCACATTTAAGAAGTTTTCTAAAGTTGAAATGAATTTTAATAAACTTTTTAGTCTAGTATATATAAAATATCACCCCAATTAGCAAGCAATACAAAACGTATTGTGCCATACGACATTTTTCTTACCAAGGTTTCTTCAAAGCGTAGTATGTTTTTGAGACTTGCAAGTCATCAGAATTCAGACACATTTGCTGCTGATTGGGAACCAACCACATGTGGGCTAGTGGCTGTCTAGTGTAGGAAACGGGGGTAGAAAGTACAAAGATTAAGACATGAGTACACTCTAAGTCTTTTGTTGCCAGTGAACGAGGCTAAGGGACAACAGAGAAGGTCCTGAGCACCAGAGTGGCATAGCGGAATTGTCAGTAACAGTAATAGACAGGGTTAAAGAAGTCCAGGCGGAATGGAGAAAAATCTTTTAGGAGACCCCAAAATGTTCAAGGTAGAGTAGAGAATGACCAAGAATGAGGGCTAGTGACAAACAAAGGGACCAGAAGAAGAGACTGTGTGGAAACAGAAGCCCCAGAAACCAGAAAATCAATGGCAGAAGAGGGGACGTGGTCGCATAAACACCTGGAAATCCCCAAACCGCAGGCAGTGCTAAAAGTAGTGAGGTCATTAGGCCCAGAATTGGACAGAGGAAGGAGAGAAAATCCACTTTGGGGGCCTTTAAAGGACTGTAGCGGCATCTTCAAGTTAAAGACTGAGAGCGTGCCCTCCAAACACCAAGGGCTCCATTCAGAAGGTGAGACTTTTCACAGGAAAGCACAAGATTGTAGGGTTGGGCCCCTTGACACTTGGCAAAGACAACCACAATGTGGTGACCAAGACAGGGATCTGTTCCTGAATTATCACATGCTTCAGGAAGTCAATGCGCTTCTCCCAGCCTGAGTCTGCCTCTGTGCAGCGAGGAACTGAGACAGAGAACCTGTAGGTGCCTCCTGCTCCAGCTCCAGCTCATGGGTTTAACACAGGAAGTGTGTCCGGCAAATCATGGTGCTATTCACCTGACTGTCATTTCCAGGGGCACCCCAAGATTTCTTGATGTAAGTAGCTATCTGCTCCACATACCTCAGGTTGAGTTAGCATGGAAGCCTTAGATCTCTCAAGGCAAATCTGAAGCATAGAGGCCAGGATAAAGCTATCCCCAGCGAGAAGTAAAACCATTTCCATTTCATTCTAAATGAAAGCCAACTTTATTGCAATTGCTGAGAAGGTCAAAAAGATCAGGAAAATCTTGTGTCTGTTAAATGTAGAACAGACTGTATGTAATAAACACAAAAGCATTAGCATTCTCTGAAATTAAAGAGACAGCCCACTTTTCAATAGTTTTATGTACAAAAAGGTTTTGTTTTGTTTTTGCTTTTTTAAATCAAAAGCCTTGACCTCTGAGTTCTTCTTTTTCCCCCCTCTATTTTAAAATTCAGGGTGTAGCTCTAGCAATGAGCTAATGGTTTGTGAAAAATGTATGTGTGTTTGTACCTTTCTTGAATGGATAATGGGGAGGACTCTCTTAAAGAGGTAGAAGTTAATAAAATCACTTCACTCCTGTCCCATAGTAGGCAGAAAGAAAGGGAAGAGCTTCCACAAAATGACCAAAGACTTTACCCAGGTTTGGGGAACTCAGATGAATGCCGGATTTCTCCTCTGGGCCTCCACTCCCTTGGGCAGAGCGCTGCCTCGGTGTCTCAGGTGGGGCTGCTCGGGAAGTAATTGCACTCTGAGAAATCTCAGAGGTGAAAGCCCCGCAGCTGTCATTTGCTTTGTGCAGTCAGAACCTGTCTTTTTAAAAAAGTGTCACTTGAAGCCTATTTTTTTCATTCACCTAGAGAGTTTGCTATTTCAAGGAACCCTGCAGTGAATCCTTCTGTAGAACAAAGACCTTTTGATAATTCAAATGTATCTCAATTGATAGGTTTTCTTAACCAAGGACTTCTGAATCCTTCTGCTTCCTTAGGGGTGGGGCCCCTGGAGCCCTCCTGGGGAACAAGGCACGTCCAAACTAACCTTACTTTGAGAGCTGGTTGGCCAGCCAGTGAACTGGACAAACTGGCTCCTTCCAGAGTTCTCTGTGCTACCAAACTCAAGCCCCATCCCCAAGGACCTAGGAGACATTAGAAATGACTAAGGAACGCATAATAAACTGACCTTTTTTTTTCTTCATGGAAATTGGATTTATCTAAATTACATGAATTTTCAGCTGCTTAATTCTGGCACGAATTAAGCTTGGCCATTGCAGCTGGGCAGAAACGGGATACAGTTAACGGCTCAGGCTTTAAAATGTTTTTGAAAGATAGGGTGGTCCTTTCAGGGACGACCACCATGAGAAGGGGTGGTGCCCTCCTCCACAGCTCCTGGGAGAAGAATGGGGGTAACGCATCTGCAAGCACCAGTCCATGGAGGTGGCGTAGAGGATGCACCTATGAACTGAAGCTCACCAGAGAGTTTACTGAAATACAGCCCAGTACAGGGTCTCTATCTGTGCCTGTAGGCTTAGTTTGACGGGCAGCCAGAATTCAGCAGCATGAGCTCCTGAGTTAATCCTACACAGATAGCTAGGAACTGTGCTCAGGCAGTGTTTCCCCCTCAGGGATGGGGATCTGGTGCTGGGGATGACAGGGAGGAAGGACTAGACGGCATCTGGGGTTACCTACTAGATAAGGAAATTGGGTAAAACAAGCACCAAAATGGCTTGGAAGTGGGCACTAGGGGGCGCCAAAATGGCTTGGAAGTGGGCACTAGGGGCATCCCTGCTCTCCAAAGAGGATTCCATCCCATTTAAAATATGCCCATGACTTTAGAAGAACCACAATGTTCTAGTTTCATTCTGGCAAAAAGAAACTAGAAGGAGTAAGTTTTCTTTCCGCTTACACTTGCAGGCAACATTCCCTCACTGAAGGAAGTAAGGGCAGAACATGGAGCAGAAAGCATGGAGGACAGCTAACTGACCCCTCTTTCTCTGGCTCTCTTAGACCTTCCAAGGCATGGTGTAGGCCACAGTAGACTGGCCTCTCCTGCATCAATCATTCATCAAGATAGTCTCACAGACATGACCATAGGCCCGCTGACACAGGAAGTTCTTCAGCTGAGGCTTCCTCTTCCTGGAAGACTCAGGTTGACAGTAACACTAACCAGGACATGTAGCCATTTGCAGGATCATTGGATTATAAGTGGCTTTGTTCCGACCCGAAGGAGTAGAGACCAGTTCTGAAGTTTTAGCCACATGTGGCTTGGAACCCACAAACTCAATGAGTAGAGACCATCCCAAAACTGGTAAAGCAGAGGCAGCCTTTGCTATCCCAGCTAACTACCTGTCATAACCTCAAAGTCACAGGCAAATTGGGTTTGCCATAATCCAGGTGTCACCTGTACTGCATCACTGATATGCCAAAGTCTCAAATGGTGAGACTAAAAGGTGAAATCGGCACAGCGTCCATGGTGCCATGGCTGTCCGCTCAGAGAGCAGCCCATGCTGCAAGTTGGGCTCTGCTGGGCCCTGGTTCTTCCCACTCATCCTAGACTCCTTGCTTCTCTATGCTGGCAATTGCCTGGTGGCTCCAGAGGCCGACTAAGAACGAGGCCCCTTCTGTTGCCGCTTTCTCTTGTTTTCAATCACCAGGTTGTTGTGGAACATTACTTTTAGGTGTGTTACACTCATTTATGTTGTAGAATATTTGTTTAATGATGCAAAGATGTGTTGTGTTCTTTTATGTTGCATTTGTTTAACTCTGTCTAAAGCACCTGATTTGTCTAATAAAGAGCTGAATGGCCAATAGCAAGGCAGCAGAGAGAAAGAGCTAGCGGGCAGAGAAAATAAATAGGAGGAAAAATATATATGGAAGAGGGAGGAATGAGAAAGGGAGGAGAGGCGGAGGCTAAGGGCCAGCCACCCCAGTCACACAGTCACACAGCCAGTCACAGAGTAAGAAGGAAAGATATATAGAATAAAGAAAGACAAAAGGCACAGCGGCAAAGTGTGGTTAGAGAAACGGCATAATTTAAGTTAGAAAAGTTGGCTAGAAGCAAGTCAAGCTAAGGCCGGGCATTCATAAGTAAAACTGCGTTTCCACGTATTTATTTGGAAGTTTGGAAGCTGGGGTGGTAGGCCCCCACAGAGAAAACAATTCACCAGGTCCCCCAGGGAGAGATGTATAGTTAGTTAGGAGTGTCACCCACCTGCTTTAGCTGGAACAGGGAGAGGCCTTCCTTTGCCTTCTCTGCTCTGCGCACAGCACCCGTTCTTTTCTGGGGACTGGCCTCAAGAGCTACTGTCATGGCCTCCCTCTCTCCTCTGGCCTCTGTCACCCTTCTCCCGACTTCTGCTCTATAACAACTTTTCCACAGGGGTTCCTGACAGCCACATTTTTTTTTTAATGAAAATATGTCTAACTTCAGAAGTAAATGAAAAGGAAAAGACGGTCAGTCAAAATACAAAATTTTCTTCTCCTTTTGCTTCTCGGATACAGGGACTTAACTGAGCATATGTCTTTATTTGGGGTAATGTAACATGAGGGGGCCTGCATGTTGGGGTTTCATTGGCCACTCGAGTCTCTGATTTTAGTTAATTTTTGAATCCCCTTTCTGACTTCTGCTCTTCTTTCCTCAGCATTGGTAACATTCTGAAACTATGAAAACACTCATGGGTTTTATTTGTCGGTGTTTAGTGTTCGTGGGAATAGGATTGTGGGCTTATCTAGGTCATTGTTCCTGCCACCATGGAAAGAATAATTGAGGCACCCATCAGGAAGGGAGCACCCTGGACAGCAGGGCATCTGAACGGGTCTTTACAAACCACAGCTGGGAAGGAGGCTGAACTCCGTCATCCTACAGCATAGTAGGTTAACTGTGGCAACAATTAAATGACTATGTCAATGTTTTGACAAGCAGAGAGGATTTTGAAGGTTTCCCAGTTTCCAGCACACACACACACACACACACAAATGCAGCAGGTCTGAGCTGGTGGACGTACCAATTACTCATCTGCCCAACATGTGTCATACCTGTGTGAAAATGTCACAGTGCCCTGCATAACTATGTGTGAACATTTAATATAAAAAAAAATGTGGGCCACATCATGAATGAATGCTTTCAAAGATGAAAAACAGGCGCTTGGCTGCACAGAAACTGTTGTCAATTGAAGACAAATCAGAGATGAAAACATGATATCTTGGAATAAAAATATGAGCTAGTGATAAACCAGTTGGGATCTGTCTTGGAACCATGGGACCATGATCTCCAGCTGCTTTGTGGGAAGAGGTTAGTGACTCAGCAGGCACCCCCTCCCTCTACCTTCTCTCCTTCTGGCCTTAGGCCTTCCTCTAGACCTAGCCACACCCACAGAGCCGCCCTCCTTCTGAGTGGTCCTGTTGATGGTGGGGACTTTATCCTCATCTCAGCTCCCTCCCTGCTCAGCAGAGTCCACATCAACTGCAGAATTCCATCTTGTACTGGGGACAGCCAGTGCATGATCTACAGCTACTCTCGCTTCTGTCCAACCTTTGCTCCTCATCCCCCAGTCCTACATCAGTCAACCGCTCAAGCAGCCTCCCTGGTCAAATCTAAAGCAAACTGCTCCTGTGGGAACCACAGCGTGCTCCCATTTGGAAGGGGAGGCTGTCTGCCCAGAGGCTTCAGCTGTGAGCGCCATTTGCATGAATAAACAGCTCTGAAGGGTTCAGCTGAAGCTTTTATGTAAACACTCTCCAAAATATGTTCTGTGCTGCATTATCCCCAGCAATAAAGATTCTGGCACCGGAATTTGGCTGTCGGTTTTATTGATGTTGCATGGGGCACAGTAGAATACAGCTTTCTCTTTCGGAAATTTATTGGCGTGGCAGTGCGGAGAAGCAATAAAACTGTGTTTTTAATCAGCAAGCCAAGCAGACAGAATTCCAGGAGAAATATAGGAAACAAAGATGCCATGGCAAAGGAGGTTTCTCCCTCCACTGCCCCTGCTGCTCTGAAAGTTCTGGTTAAAGAATGTTGGGGGAGGGGTGTCCTCACGAACAGACCCAGAGAACCTTGTTTGCATTATTCCTCTGTCTCTAAGAAACTGTTGAGTGAAAGCATTTTTCCAGAAATGAAGTTCCTGAAATTCCTCTGCATTATCCAAGGGAGGAATTGCTGGTGACTGGATTTGTGAGAAAAAACAGAGAGGGTAGAACACTCTAGAACAGTCTTCCATGAGAAACAAGGTATATTGCTTTGCTTCCCAACAGAGAAAAGATTAGGACTCAAATGTGCAATATTCAGTGCAAAAAAAGGAAAGGCATTCTGAGGCAGCCTGCTTGGTTGTTCCCTGATCCACTGACTCAATCTCTTCACGACCGAATTTCTCCTGTTAAAGGAAGTACCCGTTTCACCCCACTGTCCTACTGTCCTTTGGATTAAATGAAGTTATAGGTGGATGGACAACACTTACACGGAAGCTTCTGAAGGCAGCAAGTCCTCTCTGTCACCCGTTGACTGAAGCTTGCTATCAGAGAGGAAGTGAGAGACCATGAGCCACCAGGCTGTTCTCACGCGTATACTGTCACAGGATATGTCCTGATCTACTTCCTTCATAGCCTTAGGCCCAAATGTCTTGAGCCACTGCAAACACTCAACCAATGGTTGAATAATTGTCCTTGCCTTGGAACTGCATCTCCTAAATTCTCCTTCTGTCAGGGGCCTTAGACATTCCCAGGTCCCTCAGCACTGGCTTTGCTGTAGTTAACTGTCATGCTTTTCTCGGTACTTACATCCTGTGCAGCTTTGGGGACAACTGTAAGAATTCTTAGGTGGTCCCTCTGGCTTTGAGTGTCCGAAGGAAACCCTCCCTCAGATGCCACGAGATGCCCAGGATCTGACAAGAGGCAGAAAGTGAACCGATTCAGAGACTGGAAAAAGGCCCCTGCAATAGGTCATGAGGTTGAGACAGAAACATATCCCGGTGGATCTTTCCTGTTCCCACTCACAGGGCTTCCGATTGTCTTTCCCCCGCTTGTTTCCTCAGACCCCAAATAGCTTCCTGTCCACCCTTCAAAACCAAGCAGAACGCTTCAGAACTGGTGACTATTTACTTGGTGTAGCTCTGTTTGGGGCTATCCTGATGAATCCTCTCAAAATTTCTCCAAGACAGGAATTGTTACTGAAGCAGAGTGCTTACATGGCCTGCTCAGGGCTGTATGACGGGTGGAGGGAGTGTGAGGATTCATGGCCTGCTCGGGGCTCTATGACCGGGAGAGGAAGTGTAGAGATTCGATTCCAACATTCGTCATCTTCACCAGCCAGTGACGCATTCTGATAAGGACCAGGAATGACTCCTTAGATGATTAAACCGGAATCCAGTTGTTAATCTTACAGTGGCAAGTTCACACACATGTACACATGTGCGCACTTGCACACACACACACACACACACACACACACACAACACACTGTTCATGAACTTGAAGTCCCAACCCTTAAGCTTTTACCTTTTCTTTTTTCTTTTCCAGATCACTCACCTATCTCCTTGTCAAAGTGATCCCATCTCAGGCTTTCAAGGGACTTAATGAGGTTGTAAAAATGTAAGTAAGATACTGCACATCAAAAGACATTTATAATTGAAATAAAGAATTATTTTTCTAAGAGAAAAACACAGTTGAAAGGGGATAATTTTTTCTAGGAGAGAAACTGTGTTTAGGAAACCCAACTATTTTTATCCTTATAATAAAAATAATATCTAGCAGCCTTTGAAGAAATGGTATGATTTTTGAGAGTCATTAAAATCCAGATAATTAACCTTGCTTCAAAGAACTGAATGCATTTTGATAAGCGATAATATTCTTTTTAAGTAGAAAAGAGATAGATTCCAATCATAAAAGTTCCCCTTCTGCCTCAACAGCTATTCCCTAATGTCACCTTTTTTTGATAACTCCCACATTGATGAAAATATGTTAGAAGTTTATTGTGCATCATAAGATAATCATTGTATCTAAAATATAACAAGTGCCTGACAAAAGCCCAGGATTTATAACTGTGCTGTTGAAAAGCGTGCAGCGAAAGCACGAAGCAGCCCCGGATGCCGTATGATCTCGTGTTCCTCGGGGAGACTTCGGGCTCTTGGTCCTGAGTTTCAGCTTCCAGAGCCAAAGACCTCATCCACAGGACAAAAACTCTCTAGGAAAGAGAGCTTTGTGTGTCCTCAATAAAACCAGCCTGAGCCAAGCTAGGTCAGTGGTCATTTCCTCCCTCACAGGCCACCTCTAAAAATTCAGGTGACTGCCCAAGTAGATTTGCGTACCCACACAAGACAGCACTGACCATCTTAGCCCCACAGGGAACCTCTGCAGTTCTTTGTTATTAGCAAGCAATGATAACATTAAAAATATGATCGTATGAAGAGGACTTCCTGTTCTTGCTAAGGACTGGAGCTTGGTTCCCAGCATCCATGTTGTGTGACTCGTAACTGCCTGTAACTCCAGTTCCGGGAGGATCAATGCTGTCTTCTGGCCTCTGAGGGTAACCTCACATACATTTAGATACACACAGAGAAACATACACACAACACATAAAATAAATGTTAAAAACTCTAAGTCCTCAATAACAGTGTGCCTCACGGGAGACTCACTGCAAGTTGCATAGGTGGGTTTGCCAGCCTGTCCAGGCTCTTCTGCTTGTTTAGACGTTGAGTTTCTGTAACTTTCAAGGCATTGAGACTTCCTACTGAGAAAAGTGGGCACAGTTAAGTAAATAAACCATCAGACAGGGATGAGATGAAAGAGCCCAGGGGCCATCCATTACAATGTTGTTGCCTTAGGCTCTGCCTCTCTGTGAGCCGAGCTCTCCTGGAGTCTGAAGCCTTTAGTGAGCATTAACCTTAGAAACGCACAAACCCATCTGTAAGCAACTTTCCTAAGATGACATAGGTCCAGGATTTGACTAAATTGTCTATACTACTGAGTCTAAGCTGGTCCTTTGCTCTTATGAGCCTTCAAAGTATAATTGTTACATAGATGAACAAATACACAAACTCCACTTGTAAATGGAGACTTTTTTTTCTCAGCTGGCAGCAAGTGTAAGCTTTTGTGGGGGTTGTGACATTACCACCATGCTGGGAATTGATGGATGACAAACCTGATGCATTTACTTTGTATCCTTCTAAAGAAATACATTAAGTCAGTGGTCCATTTGCTCCCATACTCCTTCAATCTCTAGCCATGTACCAGGCAAAATGAAGCCACCAGGGACTCAGAAAGAAAGTATTCCTTGTCTGGATTTGCTCACAGAGAGAGACACTGAAGGAAGAATCATGAGTGATCTAATAACGTCATGTGTAGGAGGTAAACCTTGAAGGAATCTCAGAAAAGGCTTTTGAAAAACCCAGAGTTAAAAGTCATGAAGCAACTAATTCAATCCAAATTCAAGCCTGGCTAGAGTGGTGGGACCAGGACCTCAGAGATCTCAGAAGCCCTGGATCGTCAAGTAAACTCTGTTAGAGTGTCACCTTCCAGACCTGTCCGGGCAGGAACCCAGACCAGAGCTGTTTCAGGGCCTGTGCCCTTCCAACGTGTATGATTCAGAGTCGGAAAACACGAGAAAGACTTCTGTATAAATGGGATGACTGAAACTCACACCCGTTGGTGCTCCTAAGGGAAATGTTAGCCCTTAGTGATACAGGGACAACTTGTACACTCATGTTCCTTCTCAGAGGACACAGTGGAGCATCTAGGATACACAGAGAGGTCATTATCACAAGGGCATGGTTATTTCTCTCATGTTTCTTCTTTCTTTTTTTTTTTTTTTTTTTTGAATCCCGTAGTGAAATCTCACAGAGGGATTCCGTGGTAAGGATAGAAGCTATTCCCTTTGAAAACCTCCCCAATTTGTCTGAAATGTAAGCATCAGCTAACAGATAGTTTATTGCTGTACACTACTACCCTGGCTGGTGGGAGCCCACTTGGTATTTGTGCTCAAGCATCCAATGTGAGGAATCCGAGAGGAAAAAACTGCAACAATTACTAGGTCTGGGCAGGCACTAATCTCTCTCGCTGCAGTGGCCTGAAGATTGCCATGGCAACAGCTGCTTCTCCCTAGGAACTGTGTAAACTCTGAAACATCACAACACAATGTTGGAAATTAAAATTGACATTGTGAAGTCCTGCCAAGTAGCTCTTGCCTCATGGGGATTGAGGCTGGGGTATGGGACACTTGGAGTGGGTGGGAAGTCAGAGAGGAGCTTAGGGATCATGAGTTGGTTCATCAGGGGCTGTTGAGACGCATTCATTCTTTCAAGTTTAACTGCTTCCTTAATAACAACAAGGCAAGCCTTGTGTTAAGCCTGTGAATGCTGAAGTCATTGGGCTGTATTGGTGTTGTTATTGCTAGATTTATCCTTAAAATTAAGTGTTTCTGTAAAGGATAACCATGCTACAATCCATAGCCCCGGAGAGGCTAGGTAGCAAGGAGGACCCAAGAGGGGACACAGGGATCACCCTGGGAAGGGGAAACAGAAGAGAGCTCCTGGGCAGACTGCAAATAGAAGGGACTTAAAGGGCCAGGTTGGGGAGTGGGTAGAAGGGGAAAGAACTGAAAGAGATGACTAGAAAAGGGGGCACACTTTGGGGGGTCAAGTAGAAACTTGATGCACGGGAAACTCTCAGGAATCTACAAGGATGACCCCAGCGAAGACTCCTAGCCACAGTGGAGATAGGGGATAGGTAGGCTGAACAGGTCATCTCCTGTGATCAGAGTGGTGACTATCCCAGTTACCATTAGAGAGCCTTCATCCAGTAACTGATGGAAACAGATGCAGAGACCCATAGTCAAACATTCGGCCAAGCTTGGTGAATCCTGCTAAAGAGAGGGAGGAAGGATTATAGGAGCCAGAGGGGTCAAGGAAATCACAAGAAAACTCACAGAAACAACTAACCTGGCTCATAGGAACTCAGAGAGTCTACACCAACAACCGGGGAGCCTACAGGGGACTGACCTAGGCCCTCCACATACACGCAACAGTTGTGTAGCTTGGTCTACTTGCCAGACTCCTAGCGATGGGAGCAGACACTTTCCCTAGAGTTTGGCTGGCTCTTGGGAACCTACTCCTCATACTAGGTTGCCTTGCCCAGCCTTAATACACGGGGAGGGGATTAGTCTTCCTGCAAAGTGATATGCCATGTTTTGTTGATAGCCACGGGAGGCCTGCCCTTTTCCGAACAGAAACAGAGAAGTGGAGTGAAGGGAAAGACAAAGGATAGATAGGAGAAGGGAACAGGAGAAGGGGAGGGAGGGGAAACTACAGTCGGAATTGAAAATAAATGTTTTTAAAAAGCAATTGCTTCCCAATGACCATAAGGCCCAAGTCAAATGGATGGAATATGAGTGATGAGCCTATGGCCGGGCCACAAAGCATTAACTCACTGGTCTGACATCTGACAGCAGGTTAGTACCAAACTGAACTAGGCACCAGGACACATGACTTACAAACCAGGCTGTTATTTTTCTTTCATTTCCAGAAAATGTTATTTTTAATTTATTCTTTTGTACTTTCATACATACGTAGTTATTCATCTCCATTATGCTCTCTTAACTTGGGAGACCTTCGTCTTCCCAGCAGGTCAAACCAGACTTTTTGTGTCACCACTGGGGGCTCCCTCCCGGGCTTCTTGCACCCTCCAATTCCCCTGCAAGCAGGTCAAAAGGAAGGGGTGTGCTTTAAGTACTTGTGAGTTACTATGCTTGACATTTCCTCTAGGTTGTATCATTGCTCTTATACCTACCAGCATAGTCAGACACTTGCCATTCTGTTCAGAGAACAAGACGGAAGCTGGGAGGGTGGGTGGACTTCAGACACTAGCTGGTCTGGGACTGAACGCCAACCCATCTTTCTCCAAAGCTCATGTATTTTTCATTATAGCAGAAAGTCTTCATCAGTGGTCCAGTGAGTAACTATCTATGTAGATTAATTAATTGATAAGTATCTGAGTACCTGCTGCTGTGTGCTTGTCTTGGTCCAGGAGCTTCTGGGACACAGAGGAGCCAAAATACAGTTATCTACTAGGACATGATAGTTACAGCCAGAGAAGTGAGAGTAATTTGCCGAACAATTACAGGAAAAGCCAAACAATAGGTGTTTAAATTCCAAAGTTATAATCTGGACTTATTGTGAATGGTACATAGGGTTCATTACTTTGTAGATGACTGTGCAGTCCCAAACCTGAAACTCTGCAGCAGTCACAGGCTTCAGGGAATGCTGAAGCACCTTCAGGACAGCAAGTGCTACACAAAGCAAGACATCAGCTGAAAGAAAAGTAAAGCACTCTGCAGGGGATGTCTGCGGTTTCCTAAAGAAGGGCCTGAGACCCGCATGCTCTGTGCTCTGCCCACGGTGGTACCTTGCGTAGCTAGGGCAGCGCTCGATCACACAGACACTCAAAGATGTTGATAGAATGAGTGACTGTGTGAGTAGATAGTCTATGGTTAGACCTCAAAGGGTCTTTATGAGGAAACAGTCCCGACCTCTCCCATGTCTGACTGATGGTTGTTTGATTCAGTGTTAGAATAGCTCCCGCAGAATACCGCTCACAACTACAGAATCCGAACCTTATACCCATGTTCCAAGTAGCAATAGTTACAGTGTAATAGAATGGGCATCAGAGTGGAAATCAGAAAACTAGATCCCATTCAAGTCCTGTCACTCTTCAAATATAAATCATTCAGCTTTCACCATCAACACTGGCAGAGACTTGAGCGTAAACCAGACGGTCACATTTACTTCCCAGAACCCATGCAAATGATGATTACATGGAAAAGAAAAACAGAAAGGGGGCACTAACTGGGACAAAGAACCAGACGGGGGGACGGATAAGAACAATGGGGGAGGGTATTATCATTATTATTTATAGAAAGAACTCCAGCTCAGGAAGCTAGGAGGATGGGAATCCTACATAGCAAATTCCTATAGAATGGGCAGAAGAGTCTAGAAATCTGAATCTCAAGGCTTCTGTCCTGTGCTATTCTGAACGAATACCCATCTGGATAAATTTTCAGGGCAACTACCAACTCAATAAGAACAGAAACTAGTTTGCCTCCGAGGAGCAATGTTTATTTGTTCCTTCTCCTGAGAGCAACACCTCCCATCGCTCCCACTGTGCAGGTTCCAAGCTCTATTTGGGCAGGACCTCGAACACTCTGGACCTTGGTGTTATCTGGTAGGAAGGGGCAGGAGTAGAGATACACATAGATAAACTCCCCGCTAAGCTGCTACACCTGCCTCTTCGGTAGGGTGGGCAAAGTTCCTTGGGAATAGCTGGCAGGGCCCTCAGGACACCCAGAGTTCCGGAAGCTTGTCTTAGGCATATAACAGTAGTTGATCTCATCGGTGGGATTTTACTCAGGAATGCCTGGGGACAAGTGCCATGCATTTCACCATCTATTAAACCACTGCCCATTCCCCTTCTCTCTCTACAGACTGATCCAGAACACCAAAAACCTCGTATACATTGAACCCGGTGCTTTTACAAATCTCCCTCGGTTAAAATACCTGTGAGAAATTTTCCTTTCTAAGCCTTTGTAGAGGGGAAGATGGGTATCTGGTAAAACTGAAAGTAATCAAAATGCTGAAGGTTTTTAATTTTGTTTCATTTTTTCTAGTGTATGGGGGGGGGGGTCTGAGTGTGGGTTTGCACATGAGTGAAATGTCCACAGAGGCTCGAAGAGAACATTGAATCCCCTGGAGCCTGAGTTACAGGAGGTTGTGCACTGCCTGATTTGGGTGCTGGGAACTGAACTCTGGTCCTCTGGGAGAGCAGCAAGCACTCTTAATCACTGAGCCATCTCTGCAGTCCTTTGTCGAAGCATTGTGTTTGTATGTCCCTCCTTGTTAGCCTTCTGTTTTAAGTTTAATCAGTATGTCTTGTCTGTTACTATGCTGGGAGTTTTCACACATGTAAGCGGCTCCCCATGTTCCCTGTGTCCAGCACACTGAGGAGAACATCACCCCTTTGCTGGGGTGCTCAAAGCTGGACAGGGGAATGGGGACTCACAACACTTTGTAGAGCACAAATCAGAGTTTCTAAGGTGAGTGACCACAAATAAAACTGGGAGGAGTTGCTCCAGTTTGGTTTCTCCCGATTCATGGTGAGAATTTCCTCTCTCGTTTCCTCATTTGTTCATTCAGTCATCAAGGGAAAGCTGGCTAAGTATTTCCTGAGTCAGGCACTGTACCACATCAGTTCAACCATTTCTTTTTCCCACTAAATCCAAGCACGTCTGCGGGTTAGCATGACAAACTGAGTCCCACTATAGCCCAAACAGCAACTGGCCCTACCAGCAATGTGAAATTCCTAAAACTTCCCAAAGTCGATAACTACATGGCAATGAATCTCCCCACACAGCACTTCATCCCTACCACACAGAAACGTTACCACCACCACTCAAATAAAAATGAAAAAGTGAAAGCAGAGGATATGGGAAGGGACCTCTCTGCCCTACACCATTAGCCTTGTTCCTGAGTGCAGTGCAGAAGCTGTAACAGGCCGAGTGTAGTCCCTTTGTCCCCGTGGATTACTGGAAACCCAAGCACTGTGTATTTTCCAACCTCCAGAGTAGCTTGGGCACATAAGTGTTAAGCACTTTAGAAGGCCTTAAGGATATCGAGACCCAACTATGACCAGCATAACCTCTGGTTAGCTCATTGTCTTTATTAGTTTTTCATACCAAAATGTGGAGTTCCCCAATCCAAGTCTACATTGTAGTCTGAGCCTCCTGCTAACCTCGGTGCAGACAAGGAATGGGTTCACTGTGAACACTTTTATCCCATTTGTACATCCATTCAAAAGAATTAACAGTTACGTGGAGACGAAGAGCGTAAAGAGGACCAGCTGTGCTGTATTGCCAACCGAGTGCCAGGCAGCCCCGGTCAGTGTCCAGAGCCCATGTCTGCTTGCTGAGTTTACAACTCCACTGGGGGAGTCTAGTTCCTGCGTGCCTCTGAAGAAGCCTTTTAATAAACGGAAGTGAAGAAAAAACGATAAACATAATACGCATGAAGTGTGGTACGCTATGCAGTTCCAGGCTTCTATGTAGGGTCTCGGGATACACCCAGTGCGTAATGGCCGATTACTCCACTGGTTTTCTTTAGCTGGCACTCGCTCTCATGCACAGACTTGTTTCATGCCACTATTCCTCCAGCTTGTGTCTCGTCACCAGCTTTTTGCTCTACTCACTTTGTCTAGGTTCATCCAAGAGGAGCTTAATTTTTATAATGAAATAGTCATCCATTTCAAGTAATTCCTCTCTTCTTTAGAGGTTAAATAGAAGGCAGGAGCCTTAACTGTCTCAAACACAAAAGCAACGTTCAGTGGTTTCAAGGAAGAACCTCCTGAACCACAAAGCAACTAAAAACAGTTTCTAATAATGAAAGGTACAGGTTTCTCATAAGATGAATCTTCCTGCACCAGGCAGTGATGGTGCACGCCTTTTATCCCAGCACTCAGGAGGCAGAGGCAGGCAGACCTCTGAGTTCAAGACCAGCCTGGTCTCAGTGAGTTCCAAGACAGCCAGGGCTACACAGAGAAACCCTGTCTTGAAAAACAAAACAAAAAATTTAACTTCCTGCAAGGTTTGAGTTTAAAACAAGGTTTAAAACCCCACTCCAAAGAAGGCTCCTTTCTGAAACTACCAACAGCTCGCACTAAAGCAGTTATCAGGAGGAAACAACATGTAATCCACCAGGAAAATGCCATGACTTAAAAGGAAACACAAAGGCAAAACACCTGCAAGTTTGGTATCAGCCCCTAAACCTCAAAACAGGAACCATTATGGCAACATCACCTGGCAAGGAAACCTTTGAAATTCTGACCATCTTCATCAGCTAAAGTGTAACCCAATATTCTAAGATTTAACAAGAAAATAGTGCTTGCAAAGTGTTTTCTATTTATGACCTAATGCTATCACTTGTCCTCTCTGCCCATGTCACCACCATGCCGGATCACAGGAGCATCTGTAACACGGGCATCCGAACCCTCCCGGATGTTACGAAGATCTCCTCCTCCGAATTTAATTTCATTCTGTAAGTATCAGGCTGATTGCTTTGCACAACTTTCCTATTCACAGCTAAGATTTGTAGAGTAAATATTTGTCATTTCTTTCCTCAAGGGAGATCTGCGATAACTTACACATAACCACCATACCGGGGAACGCTTTCCAAGGGATGAGTAACGAGTCCATCACACTGTGAGTAACGTTCTGGACTTCTACTCTGCCGCACAGCCTGCTCTGTTTCTCTCGCGTCTAGTTTGAGGTTAGCGATCCGCTCTGTTTCTCCACTTTCTTCACTCTCTGGTGACAAAGCTCTTCTTAGCCTAGACTGCCAACAGTGGCATGGGTTGTATAGGGTAGCCGCAGGGTCATGTGCTCATACAACAATGAAACCAGGAGTTCAGTTTATCTTTGAGCAGATGGGTCCTGAGGATTGGTGGTATTGACTTCCAGTTGGTGAAGTCCTTCCCTGCACAAGGGGCAATTCTTTGAGGCTCGGCCTTTATTCCAAGATCAAAATATAAAACCGTCACTGATTTTGACCTAAACTGAAGCAGGAACCAAGAGTTACTCCTCACAGGTATATGCTTATGATGGGAATAGCGCCAAACAGGAGCGAAAAGTGGAGCCCTTCAGCACATGCTGGGACAATCCCTGGGGAACTGAGTTCCCACCGAGCTTTTCCCATGTAGCATGATTCTGCATGAATGCAAAAGAGCTGCATGGTATTGGTGTTACGGAGCTATTAACTCAGGTTGCTTGTGGTTTGAAGAGGAACAGTGTACAGCAGTAGGGTGTGATTGTCACACCTCTGAAGCTAATGAGGACCTCGGGACTTACTCCTCCCCCAGCACCTATGGTGGACCGTTGTGCTCCACCCCCTTCCCTTTCTTGACCCTTCATCCCCAAGGGCTGTAATTAGTCATCTGCTTGGCTCTTGTTCTCTGCTGAATGGGCCCTTGTGTGAGTGAAGGGTCCTGTGGAGAGCCCTGCCGGATAAAGGCTATCAGGCTTGCTGAGGAAAGTCTCATTTTCCCAGCTGTAAAGTCCAACTCCTTAATTAGAAAATAAAGAAAGCAAGCCTTCTCTTTTCATTACTAGCAGGATTTGTGATTTTGTTCTTGGTGGAACTGGTCTGGCCCTTCCCCTACCCCAAATCTTTACCAACTGTGAGCTCACTTGATGAAAACAAAACACTCCATGTAGTACAGGAAAAGCTCTGGGAGGCAAAGTCTAAAACTATGCATTGTACTTGGAAGTTCCTTTATAGCCACTGTGGCCTTTCATGACTCTCCTCTAGAGGCCACCTTGACATATTCCACCACCTCACCCGCACTCAGCTGGACCCGCTGCAGAATATTCTGGATGATGATGGGCCCAGCCAATCTCACAAAACAAACAACGTTGATTTCCACTTGAACTCCACAAGTTAGGGGAAAGTCATGGCAGTTCCTTTCCCGAATACCATTCAGAGCAGAAGGATCTTGCAAAGGGAGCCAGGATATTTTGGCTGCACCTATGACAAGCCACAATACAAAGGCAAGTGGGTGTGGAGCCTCAGTGTTCGCCCCAGCTCCAAGTGTAGGCAGCTAAGCAGCCTCAGTCAGTTTGGGCCTGGGAAGCCAGGCTGATCTCTATTCAGTGGGATTATTAATGCCTCCTTGTGCAGATCCAGTCACACTGTGTCCACTATACAGTCACCGCAAGTGCCACAATTAACCAGAGTTAGCAGCTAGAAACTAACATCCCAGAGCAAGTCGGTCATTAGCGGCCGTCTCCAATAGTCCACCTTGTTTTAAAGGTTTGGATTTTGTTGACGTTGTGCTGGTTTCGTCCTCTGTTGCTGTGATAAAATGCTCTGGCCAAAGGCTATTTGGAGGGGTAAGGCTTTATTTTGTCTTACACTTCCAGGACTCAGTCCATTATTAAGGGAGTCAGAGCAGGAACCTGGAAGAGGAACCATGGAGGAGTACTGCTTGCCAGCTTCTCCAGCTCATTCCCACGCCTATGCTCCACTGGTTTCACACATAGCCCAGGCCAACCCGAATAGGGATGGTCCTGCGCAAGGGGGCTTAGTCTATTATCAGTTAAGACCACAAACATGCCCACAGACCGATCTCATCTACGCAGTTCCTCGGTTGAGCTTTTCCCTTCCCAGGTTCTCTCCTTTGCTTTCTATTGCTGTGATAAACACCATGACCTTAAGTAACTTGGGAAGGAAGGAGCTCATTTGGCTTGCACATCGCAATCACAGTCGATCTACGAGGGAAGTTGAGGCAAGAACTGAAGGAGGAGCAGAGGCAGGAAGCAGGTAGGCACAGCTTAGAATCTAGTTTCTGTCCTCACCTGTTATGCCTCCTCTGCTCCCTGAGCTGTTCCTGGGCTGTCTTCTCTTCTGTTAGGTTCTGCATCTTTCAAGGAAATCGGGTCTGACTGCATTGCTGTGACCAAATCCAGCCCAAACATTGCCACGGCAGCACCACAGAGGCTGTGCTGTGTCTCCTTGCCACATCAAACCAGGAAGCATTTCATGTCACACTGTCTTACCACTTGGCCACTAGCTTAAGGTGTGATCTACCAAATATACTTGCCCTTTGTTCCTTCCAAGTCACCTGTGCTGGGACTCTGAGTTGTGACACGCCATTGGCCAAACCTTTCGGTTAACTGCCGCTTCTTTAGAATTACAAAGAGAATTACCCGAGGATTATTGGTACATTCCAGCACTCTTCTGCGTTTATACCCCGCATTTCTACCCTTCACTGTTATTTCTCCTGCATGCTCTCTCGTGCTCTCTGTCTGCCCGTTTTTAAGTATTACTTGGAATGTGGATTTCTCAAAACTGTAGCTGCCGCATTAGAATCCATTACTGTCATCTTACTTTCTGAAACCGTCCGTCCTCTTGAATGCAGCATATGGTGAAGTCATGGAAGCTGGCATGTGCTTGACTGAGGTGGTGGGGAACATGAAAACAGTTCAGCGCAGTTGAAAGGCAGGAGGCTCAGGCAGCTCAGAGACCAGGAGATCCACAGAAATGGAGGACCCTGAACATTCAGCCCAGGTTCATAGCAGCACCTACGTGTCGGAGAGCAGCAGCCATTACACAGCCCTGGCAGGACACACACTGGGATACGGGCTTTGTCCACGACTTACTTCGATGATAAAAAAGAAACAAAACAAACAAAACCCTCTAGTTACATAGGGGACAAAGCGTGAATGTGGGGGGTCCCTCTTCTTTAAGATGTGCTTCCCGTGGTCATTGGTTTAATAGGAAGAAAAATAGCAGGGAGGGAAGAAGGGAGGGAGGGAAGAAAAAGAAAAAAGTTGTTTACATGCATCCCACCAGCAGGCAGAGTCTTCAACTGCCATGCATTGTCCTTCCACAGTGGGGTCATTTTTTGAGATCCTCAGGATCTGCAAACATAATCTCTCTCCTTGGAAATCAACCAAAAGCTAGGTGGCCACATGATCAAGAGAATGTCTAGCATTGTTAATATGAACCCACAAGCGCTGTGTGGCACCCTGGGATTATTCAAAGGGGAAGGCAGCATTCAGAAGTACAGTATTGTCTGTGATTAATTTCTAACTCCCGAATCTTTCTTAGATTAAAAGACACCATTCTTTCTGTTTGATTCACAATTACTGATATCTGAATAGAGAACCCAGACAATGCCTGCCAGGGTGGGGCTGCTACTGCCACAGAGAAGCAAGGGGGACCTTCGTCTCATCTCTGTGCCAAGGAAGCCCCCCTTCCATTCTGACACCATGAGATCTGGGGAAGGCAAGTGACTCTCCAGATGTTTTCAAAGGCGTTGAAGTCGGCGTGCGAGCCCGACAGCACGAGGCCCTCCCACTCACATTCTCAAATTCTCCAAACCAAGGCAGCTGCTCTTTAATTAAGTCAAGCCTGCATCCTCCGTTGTGCACTGCTGGTGGGAACAGAGACGGGTTGCCGCTGAAAGGGAAGCAGGGAGCCACAGTCCAGGAAATTGCAACAAGCAAACCCAGACTATTCAAAACTAAGAACAAGACATGAAAAAGTTCATGGCAGTAACCCAGACAGAGGGAGTATGGGGGACAGCCTAGGCCAGTGACCCAGCCTGCTCTGCAGAAGCAGAAAGGAGGGAAGTAGCAATGTATGCAAACATGGACCTACAGCTCAGAGAAATCCTATCCAAATCTTGTACTGGAAGACCTCTTTACTCCAATTGCAATCTGAGGGTTCGAAGCCACAGCGTTGGTTGTGTTCCAGAACCTACTTCTAAGTGACTGACACATGTTTAGATACAACAGTTTTGCAGGGTTGATACTACTGTTATCATCCCAATTTTTGGATGAAGAAATCGAGGCGTGAGTTGTTAAGTAAGTTACCCAAAGTAATTCCGCTTGTAAGAAGCAGAGTACAAATGAAGCCCAGACAGTTGGGTCCAATACCTACAGACTTAACCACAAAGCCACATATATAGCACTGGCCTTGTGAGCCCAGCAAAAGTGACAAGATCCTAACAAATATCAAAATTAAAATTGCAGGATGCAGAGATGGCTCGGCAGTTAAGGCTGTTCTTCCAGAAGACCAGGGTTCATTTCCCAGCACTCACAAGGTGGCTCACAACTCTGTAACTCCCGTTCCAGGGGATCTGATCCCCTCTTCTGGACTCTGTGGGCACCAGGCATACAACACGGTGCTCAGACATACATGCAGATAAAATAACCATATACACAAAATAATAGTATAAAACATTTTAAGCTAAAATAAAGGTAGCAAACCACAGCAAAGGGGAAGAGTCTTCTAGACAACTACAAGTAGCTTTGCTTTACTAAAATCCCAGAAAGGAATGCTTTGTCTGGGCCCATCAGAGACACAACTCTATCACTCTGAGTAGAGGAAATGTGGACTCAGTGCTGAGCAAAAGCCTGCAGGATTGGCACCATGGAAAAGACCCATCATACTGTGATCTACCCTAGGGCAGGGTTTCCCAGTCTGGAGCAGTGGGACTGGGCTGCACATGCAAGGAGACCAAGATTCCATGTAAACAGTGGCATATGCTTCGGCAAATACTGGTCTTGATTCTGAAAACTTAGATTTCAGAGTTACTCGGAGGAAACAGGTGTGACCCTTTCATTGAACTGAATTATCTATAAAAGAACCCCCTCCATAACAAGAGATGGACAAAGAACAATATTCTAAGTCTTACACTCTTTTAAAGGTCCTGTGAGAGTCAGCTGCCAAGAAGGCGAGAAAGCTGTATGTAATTACCCAAAATGAAGAGTTTGAAAGAACCAATCCCCTCATATTTTACACTAGAAAATGGTAGGAAAAACTATTGGAAAATGGCATCCAGCAATCTAATATAGGTCACAGGAGCTCCTGTGTGCATCCATATGCAGAAGAGAAACCCAGAAGTTAGGGAGGGCTTTTTTTTTTTTTTACCATGGATGCCAAAGTTGGTGGCATCTGTTAGGACCTTGGAGCAGTCAAGACTCCAAGTTTTGTGCGTGGGGGCTAACTATTGTATACGTATTGTACAGGTTATGGACCATGATGCGATGTTTCAATAATGCGCACAACATATACCAACCAGACCAGGATGGTTGGCATTTTTATTTCTTCATTGTTTCTCTGTGTTTGGAGCCTCTGTGCTCCTTCGTCCTGGTTCTTTATGAAACGTGTAGCAGGGATTTTGATAGAATGATCCTCTGATCTCTCTGAACTCAATCTAATGAGGGGGCCACAGCGTTATTTTGTGATCACTACATTTCCTGAATTTCATAGTTGAAATATCGTACTTCAGCATGAACGGCACCTGTGTTTATCTGATGTGTTATCAAAGGTTTGCTGTGGGTTGTTGGAAAGAAATGACACATCCACACACTACATATATGAACATACAGCAGGAGGAGGCTGTTCATGTTGGCCTGAATTTGCAAAGCTTAGAGGAACCTTAAAGATATCAGCTCTCTGTGGCAGAAGCAGGTGTCTGTACTTTTCCAAGTCATCCGCTCATATATCTGCCAGCACTAGAAAGGAAGCCAAAGTCTTGCAGACAGGACAAGCTCAATCACATCACACCATGGTCCCTTCTCACTCAGGTGTCATTTCATGGCCTACAAAGAGCTTACACCGATATTGACATGTAGGATGGAGGCTCTCAAATGTGTCGGTTGTGACTCACAGCAAGACATCCTCCATAGACCCATTCAAATGTTCGTCACACTTCCTGTGATGCTCTGAATCCCAACAATTGCTCCGGAATACAGGAGAGTCTACAGTGAACGGGATGGTTTGAAATCCTTGTTGTCATGGCATTACGCGCTGCAAATGAGTAAAACATTTTGTGTTACATGGTGATAAAACTAGAAAAGAAATATATATATATATCAGGGTGGAATAGAAATTGGCTGGGAATGAGGAGTTGGAATTGTAAACAGGAAGACCGCATTGAGGCTTATGTGGCATTGAACCCAGGTGTTAGGAGAAAAGCAAGTAAGTCTTAAGGATATGGGAACTGGGGGGGGGGGTCAACAAAACTGATGTACTGATGTAAGTAGCCTCAAGCAGAGTGTGCTCTGGTGCCATCCTTGTCGTCTGCCTCTGAGCCCATTTCCTTCCTTGTAAGGGAGCCTTTTTAGACTCCTTTCTGTCTCTGGCACTTCCTAGCATGGCTGGAAATTAGAGCCTCTTATTTCTCAATCTGGGCGTGTGTGTGTGTGTGTGTGTGTGTGTGTGTGTGTGTGTGTGTGTGCATCCATGCATGCTTGTTGCGCATATGGGGTGGTTGTTTTATAGATACCATATATAATGGTGGAACAGAATTTGGTAAGCATTCGTACCCTAACTGCTGGCAATATACTCCAACATTTTCCCTTGCTCAACTCCATTTCCCTCTTTTTAATGCTGGTTGCACTCAATTACATTGCTTTCACTACCCATCAATGGGGCTTAAAGAACTGCTTGCAGACATTTAGATCTTTGAGGGTTATGGAACCTGTTTTGGCCAAAAACAAAAACAAAAAAAAAAAACAAAACAAAACAAAACAAAACAAGAGCACACACACAAAGAAAGAAAGAGCAGGTGACTCAGTACTGGAGATTTTCTTGGCAGCCCACAAAGTCCACAACACCCAGGGAACCAGAGAGGCTTTCTGAGCCAGCCTGGTATCTGAGCCTTGAAGCCCAGCTCTGTCCCTGCTCCCAGTAACTACAAGCCCAATCGCACCAATGTCTTTCTTATCACTATAATGGAAGCAAGAAACACGAGAAGTAAATCAGAAGATGGGCATGCCAGGGCTAGTCAAGTACCAGGCACCTAGCAAATGTATGATAAATTGGTGGTGGTGATGGAGGAAGTAGAAGAAAACCTGAGCAGAGAGAACAGCTTTGCCCCATGTGCCTCCAGAGCCCAGAATGTTGGAGAGACAGCTAGCTGTTCTGAATGCCAGCGGTTATCTTCGCAGTAAATGTCACAGAGGGAGAGCGTCTGCTTCCAAACTGTGCTTCTGTCAGCTACTTCCCATCCCTAAGCCCTCTCTCCTCCCTCTTCCAGCAAACTGTATGGAAATGGATTTGAAGAAGTACAAAGCCATGCATTCAATGGGACGACGCTAATCTCGCTGTAAGTATATGCTTATTTCCCTAGCTCATGAATAAAAATGAAGTATTACTCTGGCTACCAGATCACATTCAATCTTCAGCAACTAACTCAGGGCAAAAATAAACTTTCAAGTGGCTAGTCCTCCGAGTTGCAGGAGTGTTACTAGGCAACCGGCTAGCTGGAAACCCCAGAGCACCCTGATTTCAAAGACAGAAGCAGCCGCCATGCATTGAAGTTGACAGCTGGCTGAAACGTTCCACACCCTACTTTGTGCCTCCTTGATCTTGCAGCTCCCCTCTCTAGCCCCGTTGTATAGGCTGATGGTGTGTTAAAGGAAAACTATCTCAGAAGGAGACTCTTCCAGGGCCCCCACTGCGGGGGGGGGGGGGGGGGAATGAGGTGACATCATCTATCAGCCTAGTCACCCACAGCAGCTTCACTAGCCCGCCTCCCTCCTCCTCTGCTCTCCAGGCGAGAGGGAGCTCTGGTTCTTCCCCACTTCGATCCAGCCCCCACCCGCCCCTTTGACTGGGGACTCATCCTAAGGATGGCTCCCTTCATTGCTCTCCACCTCCTCTCTGCATGGCCATCCTCAGGAAAAGTGGTAAATTGACATGTTTATGGGAATGTGCGACCCCTCACAATAAACAGTGAGGCTCTGCCCACTCAGCTGTCGTGAATAGCAAACCATAAGAGCACCTGAAATGCGACACTGAAGATAAATGAAATCAGAGAGCCAGGCTTTTAAAATAAATGATGAGTTAGTAGCCAGTGAGGTGAAGAGTGTAAAGAGGCTGGCCTACCTGATGGAGGGAGAGAACTGACTCCCAAAAGCTGACCTCTGATCACACACACACCAGGGCATGGGCATATTTTCTCCCACACACAGATGATAGGTAGGTAGGTAGGTAGGTAGGTAGGTAGGTAGGTAGGTAGGTAGGTAGGTACATACATACACACAGATACATAGCTACATACATACATACGTGATAGAAATATACATACACAGATACATTGAAATACAGATAAATGAATCAATAAATGTAGCAAAAACTTTAATAAAATTGTGTGAAGCATGAACGGTACCAATAATTCACAAACATTAAGGCATGTAAGAATCACCTTGGGGTTGTTAGGGCAGACACCTGGAGCCCCACCTGAACGGGCTTTATGGGGGGGGAACCTCAAAAGCACTGAGAATTTGCACTTTTAACAGTTCCCCAAAACCCTGATGTGTCAAGGTCTGGGGCTAAGTAGCTCTGGTCTATATAATATGCTAATCGTTTTTGAATACGGATCTGAAACCAAGGAGCCTGCTGCGCTGATATCACGCTGGATAGTGTCACAGCTTAGGCAAGGCCTGAGTCACTCTAGCTGGAACTCCAACCCACTATTTATCAACTTGCATCACCTTGACCAAGCCAATCTGCCCCAGCCACAGTGTCCTCATTCGTAAAGCAAAGCTGCCAGCAGACTGAGTTTAAGGATTGGCCCAACAAAATGAAGAGGTCTACTCTGTCTCTTTAGTGCTTGGTACAATGCCTAGTTCTCAGTAAGTGTTTATTGATTAAGTTTATTCCACAATTCATGTCAATGAGCAAATAAAGATTTGGACGCACTCAGCCTAGCATCTAGATCCTACCCAGGGCTGAAAAAAATGGGAGTTGTACAAGCATTGTCCTCAAGGAGGGGACTTGCACATAGCCTTGTTGACTTGACAGTTTCATAGAGAGTTCATTAATAAGAACCCCAAGATTCAGGCAGAAGCATCACAGCCTCTCTGGTCCACCCTCAGATGCCTCATTCCCTTCTTCCCTCAACAAAGCACAGCTCTACTGAAGGGGATGCTCTACCTTCCAGAGGAGATGCAAACTAGTGAGCTGGGAGCTGAAGGGTTTTACCCTCAGGCAGTCACAGCACAGGAAAAGGCAGCTTCCGAAAAGTACTACGTCCCTCAAACAGAAAGACAGTGTGGTATGCCTGCTCCCACAGGCAAGCAAGCAAGTCCTCCAGGACCTCAGAGGCGGGGGAAGGTGTTACAGAGCATGGGCAGTGTGGGGTGCAGGCTCTGAGCCAGGCTCACGTGAACAGGCAAAAGCAGGAGGACAATGTGTCCCAGGCAGAAGCCAGCAAGATGAATGGTGTTACAGCCAAGCTGAGTTCAGACCAACAAACGTCAGAACTCTTGGAATGTGAGGTCAAAGCAAGAAGGTTCCTCTGTTAGCAGAAAGGACCAAGGCTGGAGGAGCAGTTCGGGCTCAGGTAGAGATCCTGGGATTTTCCCAAGGGAAATGGGGCTAGAAGTCCTTTGTGACTTTGGTCACCTAGACATGGGCTGTGGTGACTCCTGGCACACACCCGCTGAGAACGTACATCTCAATGGAACCAGAGGACATCAGGAAAAGAAATCTTGGAAGCAGCTTTACTCTTGTTTGGTATGTGGCTTTTGACAAATTCTGAGGCCTCCAAGGCCACAGCAATTCAGAGAATGATAAGGCACAGGCCGCACTTTAACCCAGTAGCCTTGGACTTGCTGAGGAGGAGCGTTTTAAAATCTTCCCCAGCTGCCTGGCAGCAAGTTCTTACAAATCCAACGAGAGGGGCTGAATCCATTAAGCCACAGGACAAAGGATTCCACCAAGCGAGAGCAAAGGACAAACAATAGGGGAAGCCAGACACATAAAGTAGCAATGACACAGTTTCGCCAAGGTTGCTCATCTTTCTTTCAGTTTTTCTACCCCTCCCTTTTCCCCTCTGCCCCAGTACGGTGCACACAGCCTACTGTGAGCATGTGTATACACACACGGCTGCAGAGGTGGGTGTGAAACTGTCTTTCCACGCAGGGAACTGAAAGAGAACATACACCTGGAGAAGATACACAGCGGAGCCTTCCAGGGAGCCACAGGGCCCAGCATCCTGTGAGTACCCGGGTGCAGCCTCCTCTCCCACACAGTGCAGGCTAACAGTCACATCGCCACAGGCTGCCAGTGTCTAGAGCTGAAAGGGACCAGAGATGTCAGTGTTGGGTTAACACGACAAATGTCCTGTGCCTATGACAAAGCCCCACATTGATGGGGTACCAGCAGGCTTGCTGCCCCTGAGGGAAGACTGCTCTCAACCTTCTCATCTGCTTAGGGTCCCTCTGGATGGGCAGCCTAAGCCCAGTCTCCGTGTGTTATTGCTATTGTTGCATGTGTTTGAGTGTCTATCTTCTCTATTAATTTCATTTCCCCCATTTTATTAGGACATAGACATGCTGGATTATGGTTTACCATCATGGCCTTCTTTGTCTTGGTAAAAAAAAAAAAAAAAAAAAAAAAAAAGCCTGTGTCCACATAAGATATTCTGAGCTCCTAGCGGAAAAAGACTTCCACATGTAAATTCACATGAGGGCCCATAACTCAATCAGTAATGCCAAACAAGGTGTGGCCTCCTGTGCTAGTGAAGGGTGGTTCCCCACCTGGAACCCACCAAGAGAATCCATTCTGACCCAGTCCACCCCCAGCCCTTGGCTAGCTATGGTTGAGATGCTACAGACTAGTCTTCCTGCAATAGTTCAAGGACATGTTCTATGTCCTTCAACCGTCCATGAACGGGAGTTCCCTGCAAGGGCTTGTTCAAAGAAAAGCTTCTCCAAGCAAAGCTGAGAGACCCTCAGGATTAAAAGCAGTTTAATAATGTGGACGTTTAGAAAAATCACAATTGTAGGTTCCATTCTAAGGCTGATGGCTTCCCTGGCCATGCAACCACCGTGTCTGAGAAGAGGCTGGACCTGATCACTAACTCTCCACATAAGACTCTACAGCAGGACAGAGCCTGATTTCCTAAACCAGCAAGGATGCAGAAGCAGGAGGGAGGCTTAGCGCCCTGGGGCAGAGACTCCTGCCTCCCCCATTCCTCCAGGAACCTGTACCCTGTACCTGTTGCACTCACACCCACCTGTCCCACTATTGACCCCTCCCTGTGCTGGGCCCTGAGCCTCACATGGGGCAGACTGTGGAAGAGGATGTCTTCCTGGGAAAGGTTTGGGCATAAGCCACTTAGAATACAAGCAGGATTTTAACACAAAAACTGCCACCAACTCCCTGTTCCTGAAATACTGTACATTTGGAGATTTTCTTAGATTTCTTTGCCTCAAGTCTACTAAAGTCAAGCAGCTTTGTTTAAAGGCCCTTCTGCACAGCTGTGCTAGCTTGACATGGTGTTTGCTTGCTGCAGATGG
The DNA here is from genome assembly GCF_000317375.1 of Microtus ochrogaster. NCBI lineage: Eukaryota > Metazoa > Chordata > Mammalia > Rodentia > Cricetidae > Microtus > Microtus ochrogaster. Next base: position 11,914,273 of record NC_022018.1, on the reverse strand, counting down.
ACACATCCAACTGGTTATGAGAGCGCGCGTGCTCTGCTTCCTGGGTAGATGATGGCTAATGCCACTCGCAGCTCTGAAGAGGGTGGTCCACCTGCAGTTGACGAAAACCTCCCCTGCAGGGCTTCATCAATCCGAGATTGAGGCATCAAAGCTCTGAATATTTCCCCTCAAGGCAGAACACAAAAGTTGGTGTCACCTGTGTGTCTGCTATCTTAGAAAGCAAGCAGTTGGCTTTTATAAAATACAGAAGGGAGGTGGAGTGGAGGGTAGGCAGAAGGAGGGAGGGATAGAGGGTGGGCAGAAGGAGAGGTAGAGGGTGGGCAGAAGGAGGGAGGAATAGAGGGTGGGCAGAAGGAGGGAGGAAGAGGGTAGGCAGAAGGAGGGAGGGGTGGAGGATAGACAGGTGGAGGGTGGGCAGAAGGAGGGAGAGGTGGAGGGTAGAGAGAAGAAGGGAGGGGTGGAGGGTAGGCAGAAGGAGGGAGGGGTGGAGGGTAGACAGAAGGAGGGAGGGGTGGAGGGTAGACAGAAGGAGGAAGGGGTGGAGGGTAGGCAGAAGAAGGGAGGTGTGAAGGGCAGACAGAAGGAGGGAGGGGTGGGGAAGGGCATCAGAGATAGAGAGGGATCAGGAGAGAGCAGAGAAAAACACTAGTGGCCATTCAGAAGGTACAAGGAGTCACCCCAACCTTGAATACAATAGGGGGTGCCCACGAGAGGGAAATCCCAGAGCAGCTCTTTGGAAAGCAGATCCTGGGGAGAGCAGCTGAAATGAAGAATTAAAGGAAAAACTAAATGGAGGACAGATTTCCCAGCCCCTCGAGGAGGACTGCTGAAGAAAATGTGTAAAATCAGTCAATAAAAGGCCTTTCTCCCCTTCGTGGTTCAGGGATATTTCTTCCACCAAATTACAGGCCCTGCCTAGCGACGGGCTGGAGTCCATTCAGACCCTCATCGCCATGTCATCCTACTCCCTGAGAACTCTGCCCCCCAGAGAGAAGTTCACCAGCCTGCTGGTGGCCACTCTGACCTACCCCAGCCACTGCTGCGCTTTCAGGAACTGGCCAAAGAAAAAGTAAGTGAGAAGCAAAGACACGCAAGCCGCTGTGGAGAAACTGGGATCTGGACCTAGCCCGTGGTGCACAGTGCCCTGTCCTTTCCTGGCTACTTTCCCGGCCAACTCTGCAGTCATGGAGTTGCTTTCAGATAGAAAAAAAAAAAAATGAGCTTCTCCTCATCCTGAGGAACTGCCAAGTAGCTGGAGCATCTCTCTAGCCATTGCAAAACCAGTGTCAAAAAAAAAAAAAAATCCACAAAACCAACCTGTTCTAATTCTTAGCAGAAACATGATTTACCCAATTCATCCTGGATTTGAAATTGTCAGAGTAACATGGTTTTGTTTGGGGTTTGGTTTTGTTTCTTAACTATTTGTCTCCCGAGGAAAACAGCGTCCATTTCTGAAGGGAAACCTAGCTCCTACAGATTGGCTAGGGAGCAGTCGGAAAGGGCAGGAACTGCGGGCTGCTCTGTGTCCAGCAGAGGGCATCTGACTGTGGGCTGTTGGTGGGGATGGGGTGGGGGTGAGAGGGGTCAAGGGCCAGAATTAGATTTCTTACAACATCGTTTTTTCCAAAGTTCTCTAGCCAAGAGGCACCATTCCGCATCAAGACCCAGTAAGTGTCACATGTATAAATGGAAGAGAAAGCAAGGTCTAACTTTTAAATGTGTGGTGTGGGCATGTGGCACTTCCTGCTCCCTCACTCCTATGTCCCAGGCTTGTCTGTTTTCACTGTAAGCTTTGCTATGGTCTATTGTTTTCATAACCCTCTCCTGGGTCATAACTCCCCGAGGGAAAAAGCAGGGCTTCAAAGAGTCATTACTGCAGCCTGCAGAGATGTGCTCAATCAATTAATTAGGTATGGCACTATAGAAGCAACACCAGGCTGCTACGGGCTTTGTTTGGAATTAACCTATTATAGCTGATCAACTAGCCTGTATTTTTTGTGCCTGGAGTGAACAGATTCAGTTCTACCTAAAGATTTGAAGCAGCTGAGAAGATGGAAATACTTGTTGTGTTTAAAGATCTACACCATTTGGGGAGGGGTGTGTGGTGGTGATGATCTCACTATGTAGTTCTAGCTGTCTTGGAATTCACTATATAGACCAGATGGGCCTTGAACTCACAAAGATCTGCTTGCCTACTCCTCCTGTGTGCTGGGATTAAAGGCATGAGCCACCTTGCAGGGCTCAAGCTCTACCCCCCTTAACTGGGCTTCAAAGAACTTAAATTGAGCACTAGCCATGTTCCAGTGTATCAGAGTTGGAGATAAAAAGATAAGGCATCATCTCAGCCCTCACAGATGACAGGCAGCATTAAAGAGTGAGAACACCTTTGTCAGAGAATGTCAGGACAGAACAGAGAATGGGGCAAAATATTCCGGGGCCGAGGAGTAGTGTCTAGGGCTCGTGGGAGACTTCCTAAGGGAGATGACTTTTGCAGAGAAACCTTGGGGAAAGCATGCCAAGATGAGGTGGCTCGCGTGAGGCGTGGGGCAAGAGACACCAGAAGATGAATGCTATTCAAGATCAAGCACAGCAAGATGTAGGCACGGAGGAAGATGAGTCAGGAGAAGCACCCCGGGAGTATCAGCCCTAGGTAGCAAGAGGTTGAGATGCTTCTAAGTGAGAATATGCAAATCTGCTTTCGTGAAATCTCAGTAGGGCAGCAGGATGAAGCAGGCTGAGGTGGCAAAGCTGACAAAGAGTCACTAGAAAGGGATGCTGTTGGGATAAGGCTGGTTTCTGGTCACCTACTTACTTCTGTGGCAAAGAGGTCACACTCCTCAAATTACTGACATGTGAATATTCAGTTCAAGACCTTTTGCTCCCGAAAACGTAAAAGCCTACCTCTAAGTAGAAAGGGGTTATGGAATTAGGACTCTTTGAGCTTGGTATGAATGTCATCACTCACAGGCTATCCTGGGGGAGCTTGGGAACTTCCACTAACTTACAGGTACTTCTGTGACTATAAAGCCCTAAGCCTCAGAGGCCAGTGAAGCTGGAGAGCTGAACTTGGCTCTGTGGGAGTTTGGAGCAAACTGAGGCTCCCTGCAGACAATGCACTCGGCTGCCTGGGCAGAACTCACTATGCAATCTTGGCTAACTGTGCAGATAGAACGGTTAGCATGCGGTATTATCATTTGAAGACCAAGTTCCTGTTAACTGTGGACTTGTCTGCATACCGAATACAGTATCTCTGTAAAATACCAAGCCAGAACAACTCCCACTACACACTTACACGGGGCTAGAGGGACTCAGTCCAAGTTTATAAACATATATTAATACCTAGATGACAAAATGATTGATTTTTGAGAGGCCATTGGGTCAAATCATTCTGACACGATGCCCCATTTTTCTACATTTGTACAAAATCATTCCTTGTTTTCTTGATGCTGAATAATAACAGCCCAGAGAAATGTCCATGTTGGGCCACTTCGCCTCTCCACCCTCCTCAAGGAAGACTGGAGCGGTTCACAACAGCTCCCATTCCTCCTTTGTGAACCTCCCTTAGGCTCTGTCCCTATGCACCAGCTTTCTTCTATCCCCTTTTCCTAAGCCAGACTTCCCAGAGGGAAGACAGAAGAGAAGGGAACATCAAGACAGGTCTTGCACAAAAGCTGAAGACCCAAGATACACACCCAGCCCCACAGAATCCTCACAGAAAGACGTCCAATCACACTTCAAAGTCATGAATGCCAACTAGTTAATCAAGGTCAACGGGAAGGAGAAGAGTTGACGAGGAGCAAACTTGAATATACCACAAAAGGGAGCTTTTAATAAGCACTGAAAACCCCATGATCAATACCACAAATTTACCTGGGTTTTTTCTCCCCCCTCTCCCAAACCCACACAAAGCACTCGGCATTCAAAAGCATTTTCTCTAAGCTGGAGACAGGCTAAGGACAATGCAGGGGGCTTTGCTCTCTCCTCAGGAAGTGTTTCAGTCAGGACAATGGTGCGGAACACACTGAGGGAGCGATAGGGGAAAAATGTGGATGAGGAAGGCATAAATAGACATGATCAGGTTAAAGAATCAAAAGCTCAATGGTTTGTTTTTCTTTTCTTTTTCCTACCTCATCTCTTTCAGACAGAATTTTTCATTTTCCACTTTTGAAAACTTTTCCAAACAATGTGAAAGCACAGCCAGGAAACCGAATAATGAAACGCTGTAAGTATTCGCATGCAGGCGCTCATCTTCTTCCGCGGGCACCTTATTGTTATTTGCTGTGACGATTTTCTTTTGATAAAAGTCTTGGTGAGTGGATGTTTGCAAGGTGTTTTTCTATAGCTTCAAATGGGAACCTTTTTTCTTTGCAAGTGGCAGCGAGTTGTACATGTTATCTTAGCTGGGTTTTTTTTTTAAAAAAAAAATCAGAAGAAAATGAAAAAGTCTCTTTTAAGAATATAACAAACTTGTTACTATATGTATTAATGTATATAAAACTGCCGTTTCATTTCAGACATTTGGGTATCACTAAATGAGGGCTTCATCTGAAGGAACCATCTCTAGGCACAATCCATAAAGACAAGCTGATTGCAGACACAGCTTCTAAAGGCAGGTTCTTCCCTTCAAAGACTTTGGGGCTAGCTCGACCACTGAGCTCCTGATTATGGGATCATTCTTCCATGTGTGTTCCTGTATGTGTGGATGCACACACATGTGCTTACATGGGAGGCCAGACCGCACCTTGGGTATCATTTCCCAGAAGCTGCCCATTCTGTGTTTTTGAGACCGGGTCTCTCCCTGAGACCTAGAGCTCACCAGTTAGGCTAAGCTGGCAGGCCCATGAGCTGGAGGGACCCTCTCGTCTCCAGTTTCCCAATACTGGGGTTTTCACGAGAGTTCTAGGGACCCAACTCAGGTCCTCATGCTTGCACAGTGAACATTTCCCAATGGCGCCATCTCCCCGGCCCCTTCACATTAATCTTAATGTCATCATTACCATACACTAGATGGCAGCCACATGTCTATTCTACTGACTGATTCTAACGTTTTTCCTGCTTTAAACGCTCTCTGCCCTGGCATTTCCTTTACCTTCAACTGTAAAAGAGCATGCCTCGGAAGACAAGCCCCCATGTCCCTAAGCCTGTTTATTACCATTCCTCCCATGCACCCTGGAGGACTACAAAACCAGACATCCTTCTCAGACACTCTGCAAATCTAATTCCACTTATCCTCTTCCTGCCAATCTCAGAGTGTGGTGGAGGCAATGTGTGCTGTGATGCAGAGACCTTGGACCACAGGTTATCTCAAAGTTGGATGTGACCCATGATGGCAATGTTCTTGCAGCTCAGAGTTTAACATGTACCTTTTTTTGGGGGGGGACAGTAGTTCTGGACCACATTTATGCTTTCTGAGACATCTTTTCCTCTCAATAGGGAGCAATAGAAATGAGACTTGACTTTCAGAACCAGAGTGAAGGATGCTATCACAGCGTCACCCAGGACGGATGCCAGCCTGTCTCCTCTCCCTTTTCTCCTTAGAGTCACCACTGTCCAGCCTATAATATTCCTTTTCTCATACCTCCCTCTTTGTGTCTCAGTCTCTGTTCATAGGACTCATTTGAAGCCATGAGCTTTATACTTAGAAACAGAAAACTGTAGTCACAGACCGCTTGTTTGTTTCCCAGCTGCTCAGACTCCAAATAACCACACAGAAACTGTATTAATTAAATCACTGCTTGGTCTATTAACTCTAGTTTCTTATTTGTTGACAGAGGTTTTTGTCCTGCCTGGTCCATAGCAGTTCATTCCCAAAGAACCATACAGAGGACTACATTAATTATAAACTGGCTGGCCTATTAGCTCAGGCTTCTTATTAATTAACTTTTACATCTTAACCCATAATTCTTGTCTATGTTAGCCACATGGCTTGGTACCTTTTTTATCAGTGAGGCATTCTCACCTTGCTTCCTCAGCAACTGGGTAACAACTGCAGACTGAGCCTTTCCTCTTCCCAGAATTCTCCTGTTCTGGTTTCCCTGCCTATACTTCCTGCCTGGTTACTGGCCAATCAGCATTTTACTAAACCACTACAAGTGACAAACCTTTACAGTATACAAGAGCATTGTCCCACAGCACTCTCCTCTTTTATTCTTTTCAAAACAAGAACTCTGAACCTAATCTCCTTTGTTTAGCTTTTCCCCTGATCATTATCCATTACAACTTGTAGCTAACACTCTAAACAAAGACAAATATCCATAATCCATTTGGGGGGGGGGTAATGTGGGCTTTCTAGGCTACTTCCTGCTGATTGGGGCCACTGATAATCTTATGGGACCCAAAGAAAATTTGGAATTATGATCAAGTCCTGACTGGAATATTCTCTGAGGCTTGACCATCTTAGCCAACAATCTTGAGGCTGTTTTGAATGTAGAACTCAGAGGAAACTCCAAGAGAGTCCTCTCCTCTAAAATGTTGGATCATCTGGGTCATCCACTACTATTGGAGATTATTTTCAGGGGGTCTTCCTTGATCAAAACTGACTTTTTTAACCAAAAAGAATCTGCAGCCTCTCATTTCCTGTAGAAACAAAAGCGAAACCTCTTCTCCAAAGTAACATATATTTTTACATAAATTTTGAAATCAAAGCATTTTCAAAATATATATGTTGTATTAATCCAGCAGCATTTATTATCAAATGTCTTTTAGCAGCTGTTGCTCCTTCTTTGGCTGTCAAACAATTCAAAGTCAGCACAATAGCATACAGTATCCAGACTCTGTGTATTTTCCACCTTTATGTGACTTTATTTTAAACTCTATTTCTTTTATTTTTAATTTTTAATTTTTTGAGACAGTGTTTCTCTGGGTATCTTTAGCTGTCCTAGAATTCACTCTATAGACCAGACTGTCCTTGAACTCAGGGAGACCCACCTGCCTCTGGCTCCCAAGTGCTGGGATTAAAGGTATGTACCACCACACCCAACTACTCTCTTTTTTTTTTCTTTTTTTTTAAGGACTTTATCTCCTTTTTTTTTTCTCTCCCACATTTTTAAGCACACTGTAAACTGTTTAGAGTTTTTTTTTTCCTCTGGATGTATCTTTACTATATATTTCTCTTTTTCTTACCACATGAGTCTTTAATTTGCTAAACATTGTGGCTAGGATTAAAGCTGTGACTTTGACGACTGGATCTACCCCATTTCTTAGCTTTCTGTGAGTCTAACTTCATAGTGGAGGTACTGGTGGGAGCCATGTTTATTGTCACAACTCTATGGCATTCCAAGGTCCCTGCCACCACCATGAATTATGCTGTTGGTGATTCATAAACACCATTTAAGTGTATTGTGGCTGGGCCTCTTAAGAGAGCTGCAAGGTTTTTCAGCTAAAGCTGAGTCAGGAAGCCTCTCTTAAATAAGACATGCTTGCCTTTAGCAAACAGAGCCCACCTGAGAAAATGATGCTACCAAGAAACCATGCTTAACTCTGTTCTTTTGTGTTTAGAATTACTTCCCAAGCTCTTTCAGGTTTTATGTTGATATTGTTGTCCACTTTATATCTTACATTAACACATAATTCTTGTCTGTGTTAGCCATGTGGCTTGATACTTTTATCAGTGAGGCATTCTTATCTTGATTCCTCTGTATTTGGGTGACAACTGCAGACTGAGCCTTTCCTCTTCCCAGAGTTCTCCTGTTCTGGCCAACTATACTTTCTGTCTGGCTATTGGCCAATCAGTGTATTATTAAACCAATACAAGTAACAAATCTTTACAGGATTCAAGACCATTGTCTCACAGCACTTACTGGCTAGCTTTTACATCTTAAATTAACCCATTTTCATTATTTTATATTTTACCACAAGGATCATGGTTTACCGGCAAGGTTCCAGCACATCTGTCTCCTGTGGTGGCTACATGGTGTCTCACTGACTCCACCTACTTTCTCCCAGCATTCAGTTAATTTTCCTGCCTAGTTCTATGCTGCCCTATCACATGCCAAAGCAGCTTCTTTATTTATTAACCAATAAAAGAGGCACATGTACAAAAAAACTTCCCATACCAAAAAAAAAAAAAAATTTCTAAGTACATTCAGTTGAGGTACCAAGAGTGGTCATGCAGAAAGACTTAATCCACCCTCAGCAATGGCCATCGACCCTGCCCAGTCTTTCCAAATGAGCATCACCTTTGGGTTTCCTATGGTAATGCTGCTTTGAGACAAGGCTCCAAAGTGTAGCTCACACCCTCCAAATTACCTCAAATTAATACACAATCTAAGTTGCACTGCTACCCATGGAAACATTTATTTTTTAAACATAGCCTATATTGGCCTCAAACTATGTAGTCAAAATTACCTTGAACCCTCTGATTTCCTAGGTCCTCTTGGATTCTAGGCATGCACTCTTATATCTAGTCTATTTGGTGCTAAGTAGGAAATCCAGGGCCCCATGCATACTAGGTAAGCACTTACCAGTTGAGCTATGTTGCTTGCCCCTGAAAACACATTTTTAAAATAAAGGTAAAGCTCCACCAGATGCTCATTCTGAAGCCATCCCCTGAGCCTTAGCTGTTCTTCCCAAGAAATCTAGTATTCTCACCACTGTGCCTGACACCACCACCCTCCTAAAAAAAAAAAAAAAAAAGAAACCATATTTCCTCTTTCCCTCTCAGTTGTCACCGGAGCAGTCACTGCCTCTGCCTCCTAAGCCAGTATTCCTAAATCCCTGAGTCTATCACACTCCCTAACATAGCCAGCAGAACCTGCCTTTGTCAGTATGCATGACACTGTCCTTGCAGGCTAGCCCAGGAGAAAAATCTGCCAGACATATGCCTGGTAGGACTAAAACATCAAGGAGGGGGGATGGGGAGGAGGAACATGTGGGACCCCTTACTTATATGTGTTCAGAAATCATGGCAGAATTCTTAGAAGTTTAAATCGGTACCTCAAACAGTTGTGATGATTTGATGAGGGAAAGAGTAAAAGAAATAAAGACAACAATGGTTGGAATATTTTTATCCAGTTTTGTGCTACTGTTTTGTATGAGGCATCTACAAAACCTGCTTGAAGTGTAGATTCCTGGGATCCATGCCTATAGATTTTGATCTGCATTTTAAACAAGCACCCTGATGGTTCAGACAGACATTGATCCACCCAACCACACTTTGGAAACCACTGACTGAAAAATGATAACGATCTCTGAGCTCAGGATGTAGAGGCCAAATCCTGACACTGTCCCCACAAAGGATCATAGGCCTATCCCCATCTTCTTTAATTATGGTTTCCTTTCTAACAATATGAGGAACTCAATAAAATGATCTCTAAGCACCAGTATTAAGAAGGATTCGTTTCCTTAATAATTCTTTATAACCATCTTTTCCTGGAAAACTAATAGTATGTAATTATATTGATATCTGTGATATAAAAGTAAGTGTATTGTTTAAGTTATTTAATAATAACACAGATAAGGTTCCTATACTGTGCCTTGTGTGGCCACAGTCCTTTCCCTTATTGGGCATTTTCGCATCTTTTTTTTAAAAAACAAAAACAAAAAAACCTACGTATTCCCTTCGGTACTGAATGCCTTAGATATGTTCTCATCAGTTTAGTGAATTAGGTACAACTTCCAAGTACATAATATGAAAGGTTTTAAGAGTAGGGAAAAATACTTTAAAAAATATTTTTAATTAATTCTTTGGGAATTTCATATAATGTGTTTTGATCATATTCACACCCACTCCTTCCCCCAAATCTCCCTATGTCTGTCTCCCATCTCCTCTAATTTCATGCCTCTTTTTAATAACTTACTGAATCTAGTGTGTGTTGGCTACACATTCATAGATGTGGGGCTATTCACTGGAGGCATGATTGATGTACCAGGATCCAGATTCTTACAGAAAAGTGGTGTTCCCTTCCCCAGAAGCCATTAACTGTCCAAAGATCCCCAAAAGTCTGGGCTTATGAGCCACTCACCACTCCATATAGTGCTGGATCTTGTACAGATCTTATGCAGCTCTCCGTACAGGACTGTTAACTGCTGGACCTTTTGCAGATCTTAAAAGCAAGAAGCCACAGCTGCTGTGAGTTCATGAGGTCAGCTGTCCTGCAATATCCAGAAGATACTGCCCATTATGTTCCTCTTCAAACTCTGGCTACTAAAATCTTTCCATCCACTCTTCCATGATGGTTCCTGAGTCTTCGGTGTGGGCATGGTGTCTCTTTTACGGCTAAACACCCTACTGACACTTACTCTCTGACTTTTGATCAATTGTAAGTTTCTGCATTAATTGACATTCATGGCACAAAGCAACTTCTTTGATAAAGTCTGAGATCTGAATCAATATATGGGTGTAAAGATTGATTTAAAGAGCAGTTTGATGCTGTGTACACTTAGAAAAATAACAATAATAAATAAAAATAATAGCGGTAGGTTCATCCCTATGGCCTCTAAACTCCACATCCATGAATTCCTAGCCAGATTTACAGTACCTGGCATGCATTTCCCCTTGTAGAGTATACCTTAAATTCAAACAGAGGTTGGCTACCCCTCTAACTGTTGAACCACTATTGCACTCATGGGATTATTATTCTTCACAGGGGTCACAGATGAGTCACACTATTGATGACTTCTTTTTCCCTACAAAGCACCTTCTAGAACTATAAAAGCTGGCCAGTTTGGAGGAAACTAGCCTCATCCTCCTGGTGAGCAAAAAAAAAAAAAAAAAATAGTTTTAATGACAAAAACTCTAAGGTAAAAATTACAGAAAATTATACTCATTTCTCCAACTCCCAAAACTAGCAGATTATGAACAAAGTCAAAACTCACTGAGCCCACAATCATCAAATACATGCTCAAGGTTCTCATGCCTTATTAATTCCTTCCAGAACCATGGTTTCTTTTCTTAAAAAAATATTTATTTATTTATTTACTTATTTACTTATTTATTTGTTATGTATACAATAGTCTATCAGTATGTATGCCTGCAGGCCAGAAGAGGGCACCAGACCCCATTACAGATGGTTGTGAGCCACCATGTGGTTGCTGGGAATTGAACTCAGAACCTTTGGAAGAGCAGGCAATGCTCTTAACCACTGAGCCATCTCTCCAGCCCCCAGAACCATGGTTTCTTAGTGTAGAGTTGTTCAATCCAAAAAAAAAAAATGTATTTAACATAACCAAAACTCTGCTAAAGACTGTGACTTCAGAAGTAAGATATTGATCCTGGTAAAGTTTTTGTCTTGCAAGCATGAATACCTGAGCTTGATTCCTAGAACCCACATTTTAAAATAGAAAGAATGTGGTCCCATAAGCTTGCAGTCCCATTGCTGGAGAGTGAGACAGGCCAGCCAGCCTGTCTTACTTGGTAAGTTCTAGACCAATGAAAGTCCCCATCTCAAAAAACAAAGGTGGATGGTTGCATCCATGATTCTCCTCTATTACACACACACACACACACACCAAAATTAAGAGATAGCCAAGAATGATAATGCATACCTATAATCCAACACTTGAGAGTTAAGATCAAGAGTTTAAGGCCAACCTTAGCTATGTAGCAAGTTTAAGACTAGCCTGGGCTAAATAAGATCTTGTCTAAAATACTAAAAGAATATTAAATGAGATAAACACACATCATTACTTATTGGCAGTATGTTTTGATAACTAAATGCAACTCTAGCAGAAAAAAAGAATAATGGACTCTTTGGAGAATAAGAGCAAGAATGGTTGTTTTGAGGATATGTCTTTCAGGATGAGGGAGAATTTTCTCCTTAGGATTAGAAAGAAAAGAAAGAACATGTCCAGAAGTAGGTGAAACCTAGGCCAAGCAAAGCCTTGAGGCTCATCAAAAGGAAAAAGTGTGACTTTTATCCCACAAATGATAGGACATGGAGAAGGGCTGAACTGCCAAAGTAGAGTTGAGATTTCTGTTTTAAAAAGGCCATTCCAGGAGACTGTATTGGAGAGAACTAAAACCAGATAAGGGCTGTCAAGAAAAGAAATCAGTAACAGTGCCCCAAGAGAGAGTGTGGATGTAAGCCCAGGAATCTCAGTGGGGTGGGATGCTCCACCAGCCACAGACTCATACCCTAAGGAGTGCTGGATTTCATCCTTCTTACTGTTGTCCATGCTTCTCTTCCTCTACTCCTAAATTTGTAGTAATCTGCCATTGTTTTCTGGTTCCCATTTGGAATACTTCCTTAAGCAGGGACTTCATTGGAAACGAGACCCAAATAGCTGATGGATGATTCTTAATGCTGCCAGCCTTGCAGCCCCACTGTGTGCTGCTACAAACAGCTTGGTTGCAATTTGCATAGCAACTAACTGAGATGAATAGATAAGAAAATGCCAAGAAAGGATTCTTTTAAATTTAGCATGTATATTTTATGTCTCTAAACTTGTTTTCCAAAGAAAATCATCCCTCGTAAACAGCTTCATTAAGTCTTTGCACCAGCATGCTAAATAGATATATATTATACCATCTAGAGGCTTTTCATTTTCTTTTGAAAGAATTCCATCAAATGAGGTAATTTAACAAGTAAATGTAAGTCTAGGCCAGGATGACTTTGTTTTCTTTTGTTTCTTAGGCTCTAAAAGCCCACTAAGGATGATTCTTGAATTTATTTTAATACTCAGAAATATAGGACACCTCTTACATTTCCCTCAAGTCAATGTTTGTCTTGCAGCTATTACACCGTTTTTGAGGAGAGTGAATTGAGTGGCTGGGATTACGATTATGGCTTCTGCTCACCCAAGACACTCCAATGTGCTCCAGAACCAGACGCTTTTAATCCCTGTGAAGATATCATGGGCTACGCCTTCCTTCGGGTCCTGATTTGGCTGATTAATATCCTAGCCATCGTTGGCAACTTGACAGTCCTCTTTGTTCTCCTGACCAGCCCCTACAAACTGACGGTGCCCCGTTTTCTCATGTGTAATCTCTCCTTTGCAGACTTCTGCATGGGGCTCTATCTGCTGCTCATTGCTTCAGTGGACTCCCAGACCAAAGGCCAGTACTATAACCACGCCATAGACTGGCAGACCGGCAGCGGCTGCAGTGCAGCTGGCTTCTTCACTGTGTTTGCCAGCGAGCTCTCGGTCTACACACTCACAGTCATCACTCTAGAGCGGTGGCACACCATCACCTATGCTGTGCAGCTGGACCAAAAGCTGCGGCTGAGACATGCCGTCCCAATCATGCTGGGAGGCTGGCTCTTTTCTAGTCTGATTGCCATGTTGCCCCTTGTGGGTGTCAGCAATTACATGAAGGTCAGCATCTGCCTCCCCATGGATGTGGAATCCACTCTCTCACAAGTCTACATATTATCCATCTTGATCCTCAATGTGGTGGCCTTCCTCATTATCTGTGCTTGCTACATTCGGATTTACTTTGCAGTTCAAAATCCAGAGCTGGTGGCTACTAACAAGGATACTAAGATTGCTAAGAAGATGGCCATTCTCATCTTCACAGACTTCACGTGTGTGGCACCAATCTCTTTCTTTGCCATCTCAGCGGCCTTCAAAGTGCCTCTTATCACTGTCACCAACTCGAAAGTTTTACTGGTCCTTTTTTATCCTGTCAATTCTTGCGCCAATCCATTTCTGTATGCAATTTTCACAAAGGCATTTCAAAGAGATTTCTTTCTGCTGCTGAGCAAATTTGGCTGCTGTAGACACCGGGCTGAACTTTACAGAAGGAAGGAATTCTCTGCCTATACCTCCAACTGCAAAAACGGCTTCCCAGGATCAAGTAAGACTTTCGAGGCTGCTCTGAAGTTGTCCACAGTGCACTGTCAACATCCTGCTGTCCTAGACAAGACTTGCCACCAAGAATGCTAATGTGGTAACTTCATTACTGAATTGTACTTAGATATGGGGAAGAGAAAAGTCTACCTGAGCTAGTCACTTTCATATAATGCGTTTTAGAAAAATATTTATTCTTAAGCACTTTAGGAGAATTGTACTTGGTTCAGAAGGTGGCCCGTGACAGGTGGTCAATGGAACTGGGCAGTCAGAACTGCCCTCTGGAACTTGATGACATTAATTTCAGGAGTGTTCAGGAACTTTTGTAACAATTTAGACAAGAGTAATTTTGTTTGTTGAATCTAATATTAAGAAAAACTAAGGTGTCATTTTTGCATGTCTCTGGTCTTTTTCACTTCAGTCATGTTATTTTTGCTGTAGTCTCCAAAAGTATTGGTTCATAACAGATTGAAAATTTTACGTGGTCTTTGTCATGAAACAGTTTGATAAACGCATTCAAGAGACGCACTGTGCAGTGTGGTAGCCAGTAGCCATTAGCCGTATTCCAAGTGCTTCCCATATCTGACTAGTAATGGGCGGTACAGATGCCAACCATTTTGTCTGTAGTGTGGGGAGTTCTGTTAGGCAGCTCTGTTCTAGAGACTTCTGTCTCCTGTCTACTTTCCACTTTCCATCTGAAGGCATGTTTCTGCATACTTGTCTAGCTTGCAGATCATGGAAACCCAGAAGGTAGGAGCGTACCTCAGCCCATTTTGCTTCCTCATCTCCTACCTCAGGATCTTGGAAATGATACACAATAAACATGCCCAGTTGAATTGATTAAATTGACAAGGAAAAGTTTTTATTTCTAGAACTTTGCAATTTTAAGCAAAACAAACTACTTAAATATTGAAAATGATTAACTTACATTATTTCCATCCCTTGCAGTTTATTGAAAAAATATATCTAATATTTATTAGAAGCATTTTTACTTCTATAGTTGAGTTTTAAAGGACAACCAAACTATGTGTCTAATTGCAGCACTTCTGTTTGCTGCTTTGACTTTTTTTCAAAAGTTCCTTATACACCCAACATCTTGGTTTTTATTTTCTATTTTTTATTGTGTAATTTCACCAACTGAATCTTTATAAAAACCCTATGGAGCAGATGCCATTAATCTTTTATGAGAGAAAAACTGATTATCATTTTTGAAAGTGCTGAAAACATGTAAAAGATCCATAAAATGATTCAATCTCAAAACTCTCCCAAATCCTAGTCTCTTAATGATTGGTAATCAATCATTAAATATTATCCATATTGGTAATCATGGTTTTCCAAGAGTTACTTTGCTTGAATTATACCAAAAAATAAGATACATTCATGTATAGACAAATAAAAAATTGGATAGATAGGTTTTGTTACCTATGAGTTTATACACATTCGAAGTTCTTTAAATTTCCCCCACTATTATAGTATGAACATTTTCAAATGTATAGAAATGTTAAAGGAGCTATGTAGTGAACACCCATATGTCACCACCATTTAGAGTCAACACTATTTACTCCAATGACTTTCATACATTACTATGCAATTACCTGTTATGTAACTGTACATTGGTGTGTCTTATATTTTGATATTTTAAAGTAATTTGCAGGCATCAGCCTTACACAAAGGATATATCATACAATCCCATGCATATGAACTTTAGCACTCTTATACACCAAAGTGTAATTTCATGTTTATTTACATCTCAGGTATAGTTTATGTGCAGAGAAATGGACATACCTTAAGTGTGCCACTTGAGTTTTGGGAGTTTCATGCACCTGTGCAACTCAAGCTTCTATCAAGATTCAGTACACTGTTACCATTAGAGGGTTGCTCAGCCCTGTCACAGAGGTGCTGATCGCCAGATCAAACAATAATGGATTAGTATTTCCTGTCCTATATGGCATATAATTGTAGGTATATAACACATACACTTTGTCACAACATCTCTGAGACAGTATAATGGTTTTACTGTTTATCCATTTAATTGCTTGAAATACGTTAATTCCTTTTCATTGCTGGCTAATATTCTACTATAGCAATCTTAAACAATCCATTCATTCCTTCTCATTGCTGGCTAAAATTCTACCATAGCAATCTTAAGCATTGCTTCTCCTGCTGGTGGATATCTTAGCTATTGTCAGTTTTCAACTCCCTGGGAGCATTTATTAAATACATGTCTAGCCACAACTAGATCCCACACATTCAGTTTGCCCTCAGTTCTTAAGTCATTATGGTAAATGATTCAGAGAAGATTGTAAGCTTTTTCAAAAATATAGTCTGTATTTTTTACACATATGACTTTTCTGCTCCATGACAAATGACTTGGTTCAGATGGAACTCTCCTGATCATTCTGGAGCCTGTCTCAACAGTACAACAGAATACAAACTCATCATGCTACTGTGTAACTACTTGATGTTCTTTCTGATTTGTAAATCCCAGGAACAAAACAACTTAGTAAGAAAAAAAAAACAGTAAAACAAGAAGATTCCAACTTATCCTTGTAAATAAGCTTTTAAGCCAGCACACACTCAAATAGTTTGAGCTTAAAGAACTCATAGTATGTCTGAAAGCAATTCATGACCTCTCACAAAGATAATGGTCTTTATTTTCCACATTGTAATTTTAGGTTTAATAAATGACGTCGCAGTTTGCTGTCTTCCTCCTCATATCCTCCCACCCATAAGATCTATGTTTGAATTATCCTCCAACCTGGTCTTTCATTTCCATCCCCAGTGCCTTGAATACATTTCAAGACACCCCCCCCACTTCCTCCTGGATTATGCCACAGTTACCCATTTGTACTCATACCCGTCTCTCCCAAGTCTTCACGCCATACATACCAGCGATGAGCCTTACCAAAATCCTATTTCTCTCATCACATACCTGCACAGAATTCCCAAGCAACTCATCAACACCTGGAAAAAGGAAGCACACACTCCTAGGCCAACACTCGGAGAATATAAACTATGTCCTCAGACCTGCACATTCTGCTATTTTCTTCATAAAATGACCTGAACCAGTTACTCTTCCCTAAGCCTTTCCCTTCCATCTTCATGTTAGAGCCTATGTCATTCTTACATCAGAGTAATATATCCCTTGTCCTTGTTTCTACTTCCTTTGGAGTCCAAACTGCAGGGTTTTGCTCTTTGATCTGGTCCTTCTCTGGTGCATTATAGTTAAGACACTGTCTCTGTGTAAAATAAAGGACATACTAAGTATGTAACGCACAGTAGTCTCTCTCTACAGACTTCTTTGGCCTGCATGCCACATGTGCACTACATGCATGTCTGGATCCGCTGGAACTGCGCCATGTAGGTGCTGGGAATCAGACCTAATCCTCTGGAAGAACAGCCAGTCCTCTCAACCACTGAGTCATTGCTCCATCGCCTATAGACATCTTGAACATTCTTCTGTATCACTTTTTTCCTTTCCCCCTCTCTGGAGTGTTAATCCCCTACACAAGTCCATCTTTATTTCACCTGGGCTAGAAAGACAAATTACTTTCTCGTCACATCCCCAGTTTTCAAACTGGTTCATTTTCATAACTAAAATATAAAACTGCCTTTGTTACTTATTTCATGTATGACATGTGTAAAATGTGTGCTACAATCTGTATAATCTCTCATGGCAAAACCATAAACAGTCATTCACTCTATGATTTGATATCTCTCATACTTTTTTACTGTTAAATATTGTTATAAGTGGACTGCAAAATGACTTAAAAGAATTAATCAATCTGGAATAAATCATCTAAACTTGTAAAAATAACTTTAGAAGATATTGGTATTTTGTTCTCAACTTACTACACTTGTTATAAAGGATATCACTGAATTTTTCTTAACATATTAATTCTAAATATAAATTCAGAACCTCCCTTACAAAGTATTTCAATAAATAGGTTCATATAGAAAATAATAATTTCTGGGCTAAGCAGACAGCTCTGCTGATAAAATACTTGCTGCAGAATGCGTCAAATGTGGAGAACACAAGTCAAATAAATCCCAAGATAACTTGGAATCGAGTATACTAAGGTTTTCCTTTATTAAAAAAGGAAACTCACAGAACAGGAATGGGGGTCTATCTTCCATGTGGAGTGTAGCAAGTGGGTAAGACCACAGCTTTTTGGTACCCGAAAGACATGCCTCAACTTGGTCCAGCCTCTCAAAGGCCATTGGCAGAAGGAGGTTTATCATCACCTACCCCTTTTGTTTAAATAAGAGAGTTCCAAATCAAATACAAAACTATATACAACAAGAACAGATATCAAGTATAAAAATTAGAATTAGAACCAGCATAAACTATATTAAGTAAGGAACATATGCTAAATGTTTCAATAATCAATCTGTCCTAAGGAGTCTAAGCCTTGTATTAGAAAGGGCTTGGTTAAAGCATAAGAGGAAAGTAACTGCGTCTACCTAATCTTCAACCCAATTGAAAGCCTGAGAAGGGAGATAATATTACGTTAGTAGGCAGGAAGTACAATCTAGCAGCTTCCAAAATGTGCAGAAGATGACAGAGAAAACTGGCTACTTGGGCAATCACCCAAAGTCTCTTTTGTAATGTTGAAGCAACCAACTTTGGCTAAGGCCTAGAGTAGCTTACAGACCATTTTCAGTGGCAGGAAAATTTTTCAAAACTGTTTTACCCTGTCTTTGCAAGGTTTGGTAGTCTTTTTTCTTGTATCCTTCTTGTCCAGTATGGACGTCATGCATTTTAGCAGTGGTGGAGGCATGGGCAGTTCCTTGCCCAAAGGCCAGTTTTGCCAAGAAGAAAACAAGCTCTTGGGAATAGATTGGTGCTGCCAGGAGCAGTCATGTCTCATCTCAACAGAACCCTAACTTATTTAAATGCCATGTTTTACAGTTCCACTGGTATCTCCTAGTAGGCTGAGAGTTATTATAAGTAGGCACTATGAAGGCAAATTTTTCTGTTCTTTTCTTGTAAAGGTATAGTAAAGAAACAAACTTTTAAATCAATAACTATAAGAGGCCATCCTTTTGTTAATAGAGAAGGCAGAGAAATTACAGATTGTAGAGGGACCATGGGTTGAAAAACCTTGCTGACGGCTCTTAGACCTGTCACTAGTCTCATTTTCCAGACTTTTTCTTTCTTTCTTTCTTTTTTTTTTTTGGATTTTCGAGACAGGGTTTCTCCTTAGCTTTTGGTTCCTGTCCTGGAACTAGCTCTTGTAGACCAGGCTGGCCTCGAACTCACAGAAATTCACCTGCCTCTGCCTCCCGTGTGCTGGGATTAAAGGCATGCGCCACCACCGCCCGGCTCCAGATTTCTTCTTAACAACAAATACAGGAGGATTTCAAGGGCTGGTTGATTCTTCAATATGGTGAGCATATAGTTGCTCCTGTATCAGCTGTTCTAAGGCCTGTAGTTTGTCTTCTGTTAATGGTCATTGTTTAACCTATATTGGTTTCTCAGTTAACCATTTTAAAGGCAGGAATATTAGTACCTCTGAAGGTTTTCCATTTGCTTTATGTTCTTGTACAGCCTGAATGGCCGATGACCTTTGTGTATAATACCTTATAATGTCCTTTCCAGAAACCTGAGTTTTGGGGACTATAGGAATGTTAATCTGGGTATTCCATTGCTTCAACAGGCCACCACCTATAAACTCACTGCAATATTAGCTACATATGGCCTCAGCCTTCCTCTCTTCTTCTGGCCCAATGCATTCAACCCATCTTGTGCTTTGTTTCACTTGAGATAGGGTTCCAATTCCTAGGAATTTAACATCTGCCACGTGAAGAGGCCAATTTGGATGCCAAGATTCTGGAGTAACAATATTCATGTCTGCATTTGTGTCTAGTAATCCCTCAGTTACAATGTTATTTATACACACTCTTAGCTTTGGTCAGCTTTGGTCTTTGATAATTTATAAAAGTCTTCCAAGATATACATTTCCTATTGGAGTTTTTGATTCACCCTCCATGTCTATTCCATCATCCAGAATAGTATGGTCTTTTAGAGTAGGCACCAGATTTTTAATTTTCCTGGTAAGACATGTCCTGCATAGTGACTGAGAATAACTAAACCACATTTGACATGGGGCCTGCAAAAGGTTCCCCAAGGAGTTTCCCGATGGTATTGGGTAGCCTTGTCTGCCCTTTTTCAATCTACATTCATTGGTCCAATGCTGGCCTTTGCCACATCTCCTACATATTCCAGAAGGCTGAGACCACCCATTCTTGCCATTCCCAGAGGAGACATTATTCATAGGAATTCCTTGTCTACAATCTCTTTTCAGATGTCTTGTAGGAATTCCTTGTCTACAATCTCTTTTCAGATGTCTTATTCTATTGCAATTAAAACATTTGGCATTTTGGTTTCTCCTCATACCATTGGAAATCGTTTCTCCTACTCAAGTCTCAGTGCTATAGTCAAGTGTCTCAACATTCATTTTATGAAAGATCCATTCATCTATTGGTGCTGATCTGACCTTTAATGATCTGACCTTTAATGGCCCAAGGATGTCTTTTCATTCTAAGTTGGTAATTTCAAATTCCAGAGATTCAATAAATTTACATCTAGGTCCGGGTCTGTAACTACTACTTGTACAGCTTTAGTCAATCTTCATGAAAAATTGACTAAAGGGTTCTCTCTGGCCCTTTTTAATCATAATATATGATTCAATTCTCTTTCCTAGTTCCTGAATCCTGACCCAAGTATTTAAAACTGATGTGCTACATAGAACAAGGTATGTTCATCATAGAGAGCCTGATCCTGGGAATCAGAGTAATGACACTCACCAAGAATTTGATCTTGGGGTGACTCAAATCCTTTTGCTTTTCCCTGTTGTTCTAAAATTTTTGCCTCTTCTTGCCAATAGCATTTCCATAGCAGTTGGGGTCCATTTTCTAGAACTATTGAGATTAATTGAAGACAATTGTGTGGGGTAGCCTTATTGCTGGAAGCCCACGTTTTCACCATTTCCCTAACAAATGGTGAATACAGACCATAAGATACTATTGCTTGCTTAATTTCCTTTAGATTGCTCATACCTATAGGTTGCCATATATATTCTTTGACTACTTTAGAGTATTTTGTGCCAGATGACTTCTCAGAGGATATTACCAGATAGGCGGCTAAAAATCTGGGTATGTCATCCCAGACTCTGGCATGTACTGGCCATGTACAACGAAATCCTGTCTTTGTCCCTTATCTCCCTGCTCATCAATTTTGATAATTTCCTCAATCTTTTCAAATATTTTTACCACTGCCTTTTGTAAAGTCCGAATCTCCTTTCCAGTGTTGCATTTTAATGCCCTCATTGATGATTCCAAGGCATGAAATTTGTCCAGAAAAGATAACGTCTTATCCTTGGACAAATTTTGATGGTGTGCATAGTGCCTTCATGGGGAGATACCTTATCCATTAACCTATCATAACTTTTCAACAGATTCTGATTGTTAAATTCAACAGCATGAATTCTTTCAAACAATGTCTCAGCCCCTTTGACACTGATTGGATTTTGTCAGACAAATTAATTTTTTCAACTAGCTGTTCATTATTTGTTGTAAATACTGTACCATTTCTAAAAGTGCCTCATTCTTTGGTCTGTTATCAAATCATTTTCTTAATGATATAATATGAAAAAAACTAATTCCCAAAATCAAATAAATGGATAGATATGGAAAATCACATAAGCCTTGCAGGATACCATCCATAGCATAAGAAATTAATTCCTGAATGGTAATATTGTCAGTAATCATGTAATTTTTAAATCTTACCTGTTGTAGGCAATTACAGTGAATTGGAGTAGGTATAATAATTTTTACTGGCCAGCAGGTGTTGTGGTTGCAGCCATGTAGCAGAGGGACATGGAGGAGAAGCTCCCCTGCCTTTTCTGGGATCATTCACTTTGGTTCCACACACCGTCATCAACTTAGATGCTGATAAATACGCTTTGTTTAACAAATTAAGAACAGTCATTAAGGACAATCAAAGAAATTCCTAGAGTTTGTGGTCAGAATAAGAAGGAAGCTTTCCTTCAGTCATGAGCCACAAACTGTGCATGGTGTGAAAGATCACCAGCTGGAGAGGCAGCAGGCAGGGAATGTCAGGTTCCTAAGCAATGTCAGATGGGCCACAAGCAGGAGCGAAAATTGCCCATGCTGGTGAACCAGGAGGTTCCCGGTAAGCATGGACTTGGCCCAATGTTGGGTGCCAGGTGATACGGGGCACATGAAATGAGAAGAATGTGTCAAAGAATCCCAAGATAACTCTGAATAGAGTATACTAAGGGTTTTTTTATTTTAAAAAAAGGAAACTCATGGAACAGGAATGGGGGTCCAACATCCAGGTGTGAAGCGTGGGAAGAGAGGGGTGAATGGTTGGGGCCGTGACTTTCTGGTACCCCAAAGACATGTCTCAACCTGGTCCAGCCTCTCAAAGGCCATTGGCTGAAGGGGGTTCCCCAACAAATACTTGCCATACAAGCATGAGGACCTGAGTTCAGAACCCCAGCACCCACATTAAAATAGGGAGCAGTCATGTATATCTGTAATCCAGCACTGTTTGGTGGACACAGAATTCTGGAGCTCATCTGTTAGCCAGACTAGCAGAATTGGTGAGCTCAAGGCTCAGTGAGAGACCTTGTCTCAAAGTTTAAGATGAGAGTGATCAACAAAAATACCCAATGCTGACCTCTGATATCTGTACATGCATACCCACACATATTCTTATACACAAAAATAATTTTCCCTTCAAAGATGAGTGATCAATTAGTCACAATCAACCAGCCTGAAGGTATTAGATGGAAAACTCCAGAAATAAGCATTTGACACATTTCTGATTGATTACTTCACTGCATGGTACTATAAATCTCATCACACTCAATCATACAAGGACTGGATTATGATTTTGTCTAGCATATTCACACTGTGCTGTAAGTCATTTAGCAGCCACTTTGGTTAACAATTTCTCTGTCACAATATCACATTTAAATAAATTTTGTTTTACTTAATGACAGGACAATCTGCGACAATGGTGCTGCAAAGAAGGCTCTAATACATAACAACAAATTAACTCTCATGCTATGCAGCATGAAGCACATATAGACAAAGGCATGGTACATGTAGGGTTTGGTACTGAGATTTCAAGCTTGCCCTGGAGTCTTGAGATAAAGTCCCCTGTTTTTTTACCATAACTAGCTGTTGCTATTTGCTCCAAACTTAATAGTTCCCCCATAGAATGTAAATAACACCAAGATGTCAGTTAATATTTAAAAAAAAAAAAAACATTGCTCTGTGAAGTCTGTGCTGTGCTAGGAATTGTTTGCACATATTCAGCACCTGTTGGGGTGCCCTGTACATTGAATAAAGCAAGCAAAAGAAGAAGACCAGGAAAGGTCAGACACTTGGTCCCTAAGATACTAATTCTGTGCAATTTCAATAAGATCTTGGCTTGCAGGAAATAGGAAGAACATTTAAGAGCACTATCAGAATTGAGTAGGAGGAAGGTTTTGAAGTCCTCAAAGGATGCTGGCACAGAATTGGGGCACATGCTACTCTCACAGATATCTAACACAGTGAGCTCTAGCCCCACAAGAGACATTTTCTCCATCAATAAAATGGCACATGACATTTATTAAGAGATTGTCTACAGACTTAAAAAATTATACCATGGTGCCTTGCTACAACAGGCAGTAAGAAATACTTACCTTGGATGTGAGATATAAATAGTTAAAGGGAAATAGTGGAATGGAGAGGATTAAAGTTGAGAATGGAGGGCAGGAAAAATAGGGGAATACCTGAAGGGATAAACAACACTACCTACCTTTTGAAAAAGTCATATGGAAGGTTACTACAATAAAAGCTTCCTAAAATATATACATACACATATATACAGTCTAAATGCAGCTATTCTATAATAAGGTAACACACAAATAAATAAAAAGCCCAGTGTCAGGAACGGATTACCTCCTTTGGAGTCATTGGCCAGTAAGTGTCCTTAGACCCCCAAGCTTTACAGACTATTGTCAAAATCCTTGGTTACCCTCCAGAACATGAAACTAATACCCTATTACTAAAGACACTAGAGAAATAGAACATTCTTATCAAGCTGATACTCACCTGGAAGTTTCAACTACTGCCTAGCTTTTGGTGATGGAAGGTGTTATTCTCGCTATTAGAGGAGAAAGTAATCATCACTCTTACCCAGATGTGAAACCTGAGAACTACAACAACACTCAACCTGGCAAAACATGCTCACTGGCACTACAGCAGCATAAGCATCATGGGAGGAACAAACTATTTTCAAACTATTAGACTGAAACCCGTGGCTGGAACCATTACTAGGGCCAAGAACCAATAAGTAGACAGGTGATAGTTTGAGGGAAGAATTTACTACTATTATTTTTGCTAAATGAACATAGTACTAAATGATCTAACATCATTGTGCTCCCAGATTAACCCATTTCTCAACCCTCATAAGAGAAGCTTCTACTTGCAATAGGCAGCAACTAACACAGAGACTCGCAGCAGGCCAAGGTGCAGAGAATAATAGACTGCAGAGTGCTTAGCAGTAAATGGGACACCTAGATGATACCCCATCCTCCCAAGGGATGAGCGGGCAGAAAGCCTGAAAGAGGCAGGAGTGATGATGGCTGAAAGTAAACAGTTTTTTCCTGGCACGGCACAGCAGAACACATGTGAACACACACGACGGATGTGACAGCATGCACAAGACCTTTGCATGCCTGAGCCAGACGAAATTCCAGCATGGAGAGGGAAGGTGAGCATGAAGCCCTACACAGTCAAGGAACCAGAGGCAGTTGACAGCATTTGAGGCAGGGAGAGTCGGTTTTCTCAGAGTTTGACCACTAGTTAGGTCAGCCATGCCCCAGTGGGAGGCTATTTATATCCAAGAATATACAAGAAGTACAAAGTGGACTCAGCAGGCCTAGAAATAAAAAAGAGGACACAAAGTCGGGTGGTCAGGGAAGAGGGGTAGGTTTAGGAGGATTGGAGGAGGGTGAATATGATCAAACATACTCAAAGTATAAAAATAAGAAGTAAATAGCAAGTGTGGTAGTTTGAATGTTTTTGGCCCCCATAATCTCATAGGGAGTGGCACAAAATCAGGTATAGGTTCCATCTTATGGAGTATGCCTTAAATCCATTCTTAGAAGTGGTTGGTTACTATCCTAGCATTTGTGCCACTATTGCACCAGTGGCCATACCCTGTAGGCAGGTTGTTATTACAGCTAACAGGTTTTGTAGCTGGGTGAGACTCGTCCACTCTTGGGAACATACCCAAAGGGCTCCACATCTGTAGGCCCATATTTCTACTTGGTGTGACAGCCAAGTTCTCAGGCCATAGTTGGTATTCAGAACAGTCACAGTACCTGGCCAGACAGGCTGTTACCATCCTAACAAAAGCTCAGGATATGTTGCTCCTTTTCTTTTGTAATTATGTAGATCGCCTGAAAAGAGGTGTAAATTCCAAGCTAGTGACTGAGCTGCAGATGTGACTGTAGTCCTGCTACCCTGGAAGCACAATGTTAATGAACTTCCACCTTAGTTTGCCTTGGGGGATAAAAGGTGTTGGATAATAAATTCGAGTGATCTTCAGGATTTGAATGAAGCCTGAGACTCCCTTCCCATATCGCTGTGTGAACTGGGTCTCAGTTATTCTTGCACCTCCATGATGATCCAGAGAGGGACAAGTAGTTTATGTTAGGGCATGGGACCCCGACATACATCTTATAACAAAAGTTATTGCTCATCTGTGTTCATTCATACTAGTCAGAAACGTGAAATAAATGGGATGTTCATCAACTGATGAAAGGATTATGAAAAGTGTGGTACATTTACCCAATGGGATATTATTCAACTGTTAAGAATATAATGTGTGTGTACATATATACATGGTATAAAACTTTCTAATAACCACATATAAGAGAAAACATAGAATGTTTGTTTTTCTGGGTCTGGGTTACCTCACTCAGGACAACTGCTTCAGTTCCACCCATTTACCTGCAAATTTCATAATTTAATTCTTACAATAAAGTTTTAATAACTTATTAAAAAGAAAGTTGACTTGAATCTAGAATAGTGGTAACTAAAGATTGGGTAGGGCATTGGGGAAGGGTAGAAAAAGGAAGGCTGTATTTTACTGATGCATGCTAGAAATGTGTATAAAAATATCCCACCAAACCCTGTTAGCATTATTAATGAATGGAATGTTAGTTAAAAATGATATGGCAAAGAAAAATCATGAATAATCTTGCTGAGAACTGGATCCTATAAATAGGATACCACATCCATATTAAATTAAACAATAAAGTTGTGGATATCAGTGTGCTAAATAGCTTTCGTGTCAACTTGATACATTACAGAGTCATCTGAGAGGAGGCAACCTCAATTGAGAAAATACCTCCGTAAGATTGGGCTATAGGCATGCAAGACTATAGAGTCGTTTCTTAGTAACTGATGGGGGAGGGTCCAGCCCATTATAGGTGGGAAACCTTTTGGGCTGATGGTTCTGGGTTCTATAAGAAGGCAGGCTGAGCCAGCCAAGAGGAACAAGCCAGTAAGCATCACTCCTCCATCTTCATTAGCTCCTGACTCCAGTTTCCTGTCCTGCCTTCATAACTAACTGTGATGTGAAAGTATATGCAAAATAAACTCTTTCCTACACAAGCTGCTTTTGATCATAGTATTTTTTTTTTTTTTTTTGGTTTTTCGAGACAGGGTTTCTCTGTAGCTTTGGAGCCTGTCCTGGGACTCCCTTTGTAGACCAGGCTGGCCTCGAACTCACAGAGATCCACCTGCCTGATCATAGTATTTTAACACAGCAATAGAAACCCTAACTAAGACAGTCAGCATATTTTTTTTAAAAAAAATGTTAATCCAAGCTGAAAAGATAGCCCAGAAGTTAAACGTACTGCCTGTTCTTTGGGAGGACCCAGAATCAATTCCCAGCACCCAGATAACTGATAATAACTGTTCATAACGCCAGATTCAGATTCAGATTCAGAGGATCTGCAGCTGTCTTCTGGCCTCCATGGGTTCTACATGAGTTTGATACACAGATATACATTCAGGCAAAACATCCATATACATAAAATTAAAAATAAATAAACCTTAATTTTTTAAAAAAAAAAAGTATAAACTATCACAAATGAAATCAAGTTTGTGAGCCAAAACTATCTAGATTGTTATTTTTGTTATTTATTTCAACAGCACAGAGTCAATCAGGTAATGCAGAAGGCCTCCATGCCAAAGGGAGGTGTAACTTCTGACATCTTTACTGCACTTCTGTCATGTGTGTCCATGTGCACTCAAATAGAGGCTTCACATTCTAAGTGTGTTCTATCGTGTGGATCCTGGCCAAAACCTTGGGAATCACTGACTCAGATAACTCTACAAGACCTGGGTTTCTAAACAGCATCATCTGAGGCTGGCAAGTGAGTACCAGATTCAAAGTAATTTGGTAAGCTCTGACTTCTCTATGTGGCTACCTCAAACCTACCAATAGTTAGATCAGTGCATGACGAGAATGGTTATTTCCCTTCATCTTATAGCTTACTTTTAGATAGATTTTGTCTGCATTTTTAAAAGACAAGGGGTATGAGGGAATGTAGGTGAGCTATGGTGACTTTTCTAATCACTAAATGTGACATCTCATGTGCTCTAACAACCAGTGCAATTATGCTTGACAATGACAGAGACCATAAGGGGAGACCAGCCAAGCCAGAAAACAAAGGAAATGTAAGGTTGTAGATTTGCATCTGCATTTGAACTATAATTTTATTTTATTCAATATGGTGAACAAAAAAGTTAATCAACTCTTTGATGGACTACATATAAAATTGTGGTTCACAACATACAATATACTAGTCCCTCAGGTTCACAGAGCTGATGCACCGAGCTTCTAGTGTTTACCACTCAGCCTCACCAATGGCTTTTGCAAACACATAGTCTCTCCCTCCAAAGCACATGACACCATCTTTCAAGTAGAATTTCCATCTGTTCTTGCTTCGGTGAATCTGGAGAGAGAAAAGTAATTCAGACTACGTTTGTAAACTAAGGGATCACTTGCTATTCTTTAAAATAGCAAGTGGGATTATTCTGGCCCTAAATATAAGACCTTCTCAAGATACTTTATTCATTCTTTAGCAAAAATTTGAGTTCCTATAAGCAAAATACTAGCTCAAGTACTGGAGATATATTAAGTTATTCGTACATAATGAGAACCATCACTCCTTATCAAAATAACAATAATTGACTCCATAGCTACATAGACCCAAGTCTGTGGATTGCTCAGATCCCTTATATAAATGGCCTTATATATTTCATACAAGCAATACACATCCTCCTGGAAGATTTATATACAATCTCTAGGCTATTTGTAGCACCTAATGTGGTATAAATACTTTTAAATGACAGCAATACTGAATTGTTCAGGAAATAGTGACCAAAAATAAGTCTGTAAATGTTCAGTAAACGTGTAATTTTGCAAAGGGTTTTGATCCCCTTGGTTGACTCTGCAGAGGAAACTTCAGGTATAGAGGGATGACTATAGACCTTAAGATTTGTAAGTAGAAAAAATCCTGTCTTTGAAGAGTTTGCATTTTAATGGAGAGGGAGACCAAACCTGATAAATTACCAGTTTCTATCTATACAAAATAGTAGAAGTAATAAGGAGTTTTTGTAGAGTAAGAGTTAACTTTTATAGCAATTAAAAGCATTATCCTCTGTCTCCTTTAAGTATATAAAATTATGACTTAAAATACTACATTAATATCTACTTCATATTCACCAGGAAGTCACAGATCTAAATATCACGTGATGAGTAGTAGCAAGGATGTGGGCATCCCAAACAAAGCTGCTAAGATTGCCCTATGCACATAATCCATCCTTCTATCTATCTGCTTCGTATCATGCTATGCTGCATGCCTGCCTTACATCTCCAAGGGACAAGTCAGGCAAGCCCCATTTCAAAGGGGGGCTTTGAAATTGCCCATGAGGGTTTGCAGAGAATTCCAACAATAAAGGTTTCTTGTATTTCCTTGCTCTCTACCACATAGCTTAAGGTTTGGTTCATGTGTCACCAGCATTCGCTTTACTTGTCACGCTCTGTCATCTTATCGTGTGTGATTTGTTTTTAATCCTGTAGGAAATGCTGTGTTTGAATAAGGTCATCACCTCCTTAAGACAGAGATTATCATTTAGGGCAGGGGTGTAGCCTAATGGCTTAGTGCAGAGCCCTTGCCTCACAAGTGGTACGTCCTAGGCTCAGTTCACCAGGAGGAAAACAATGATTATCACTTTCGAGTGCTACTATCCCACATAGCACAATAGTAGACCCAAAACGTACCCTCACCTATACAGAAGTGGGCTGCAGAGATCACTCAAAAGGTGACCAGACAAACATAAGGACCTGAGCTTGAGACCCAGCTCCACATGAAAAGGAGCTGGACATAGCAGTGCACACTTGGAATCCCAGTGCTGGAGAGGCAAGTGGGCAGATCAATGGGACTTGTGGAGCAGCCAGCCTAGCCTACGTGGTTAGCTCCAGGCTGATGAAAAGCCCTGTCTCTAAAAACAAGGTAGAAAGCACCTAAGGAACAATAGTAGAAGTTATCCTCTGGCCTCCGTGCACATACACATCCATACAGACATGTGCACCCACACAAATGTGTACGCAATGAACATGCACACACATACAGAATTAAACAGCTGCTCTATGAGTCACTTGACTGAGAACTGGAACTCGCCATCATATATCGCACTATTTTATATGCCTCCCAATATAAGTTCAATTAATAAGCTCCAAGTACAAAGGTGAGCACAGTACCTTATCATACTGACAGACAATTACATTCTCTGTGTCAAACAGGTCTGGCACGTCCTGCTCACTGACGTCATCTCCGGAATTTAGAGGATCCTAAACATGAAAGATGGTCACATTAAGCGATTTCACGTTACTTCAAATTTTTTTAAAGATCGAAGAACATAGACGTAAAGGGGCCTGAAGAGACAGAATAGTGCTTTTTGCTTTAAAGTCAAATCACCTAGATTTGAATTCCAGTTTGACCACTTAATAATTACATCGACCTTGGGCAAATTATCAAAATTCCCTGTATCTAAGTTTTCTCATCCATGAAATGACAAGCTCAATGAGACCCAGAGGATACCAGGACTGTTGAAGACAGGAACTCAGATAAGACAACACCATAGGCAGATATATGAAGGCAGTCACAAGTGAGAGTCAAAAGCCCTTACCAACTGAACTACCACATTCTACTCAAACTTCATCACATTTATTAGAAAAGGACAAAAACTCTGTCTCCGAAGCCTCCTACTATGTCTGATTAAAAGCAGCCAATAGAAAACCAATTTCTAACCATGTAGGGGCAGTTAAATTACAGCTTAAGTGGGAATGCTAAGGCCCTACATACTGATGCTTCTGATTTTAAGACTAAAGGGGAGGTTGATCTTAACTAGAACTGCATTTGGTTCTGAAGCACACAAAAGCATGACTCTCGTTAGTTAGGGAAACACGTCTCGGCTCAGGTGAGCTCGTCACCTCTTCTATGGTGTCTATTTGATGGTCCTCGTTGTCACTGCTGTTTGCAGTTGAATCTTCATTTGATACACTGTCAGCTTCTTCCTCAAGCACCGTGAGGTCACCTGCATCCGTGATCCCTGGGAATTCATTCTCATCTACGTCTCTTATACTTCCCACATCTTCAGTAGATGAGTTATCGCCAGTTCCATCTATTTGAATTATTTCATTAATGTCATCCTCGATTACCTGAATATTCAGGTCCCTCTCAGAAGTAGCATTCTGCAAAAAGAAGAGGCACTGTTGCGTTCTCCAGGTCACGTGGGGCATTAGAACACTGAATATGAATGTTAAATGACTGGCAAATACTACATAAGTAGCCATTTAAACATTTATCTGTCTTCTAAGATCAGTCTTTAAACTTGGAATTCTGGGATGTCTTTAGCATTTCTAACAAGAAAAGTTGTTCAGTTACAAGTGAAGTAAACACACAATCATACACTGGCACCTAATGAGCTCCCTGCTTTCCCATACTATTTGCCAGCTTTTATATACATTCCTACTGAATTTTAACAAAATGGCAACTGAATGATGTAGGAAAGACAGTGACTTTAGGAATGAACACAACTGCCAAAGGATGACATAGGTCAAAGCAGTCAATACAGAACAGCAATGTTATTTCACTTAGCCCGAGGAGCCTATTGTAGAAATGTTTGTGGGGACAGAAGTAAAGCGAAGACTACCAAGATGTGGGAGGAAGAGAGGCATGAGGGGCAGATACTATCTCAGTTAGGGTTTCTATTGCTGTGAAGAGACACCATGACCATTACAAGCTTTATAAGAAAACATTTAATTTAAACTGGCTTATAGTTCAGAGATTTAACCATTATCATCATGGTGCAAAGCATGGCAGCTCACAGGCAGACATGGGCTGGAGAGGCACTTTGAGAGTTCTCTATCTACAGGCAGCAGGAAGAGAGTGAGTCACTGGGCCTGGCTTGAGAATCTGAGACCTCAAAGCCCATCCCCAGTGGCACACTTACTCCAACAATGCCATACCTACTCCAACGAGGCCACAGCTCCTAATAGTGCCACTCCCTATAGGCCTATGGGAGCCGTTTTCATTCAAACCATTGCAGGTACCATTATTTAAGATGATGGAAACCTTCTGGAAATGGATAGTTATGGTGGAAGTAAATTTAATTATTAACCTGGCTATATATATAACCATTACTTTTATCATGCTCTCTCTCAAAAAGAGTTTACAAATATTTTATATGCATTTTTTAATTTAAATCTAAGTACAACATACCGAGATGAGACACTATGGCTTACAAGACCACAAAGGCAGCAAAGAGTGAAATGGAATTAAAGCCCAAGCTTGTTTACAGAGGGTGCCCCTCCAGTGCACCCTATTAACTCTCACTAATCTGTCACAGGTAGGCTAGCGTTCTCCCAAACTTCAAGTCTGTCACAGGTGGGCTAGCACTCCCCCAGACTTCAAGTCTGTCACAGGTAGGCTAGCGCTCCCCCAAACTTCAAGTCTGTCATAGGTAGGCTAGCACTTCCCCAAACTTCAAGTCTGTCACAGGTGGGCTAGCGCTCCCCAAACTTCAAGTCTGTCACAGGTTGGCTAGAGCTCCCCCAAAGCTCTAAGCTTCTTAACAAAAAGAGGTACTTTATTTAACCATAAATACTACAGAACTTACAGCAAAATGCTTATCTTTTTAGACAAAATCATCCCTTTGAGAAACCAAAGTATAAACATATATGTGTAATAAAAGGGAATATGCACTATAAGCATGGTTTGAAAGGTATTTCAAAAACCTGTATTAGTACTGGGGAAATTAAGCAAAACTTCAGATTAATGCACTGCCCAAGGTATTTAAATGTATGACATGTTTCTAAGAGACTTATGCCCAATATGAACATAGTTGTACATGAGAAGTGATTTTCAAAACTCCTCTCTTTTGTAAAGATGATTAACAGAAACATTTATTTTTTTCTCATTAAAATGACTTCATGTGGTTTTAATCAT
Organism: Microtus ochrogaster; assembly: GCF_000317375.1. Taxonomy (NCBI): domain Eukaryota; kingdom Metazoa; phylum Chordata; class Mammalia; order Rodentia; family Cricetidae; genus Microtus; species Microtus ochrogaster. Next base: position 11,881,931 of record NC_022018.1, on the reverse strand, counting down.
TTATTTTAATGACTAAAAGGAAATGAGAATAATTTGAACACTAATGGAAGTCCAGATCTGGCCCTGCATACCTCTATTACCAGCACTCCGGAGGCTAAGGCAAGAGGATTACATGAGTTCAAGGCCACTGTCTCAGAAACAAAGACTTAGTGATGAGCTCCAGGTGCCATCAGGCAGCACAAGGGCATGGCAGCTGTTTGGGAAGCATGTGGGCATGGGGACACACGGTATCTAACAGTAGATCACATTGGCTCTCAGGACAAGGCGAACAAGTACAGACCAAGGGCACAGAAAGGTTAGCTATCAGACCTCATAGAAGCCTAAGGAACTGTTGGATTCTTCAAGGTCATTGAAGCTAGCAAGACTTCCAAGCAGGCTCAAGAAGCTTTATTGTAGTTTGAACAAATAGACTCTCTTTGCACTCCTGTGCTGTGGTGATACAGGCAACACAATTATACACCTTAATGCATCACCTCAAGATACTGCTTTAACATAGGAAATACTCAGCTTTTTTATGAGTGGATGGCTAAGCTTCTGGGATGCATATCCATATAAATATTCTCTACAATGAATCCTCATAAAGCACTCTCAAAAATAACCTTACAGATATTTAACATTAATACACAGATAAGTAATTAGTTTACATGCAATTAACTTTTATAACATTGGAAACAATGCATTCACAGACAAATGAAGGTGCATCATTTATGCAGAAGTGAATGGCTATGGTGTGACTGAAATATAAATAAGTCTAAATTATAGAAACAAGATAACGTTTATTCATATACAAAAAATGGCCACTGTCATGATAAAAATGCTAAAAAGAATACCACTGCCACACTACCAAAGAGCAGAAGCCAAACCACAGCTTTGCTTGACTTCATTTTTAAAAAAATCTATCTGGGGTACTGAACACTGAAGGACAAAAAGCCCATGGTTGTGTGGAACATATAAGTACATCTCTCCATGAGAAGGATGGCTATCTCCAAGTGTATCTACTATAAACCCGAGTCTCTCCTTTTCTATACAAGATGTCTGACCATCAATCAAAATAAAAAATAACAAGGAACTAAAAAAGCAAGAAAGGCCAGCTACAGGCAGGAAAGCCAACCAAGAGGATCAGACTCCGATGTCAGAATCAGACT
>NC_022018.1:11871646-11879890 GCF_000317375.1 Microtus ochrogaster | reverse complement strand
CAATCCAGTGAGAAACATGGGCAGCATGAATAAGCATGGTCCTAGCATGGGAATTTCCTTGGGCATAGGGAAAGTATAAGTCAAATGGAAATTCTAAAAATAAAAATTATCAAAGTAAAAATTCTATCTGAAGGAGTCATTAGTACAATCAATACAGACAAAGAAAGAATCAAAAGTATGCAGAAAAAGAGAGAAGAACACAGAACCAACCAACAAGCAGTTTAGTAAATATACAGGTATAAATGGTCTAAACACACCAATTACAAAGCCATAAGGATGGACCAAATTAGCAAGACACGGTAATATCCTGTGTATAAGAAAGCACTTTAAATATAACACAGATCCGTTAAAAGTATCTAAGGTGAGGGCTGAAGAACTGACACAGCACTAATTCTTAGCACCCACCAGCATCAGGCAGCTTACAACTGCCTCTGCCTCTCAGATGCCAGGGTTAAAGGCTTGCATCTTCCCCCATTCTCTTTCCTAGGCTGCTCTCAGCAATCCTTTACCGAAGGAAACTTTGCCCACCTGTAAAGGCATCTACAAAAGCCCACAGCCAGCACAGCACTTGCTAACAAGACTCGACATTATTCCCTTGGGACCAAGAGTGAAATGCTGGCTCTCTCTCACTCTAACTATGGACTAGAAGTCTTAGAGAGATGAGAAAAAAAAGAAAGAAAAAGATGTTGGCAAGGAATCAATTAAGTTGGTTCTGTTCACAATGATTACAACTGCATAACACATTTCTAAGGACTATACAAAATTCCCTGGTTTTAACAGGTGACAGAATATAAGATCAGCTTGCAAAACTTGTATGTCTACACCTAACAATAAATAACTGAAATTGTAAATCAATACATTTGAAGCAGGAAGAGAAAAGCAATTAACATTCGTTAAGTTAACATTAAGTTAACATTCGTTAACTCTTTGCCAGATTTCTAGCATAATACCCAAAGGAAAAATGCAGGGGGACAATATAAAGTGCTTAAAATAAAGAAGGTGTTGAAACCAATCCCAACAAACACTGTTGTAGTGGTTTGTACTGCTGTTGCCACACCTCCCTCCCCCCTTGCATAAAGTTTACCTTCCATCTTAAACAAGAGGGGAAAATTAAACCATTCCCAGATAAAAGGTAAAGGCATCCATCACCACTGGTTTTCCTAGGAGTCCTTTGGGATGAAATCAAAGGATACTAACTGGGAAACAACAGGAAGACATTTTCCAAAAGGGGAGTTGACACCAGCAAACACAGATTCCCACATTACTATAATTTTAGTGCAATGGTCTTTTTATTCTTCTCTAAGGTTTAAGAGACAAAAGCATAAATCTATGAATCTAAATATGTAAATACAACCTGTGACAATAAGGAAAAGCAGAGAATGGCTGAAGTATGAAGAAAGCTTTTGTTGTTGCCAGAATCAAAGAGGTTATTACCATGTGAAGTCAATATATTTAATCCCCATAATAACCAAAATGAAAACAGCTAGAGAATATCACACAGTGGGAATGTTAAGGAAATCAAAAATGTACCAATACAAGAATGCCAACTAAACAGAAAAGAAAACAGCAAAGAAGAAATCAAAGAACATAATCCCAAGGCACATATAAAACAAGGAACAAAATGATATGAGTTACCCCTTCCCTATCAATAATTACCTAAAACATACATAAATCAAATCATTTCTATCAATCCATTTTGTGTTGTTCTTACAAATTACCTGAGCCTGAGAAATCTATAAAGAAAAGAGGTTGTTTGGCGTAGGAGGTCTTTCTGTTTATGTGTTGCTTTCATTGGTTAATGAATAAAGAAACTGCCTTGGCCTTTTGATAGGGCAGAACTTAGGTAGGCATGGAAAACAGAACTGAATGCTGGGAGGAAGAAAGCAGAGTCAGGGAGATGCCATGGATCCTCTGCCTGAGATGGACTCTGGTTAAAATCTTTCCCTGTAAGCCACTGCCAAATGGCAATACACAGATTAATAGAAATGGGTTAAATTAAGATGTAAGAGTTAGCCAATAAGAGGCTAGAGATAATGGCCAAGCAGTGATTTAATTAATACAATTTCTGTATGGTTATTTCAGGGCTAAGCTAGCCAGGTGGCCGGGACAAACAAGCAGGCCCTCTCCTTACAACAGTTGTTCACATTCTGGGACTTCAGAAGGAGTCAGTACCTGCTTGAGTCTGATGGAGATTCACAAGCATGGGGAATCACAATGGAGGACCATATGGAGAAGAGTGGAACACTAGAACCTAGGGAGGAGCCAAGCCAATTTCTTTTCACACCTGAAGTTCATGGGGATACTCTTTGAGCCATCCCATTCTAGGAGCTCAGCATGAATCTATCCTGATGGTGGACCTAGGATATGACTGAGTTCATCTTCCTTTTTTTTTTTGTTTTTTTCGAGACAGGGTTTCTCTGTGGTTTTGAAGCCTGTCCTGGAACTAGCTCTTGTAGACCAGGCTAGTCTCGAACTCACAGAGATCAGCCTGCCTCTGCCTCCCGAGTGCTGGGATTAAAGGCGTGCGCCACCACCGCCCAGCTTCTGGTTCATTTTCTGTCAGTGTTATCAACACCATGACCAAAAGGAAGTCATAGCCCATCACTGCAGGAAGATCAGGGCAGGAGCCCAAACAGGAGCAGAAATGGAAACATGGAGGAACGCTGCCTTCTGGCTTATTTTTTCTGGTTTGCTCAGCTGCCTTCCTTATACTGCCCAGGCCTACCTGCCTAGGGATAGCACCACCCACAGTGGGCTGGCCCGCCTACATCAACTAGCAATAAGAAACTGCCCTATACACATTCCAACAGGCCAATGGAGACAATTCCTCAACTGTGGATCTGTCTTCCAAGATAACTCTAACTTGTGTCAAGTGGATAATAACTGACTGGGACGAGATACAAAGGAACTCTCCATTCATCACAAGCAGACTTTCACTAAGTTTGCTTAATAATCACTAAGATTGACTATCTTAGGATAAAAGGCAAATTCAGAAAGAAAAAAATCATATTAGGCATCTTTTATGATCATAATACTAGAAATAATTGTGAATAAAGTTACAAAAATAAAAAAAATTGGAATAAATATTAGAAATTCACAACAAGAAATAGCATGAGGAAAACTACAAAATCTATAAATATATATCAATTAAACAACATATATTCAAACTCAGTGGGTTAAAAAAGAAATTACAAAATCTTAAGATCGTAAATGAAACAACAGTTCAGTATGGAGCACATACTTGTAAGCCTAGCACTCAACAGGCTGAGGCAGGAGGACTGTCAGTTCAAGACCAGTATGGGCTCTCAATAAATAATAAAATTTAAAATGAAGGACACATAACACACATTCCAAAGTTTACAGGTCCTAGAAGGGAAATTTAAAGTTGTATATACTAAAATTTAAAAGACCAGTCTCAGATTAACAACCTAACATGACAGAATGGTGGTGTAGGGGGTGGGGTGGGATTCAAGGTTATCAGAAGTACTAACGAACAGAAATAAAACAAAAAAATGGAGAAAGAGAAAAGGAAAGTAATAAAATCAAAAGTCAGTTCTTCAGAGTGATGAAATAGATGCCTCTTTGTTTAGAAAAAGAAGATTCATATACCCCAAATCCTAAGTAAAACAAGGAACATCACTACTGACCTTACAGTCACAAAGGAGCCTTGAGAGAATGCTAAGAACGCTTCTCCACCAACACAACGAGAAGTCTAGGAGAGCTAGACAGGAGACTCAGCAGTTAAAAGCATATGCTGCTCTTCTAGGTTCCCAGAACCCATGCTGAGCAGCTCACAGACACCAGTAACTCCAGCTCCAAAAGACCTCACACCTTCTTCTGGCCTCCATGGGCACCTGCAGCATGTACACAGGCACACACATTCATATACATAATATTAAAAATAAATCTTTAAAGAAAACAGAAAGGTAGATGGAATAGATATGTCCCTGGAAACCTAGCGCTCCCAGGACTAAAAAAATAAACATTCTGAACAAACTGTGCTTGTCAGTCAATTCTCTCTTGGTGTATCTATAGAGTTGACACAGCCCAAAAGAAATCCCAGCTGGGTTTCAGGTTTTTGTTGTTTTGTTTTGTTTTGTTTTCAGTTAACAAGCTGACTGTCACACTTCTATGGAAATACAGAAGAATTAGAACAGCCAAAATGATTTTGAAAAAGAAAAAATTTGAAGGACTCTTTCTCTGATGCCCAGCTTACTTTAAAACCCTTACAATAAAGCAAATAGTCATGGGTCAAGTAGAAGAAAGAATGCCCAGAAATAAATCAGTACAGGCAATTAAAATTGAAGCTGAGCTATCACAGAGAGCCAACAGGCTTTTCACAGGGCTTCTCAGATGTTTATGTGTGGCTCCTTTATAACAGAGAAATATTTATCTAACCCCAGCTATACCATAGAGGTCCAAAAATGTAACCCTATTCCACCTTACCTAAAGGTCAGGGAGTCTGAGTTTCTTTTGCTCACTCAAAGCTGTTGACACCAAGTGTGGGTACACAACCTGACCTAGGGTGTGCTTACTTGATGCTTTGGACATTAAGATGGCTCATACAGGTAGATCCACTCCACCCTGACCAAAGGTCAGAGAAGCATACTTCTGCTCCTTCTTTTGAAATAGGAGGTTTGACCTAGAAAGTGACTACCCTTAGGATTCTTGGTCTAGTGTGGGTTCACTGTCTAAACAACAAGGATTAAGTATTGAACCAAGAAATTGTTCTAGTTGTCCTTTGTATCATGTTAAAGCAGTTTTTTGCCTTCTTCTCCCCTTTTGTATTGGGGTACAAAGGCGTATGGAAAATTAACACGGGCAAACTCAGAAATCAGAATTCAGCAGTCAGAATTCACTGAGTTGCCCTCCCATTGCTATGCTGTGTCTCTGTGGTTCTTTTTATCTCTGTTCCTCCTACATAACTTTTCTAACCTTCATGCCCCTACCTTGGAATGTACAAACCCACCGTGGCTAGGACAGCAACAAAAGTCACCCCAAAAAGTTGGCTCACAGCGCTAATACAAATTCCAAAACTAGAAAACAACCCAAATGCCCTCCTGGTAAACTCGGGTACATTCATAAATGGATATGCTGCTGCATGCAACAGCATAGAGTAATCTCAAACACACCACTAAAGCTACACACTGCACAACTCCAGTTGACTGTCATTCTGGAAAAGGCAGCTCCATGCTGAAAGAAAGCAGACCCAGTAAAGGACTTCAGGGACTGGGGGCAGAGGAAAGGCACTGACTACAAACACACCAAGGCATTCCTGGGAGTAATGCAAAGGTTCTCGAGCACACTTGTGCTTGCTTTGTAGAACTGCCTGTTTGCCCAAGTTCACACTGTACACCAAAAGAGGTGAATTTTATTATATTTAGATTCCACCTCAATGAATCTGACTTTTTAAAAGGAAGTAGCTGAGTCAGTCCTAGTCCTGAATCAAGGCCAAATGTGGCTTTTCATTTTAACAGCAAAACGGAAACCTTAAATTACAAATATCTTTTGTAGAAAATGAACTGCAGCCCCTACAGGACTTTGTTCAGTGAGTTACCAGCTTACTAAGTGGTATGACAAATCCCAGGACTGGGCTGGGAAGCTGGCTTGGTGGGAAGAATACTTGCTGCTACTAAGTTCATATCCTCAGTACCCTTCAGAAAGTAGTTGTGGCTACTCAAGCCAGTAACCCCAAGCTGAGTGGAGGCAGCAGTTCACTGGCTTAGCCAGCTAGCTGAAAAACCAGAAGCTCCCAGTTCAGTAAGCCCCTGTTTGAAGCAGACAAGGCACAGAAAGATAGAGAAGGACACCAAACATCCTCTTCTGATCTTTCCCTGGCTGTGTGCACCCTCTTCTCCCCTCCCCAGACCCCTTCCCCCCAGTCTGTCTCTTCACTTCTTTCCCCCTCCCTTTCTCACTTTCTTTCCCTCCCTCCTGTTCCTCTCTCCAGGACTCTGAACTGAATTAAAATAAGACCCTATTTTTCTTAAACTAGGGAACTTTTTTTACTCAGAGAGAAAAGGAATATTACAAACTCAAATTTCTTATCAGTGACTTCAACAGTTTTGCTTTTTCATTTCTAACTTCTGTCTTCAGAAGCAAACACTGGAAAGTTCACATAGCTGCTGGCTATGATGTCTTCCTGACTGCACAACCAAAAGAGCCAATAATGTTCCACAGCATTCACAATGAATCCTGAAGGACGGTGCACAGAAAGACTCCAGGATTTCACATAGCCAACCACACGCCAATAAATCCTCCAGAAGAAATGTTAGGAAGGGGTTGTCCTTCCCTCCCCAAAGAGCAAACATTAAGCAGGGCCTTCAGCACTTTTCTTTTGAAAGATGGAAAAATCCTACAGAAAGGAGAATATAACACTTTGTCTACATTTTTGATGCATGCATTGGAAAAAATAATAATTCAAAACTGACTGAAACGTCTTCAAGTTTTATGTCAGCAGACATGACTTCTGGAATGACTGGCTTTGGCCTCGCAGTAATACAGGCTACCTGCTGGAACCCACAGCATAAGCGGTCTACTGCAGCAGAGAAACCCTGCTTGTGAAGGAAGCATCCGCAGATGCTGCGCTGGTTTGCAGGATCTCAAGGCCTGCCAAGTACAAGACATTCACCGTTACAAAGAAGTGGGTCTCCAGCTAGAAAAGGAAAAAGGCTGACAGCATAGGAATTGTCTAATGACGTCAGTGTGTGGATGGGAATTAGAATCAGAGGCCAGCTGCCCTCAGAAGCACCTGGCAATTTTACCCTGTTGAATGTTAAAGGAATGTCAGTGCTGGTTCCTTCGTGAATCCTGTGTGAACGTCGAAAATGTCAGCAGTTTAGCTGCAAGACGATGCAATGAAGTGGGGTGGCTGCTTCAGCCTCCCTTCTGTAGAGCAAACCAGCAGCTCAATGACCAAGATCTTCCACTTTGCAAAGGTGACTAAAGTGTGTGTGGGTTTTGTGGCTATGTCATAAAATAAACAAATAAGATGGGATTCCTTAAGATAAAGCTTTGCCAAGTTCAACTTCCAACCATTACAATTCAGAAATAACTACACTATTCCAGTGGCTGGTAGGATAGAACGTCAAAATACAGGGCAATAAACACAAAACATAAGAATTAGGCATCCCCACCATCTTCAGCTTTAATTCTGTACAATCCAGTTGCTCACAGGGGCAGGACAAAGCATCTCTTATTCTTTTGTTGTTATTGTTGTTTTTCAAGACAGGGATTCACTGTAGCTTTAAAGCCTGTCCTCGAACTAGCTCTTGTAGACCAGGCTGGCCTCAAACTCACAGAGATCCGCCTGCCTCTGCCTCCCAAGTGCTGGGATTAAAGACATGTACCACCACCACCCAGCTGTGTCTCTTATTCTTAACAGAAACTTAGTCTTGATCAATCATGATATGGTGATAGTGGCTACACGTTAGCTGGCTATGACAATAACACCCTGGGCCATCCTACTCCTGTGTGCCATATGTGTTTCTGAGACTCCTTGTTGCTGTGACAAATACCTGAGAGAAACAATTTAGAGCCATTTGTTTTGCTTCATGGTTTCAGATTCTGAGTTCATTGGTTTGGGCCTCAAATGAAGGAGACCATCACTGCAACGGGGTATGCTTTGGATGAGGTTGCTCAAATGAAGGAGGCCATCCCAGCAACGGGGTATGCTTTGGATGAGGTTGCTCAAATGAAGGAGACCATCACCGCAATGGGGTATGCTTTGGATGAGGTTACTCAAATGAAGGAGACCATCATGGGCTTTGGATGAGGTTGCTCACCTTGGCAGCAGGAAGCCGAGAAAGTGTACTCCTGTTTCTGGGCTTCCTTCTTCCTCTTTTTTTTCCATCTGGTTCCCTGGCCTATTAGATAATTCCAGCCACATGCAGAGAACATCTTTTTCCTTGGAAACACTCTCATAGACACACCCAGAAACATACTTCAACAGTCTCCAAAATGTTTCCTAAGCTAAGCATGTTGACCATGGAAACAACATAACTAATTATGTCAAAACTAACACACACAGCACAGAGGACTTTAGTATGGCTGAGGAATATGAAAAAAAATGTCTAAACAGTTTTTCTTAGTAGACCCATCCTCCTCCACACTGTACTCATCATCATCATCCTCACTGTGCCCATCATCATCATCCTCCACACTGTACCCATCCTCCTCCACACTGTACCATCATCACATCCTCACTGTGCCCATCATCATCCTCCTCCACACTGTACCCATCAT
>NC_022018.1:11863014-11871521 GCF_000317375.1 Microtus ochrogaster | reverse complement strand
CACTGTACCCCATCTTCCTCCTAGCTGGAATAGTTGGAGGAGGAGGATGCAGTTCAATGCTTGCCTGGCATCTGCCAGGCCCCTGGTGAGATCCCAGTAACGTAAGAGACAGAGAGAGAAGAGAGGAAAAGGAATGAGGGGGAAGGGGAAGAAGACAAGAAAGGAAGGAGAGAGAAAGGAAAATGGGGGAAAGAAAGAAGCAAGAAGAAAAGGCATGGAAAATAAAGGAAAAAGAAATTTTAATATTCTGAACATAAAATGTCAGATAGTTCTCAACTGTCCACTCTACTGACTATGAGTGGACTAGGGATGAGTTCTATCTGAGCACGAGGTTTCATTTTCTATAAAACACTAAACTGGGTAAATGGAATTACCTGTAAGAGTTTATGTTTGTAAAGAGAAAATGAAATTGTCTTTGATTTTAATGTAATACTTTATTAATTCTTTAAGAATTTCATACAATATTTTTATCATACTCACCTCGTCTTTCTTCCCCAAGTCAAACTGACATGTGAAACTCAACATGATACCACAAAAAAGAAACAATTTTCTATGGGAAAAATAATCATATATAATTCTGATTCATCTTTTACCTCAAAAGCCAAGCCTAGAAAATCTAACCACAGGCCACCCACCTATTTCCTCTATCAAGAACTCTACCTTCTCTGATGCAGGGGGGCTGCTGGGCTCCTCAGTGCTCCTCAGTTGCTTTCCGGAGTCACATCCATGCATCCTGTCTTTAAGGCCGGGAAGCTGCCCGTCAAGCATGTGCTGATGGAGCGGGCCCTGGGGACACTGGGGGAAAGGACCACCATGCAGATTCTGAGTCATGTTTGCTGAGACACTGAGGACGGGCTCCAGGCTAGACTCTGCTAGAGTGACGTGAGGTGCAAACCCCACACCGGGAAGGCCGAGGTACTGAGAGCTTTCCTGTGGCCTCAGCAAAGCTTCCGGCATGGTCTGATGCTCATTTCCAGGAACCCCACACCTATCTGTGGTAGCATTTTCCAAGTGTTTCCTATCTACCGAGGCAGAATGCAGAATGGTGGGCTGTAGCAGCACAGGGTCCAGTCTGTGGGACTTCTCGGGAGCCGCTGGAAGAGAGCACGGGTGCAATGGTGGAACGCTGCTCGGTATTATTGAAGGCTGCCCGAGCTGTTGCAGGACTTGCTGGAATGGGTGCTGGAGAATATCTGTTCTTCCAGAAGTCTGTGCCACCATAACAGGAACATTAACTTTGTAAAGGTGACCTTAAAAAGGAGAAAACAAAATGGTAAGTATAATGTGTTTCTCTTCGTTTTGTGGGCTGTGTGTGTGTGCTCACAAACCCCAGAGAAGGACATCGGTGTCCCAAGTTATCACTCTCTCTGCCTCATTCCTTGAGGCAAGAGCTAGGCTGGCAACCAGAAAGTCCTATGATACTCCTGTCTTTGCTCTGCACAGCACTGGCTTTTTCGTAAGTGATAGGGATTCGAACTCAGGTCCTTAGGCTTGCTTTCCATGGCTTGCTCTACCCACCTTGCTACAGAACAAGGAACCACCATCCCAGGGATAGAACCACCAACCATGGACCTCCCCCACTGATCACTAAATGAGAAAAATGCCTTACAGGTGAATCTCAAGGAGGGATTTCCTCAGTTGAGGCTCTTTCCTCTGATACTCTAGCCTGTGTCAAGTTGACACGAAACAGTACACACGCTTTCACTTTATATTTGCTAAAACTGAGGTGCACGGGACAGCAAGCTGCCTCAGATAGGCATTCCCATTGCGTCTGTGCTCTCTTCAAGTGGCTCCTGAGGAGGGACCCTCCCGGACTCATGAGGTGGAAGGAAAGAACCAACAGACACAAGGTGTCCTCTGACCTCCCTACACACATATCCTCACCCCCACAGATGATACACAAATAAAGAAAACCTAATTTTGCATTTTGTTATTTTTTTAAGGTTCACTTTTGCACATGAGTGTGTATTCTACGGCACAGATGTATGTGCACAAGTGCATGCAGCACTCATATGTGTCAGAAGAGGGCAGCAGAGCCCCTGGTCCTGGAGTTAGGGATGGCTGTGAACTACCAGGTGGACCCAGATCTGCTGGAGGAATAAGCACTCTTAACCACTGAGCCATCTCTCCAGCCCCTAATTTTATATTTTTAATTAAAAAGAATTAAATTAAACTAGTTAACTTGAATTGAATTTGAATGTATACTAAGTCTCTAATTCTTAGGAAAGAGAACTGGGAACGGCAGACTCAGCTTAGTTTCTTCTGTGGTGACTGCTTTCCTAACAATCACAACTGCTATTTAAGTTTTTCTACTTTAAACATTTTATTAGAGGTTCCTATCCCCTCTAGCGTACAGTTTACTAAAACTCACAAAACCTTTCAGGAAGTATGGGGTGGTTTAAGGCTGACACAATCAAAACACATGAGAAATTCTCAAGAGCAAATACTTTTTAAAAGATCACATAACTTAATATCCATGCTAAAATGAGTATCTTTAGAATAGCTCTCACCAGACGCAGTCTGCACGGTCATGCCTGCTGGAACATGGATTGGATAGCCAGGAAAGGCCAAATTTGCTCCACAGCTGGGGGTGTTCTAGACACAACAGATGTTTGTTAGAACGTTATAAAAGGACCAGAATTATGTCTTTTGCCACACTATCACAGAAAGTCAAAAATTTGATTCTCTAGACCATAGTTTGACTACACTTAATGTTTAAGGCTGGGCTGGAGAGATGACTCAGTGGTTAAGAGCACTGGCTGCTCTTCCAGAGGACCCAGGTTCAATTCCCAGCACCTACATGGCACCTCATAAGTGTCTGTAATTCCAGTTGCAGAGAATCTGATACCCTCACACAGACAAATGTACCCTTAAAATAAAAGATAAATAAACATTTAAGGCTAAGTAATGGGTTCTCTGACTGAGCAGTGTGTTAACATTTGGTTCATATCGTTCCATCAAGAGGAGTTCTACTGCAATAGTTAGCCATGAGGCCAGTAAATCGTAATGACTAGAATGGACATCCTCCCATAACACTGGTCCAGGGCACAGCTATGCCTGGACCACTGGTTCTCAGAGGCAAAGAGTAAAAGTCATAGTTTGCAAGGATCTTCCAGATTCTAAATTGGTCTTTAGCTGCATTTAAGTATATATAATAGTTCATTTATACTATATAATTTTATATAATTAAACCTAGGATTTCTAAAAACCACTAAATTGAGACAAAGAAACATTTTTGTCTATCAGAGCTGCAAAAACGTAAGAGATACGTGTGAACTAAAGTTCCTGAAACGGCAAATCACTTTCAAAGATTATACAAACTGATTGGCTATCTAGAACATCATTATTATAGAGAGTTGTAATGGAGCAGATTGAGAGCCAAAATTATTCTGGAATTTGTTTAGTCCCCGTAACAACCATGTATCAGTCACCTATGTGTCTGATCTAACATCTTCTGACTGGCATTTTGAGTCTATAAAATCTGGAATCTATAAAAAGGTCCCTAGCTTTCCCAACCCAGAAGCCAGGACTGTCTTCAAATACCTCTAAAACCTAGGGTGGAGATGTCAGTTCTTTGCTTTGGCCTGCGAGCCTGATGTCCATCTTGTATTTACTAAGCACATGTGCGGTTTTTGTTTGTGATTATCAAAGCTCACATAAACATTTCTGTGATAGACACATCATTCACAGCAGCCTGAACCCATGTTCTGAGGCTGTGGTCACTCTTCCCCCCTTAAACAAGAGCTATGCTCTACTTTGGCATAAGCAACATGCAGTGTTGCTGAGGGTGTGGTAAAAACTGCTTTTCTCAGACACTATTTATATAGAATGCACACTGACTAGGACAACTCCTTGGAAGGACAAGTTTGCAAACGTCAAAATGAAAAACATGCATGCTTGTGTCTCAGAAATTCAACCTCTAGGAATTTACCTGATTATCTTATAAAGACACATGTGCAAATATAACCAATAAAATTCTATATTAGAAGGCGGAAAACAGAAAATTAGAAAAATGTCCACCAATGAACTATTGCTTAGCTACTACAGCGGATCTTACTTTACCAGCAAAGAGAGCTCTTCCTAGTCAAGGAGAGGACCATGGGAAGAAAGCAGAAAGTGGAAGGCGGAAGGAAGAGAAGAAGGGAGGGGAGGAAAAGGAGAAGGAGAGAAGATTACAGGAACAGCAAAGGGAGCGATTTTACTGTTTACACATTCAGGAAATAAGTGATTCCATCCTAAACAACTACAATGATTATCTTCGGGGAATAGGCTCTTTCCCTAAAGAGCAAAATAGGATTTGCTTTATAAATGTGTTTTCACTTTTGACAGAATAGTATTCTGCAATCAAGGAAAAGGAGGATGTCTCCATAAATTTCAAAGACGGAGACATCCCATTGGTCTCCTATCAAAACAGAGTCATTCTCAAGAAAACCCTCACGGGGTGTTATCTTAATGAGTAAAGGTGAATGGCTGCCTGCTAGGCCTCACACCGCAGAAAGGAAGTCCATGGACCTAAAGATGGCGTGAAATAGATCGTGGATTCTTACCATCAGTGCCATGGAAGAGAAGGAAATGTGGAAAAGTGTGCCTATCTAAAAGCTCCTCGATTTTCCATAAATACTATAAAAAAACATATAATTTTATTACCTGCCTCCAAGTCCTTGAGAAGGTGAAACAGCTTTTACTTTTATCAAAGTAAAAACAAGCAAAAACACTTAAACATAATGAAAAGTATCAGATGACTCTACTATTGAAGAAAAGAAAACCAGGGAAAAGGTTTCCCCTTCAGAGGCACCAGGTATGAAGGTACATCGCACATTAAACCCCCACACTCTGTAGTTACCCCATGAGGCTGATGGCTGTAGGAGACCAGGGTACGTGGAGACCCATTCGCTGCAGGGCTCCTCAGGTGTTCCAAGGCCTAGAAACTACTCCTGACTCTTCTGGTTTTCTACATCTCCTCCCACTCAAACCGAGGGCTGAGAACTACACCTGACCTCAACCTTCTGCCACCCTCCAATGAAGAGACAAGCTACATACCAGGTCTTCTGATGTGAAACTTGGGAGAGGTCTACCAGCAGGGATAAGCAGCGATGCTACATGGAAATTAAGATGGGACACAGCCATTAGAACTTACCTCTTTACATGGCCACATATAGATTATTTTATTTCTAATATAATTGTATTGGATTAATTTTTCTTGTACTATACTCTGATCACAGTCAGTTGTAAATTACTTTTTAAACATATTCTCAATTAGTCATGCTAGACCAAGCCAAATTCTAAACTTATGGTTCCCTCCGAAGGGGAAAACACTGAACTGTATTTTTCCAGACAACGTTAAAGACTTTACAACAAAATTACTTGAAGTTATCAAAGCCAAATATCTCATTAAAATACAGCAGACTGTACATCGTAATGAAACATCCAGATTGTCGTCAGTAGTCAGAGAGGCTCTAAGTCTCCACGATAACTTTTCCCAGGGAAAGAATAATATTAGAACATTTATAAGAGATGATACTATTGATAAAAAGCACGCAAGCAGAGACAAACACCAACAATGAATAAAGAAAATGTGGTAATTAGGTGGGAAAATGGCTCAATGGTTAAGTGCACGTGCTATTCTTCCCTGAGACTGAGTTCGAGTCCTACTAGGCCCTATCAGGTGGCTCGCCTGTAACTCCAGGTCCAGAGGGAGTTGGCATCTCTGAACTCTGTGAGACCCGCACTCATGTGCATATCCATACTCACATACAGACACAGGCACATACTAATAAATTTATGAAGGAAAATGTGCTACATGTGCCCAAAGGAATTTTAAAAGAAAAATGAAATCATAACATTTGCAAGGAAATGTTCAGAGCTGCAAGTCCTTTACGTGACACATCCTTACATGACACACAAAGCCACTCAGAACGACAGATAGCTCATGATCTCTAGCCTGTGAAACCTGCATTTAAAACTGTGAGAATGTGTATCCATGGCATGAGATGTATGTCTGTGTGAGGACACTAGACGGGGGACCAGGCCTGAGGAACAGTAGAGCTTCCTGGGGAAGGGGGAAGAGGGGCTAATAGATATGAGATGACAAGGGAAGGAAGGTCTATGGTGAGGGGAAGGGAGCCAGCAGAGGAGAGGCCAGGGGAGGAGAGAGCTACAGCAAACATGATGACACACTCACCCGTGAAAGCGCCATAATAAAGCTTGCTACTTTGAATGCTAATTTAAAAATAATTTATAAAAACCATGCCATTTCGCTTTTAATAAAAGGAGAAGATTTTAGCGTGCTTATGCAGCCATGTGTGTACTGAGGGTGATGATATTAATTCTGACTCTTTTCCACATACTGCACTAAGGAACATCGCCCCAAGGTGTGTTTTTGATGCTAGGATGGCTCCATCACACACAACAAATAGCTCAATAGAGCACTTTTTCCCAAGCTAACCATCCTCCCCACACTAACACAGTGGGGCTATGACTGATGGCTAATGAAGCTCACGATTATTTCTATCCTCTACTCATCTAAGGCTTTGCTTATTAGCAGGCATTCTCTTAGAAAAGCCAAATGAAAGAGAGCTGGAGTGGCAGGAACTCAATGGTATTAGTCATAATTAGCTGGAGAGAGCAAAGCTGATGCTGCCCCAGCTAAAGCCCCGCTCTTGAGAATAGAAAACGGTTCTTCAGCATCTGAAGCCTAAGAAAAGCCAGCAGTGACCTTTTTCTCGCAAGCCCCTTGTAATAAATCCTAAAGGACAATTCTCCATGTTTAAAAGAATCAACAAAGCTATCTGAGAACTGCTAACAATTTTTCATAGACATCAGAATGAAAGCAGACCTGACAGATCTGGGAAGCTCTGTGTATCCCCAACTTAACTTTAATATAGGTTCACAAGCTCTATCTCTATCATTAAACTTGGCCTGAACATTTAAAATACTCAAACTCATTTCATAACCAAGTAACTTTTCATTAACTATGTATCTTAAATGAAGTATTATAATTTAAGATTTCATAGATGTGTTCTAGGAACATTAAATTCAAAATAATAGATTTTATAATAATAGCAAGAATTCAATTCTACAAGTATAATGTAAAAAATTCAACATACTAATCTTACTTAACAATATTTGAATTTGCAGTAACCTTTTCCCAATCCACAACCAGAAATTCTGATAGCATTTGCTTTACAATTCCTGATCTCATTTTGAGTCTATACAAATCTTAATATGTGAGCCACATGACTTAGTCAGGGTTACTTTTGCTGGACAAAACACCATGACCAAAACAAGTTGGATAGGAAAGGGTTTATTTGGCTTACACTTCAACATCACTGTTCATCACTGAAGGAAGTCAGGATAGGAACTCACACCGAGCAGGAACCTGGAGGCAGGAGCTGATGCAGAGGCCATGGAGGGTGCTTCTTACTAGCTTGCTCCTCACAGCTTGCTCAGTCTGCTTTCTTATAGAACCCAGGACCACCAGTCCAGGGATGGCATCACCCATAATGAACTGGGCCCTCCCCCATCTATCACTAATTGATAAAATGCCCTACAGGCTTGCCTACAGTCTGATCTATGGAGACATTTTCTCAAATGAGGCTCCTTCTCTGCAATGACTCTAGCCTATGTCAAGCTGACATAAACTAGCCAGCACAGCACAAAATTAAAAAGTACAGTATGTGGCCATTTTCTTCTTAAAAACATGGGTATTTCCTGACAATGTAACTGAAACAGTCCCCAAAGTCACCAGAAGGGCCAGGGTAGGCATTCCTCTTGATCTCAGTTCAGGCAGAGTTTACATATAACATCCTATAGTTTAGGAGTTCAAATCTCAAAGAAAGATCCCATCACTTACTTGGTGTTCTGTGATTAGCACACACTGGATACAGGTGTTGTGTATGTGCATGGGGCACAGTATGATACTTGAGCCACTACACTATTGATGTTAATCAATAGTTTTAAAATGCAGTAAATTAAGATACTACCCTCCATACACAGCAACAGAGAAAAATCAAGGATCAGGTGGCTTCATGGTCAAATTCAATCATTCAAACAAGATTTAATATCAATTCCCCTTAAACTATTCCAAAAAAGAGAGCCACTTCTTCCAAGCACTGTTTACAAGGCCAGCATCACCTTGACACCAAAGCCAAACACAAATACTCAAGAACAGGCTAATGTCTCTAAGAGACCCTAACAATGAACAAATTAATGAAATGACAGCAAACCAAAAAAGATCATCCCATACCCAAGGAGCATCTATATTTAGCATGGAAGAACAACTTAACATCTACAAATCAATGCGATATATAACATTAGCAGAATGGAAAAAAACACACATCATCTCAGTTGTTACAGAAAATGTGCTTGCTTGGGGAGGCAGAGGCAGGTGGATTTTGGTAAGTTAGAGGCTTGCCTGGTCTGCAGAGTTCCTATACACACTTCAACTACTACACTGTGTAGGCAGGCTACACAGTGAAATCCTGTCTCATAAAACAAAAGAAAAAAAA
>NC_022018.1:11855828-11862636 GCF_000317375.1 Microtus ochrogaster | reverse complement strand
GACCTGTTAGGCCATCTGGTCGACCCTCTGTATCCTTTTTTGATTAAAGCAAACAAAAGAGCCAGCCAGCTAGCTCAGCAGGAACAGGAACAGGCACTTGAGGCACAACCCTGACTACCTGAGTTTGATCTGTGGAACCCACCCAAAAAAAGCTAGATGTGATAGCATAATCTGTAATCATAGCACTCTTGTAGCAAGTGAGAGGTGGAGACATGAATAATAACAACAACAATAATAATCCACAAGCTCAGAAGCAAGCTAGCATGTCAGAAACAAGAAAGTCCCTGCCACAGGCGGATAAAGAAAAACAACCTGAAACTCCTAAAATTTGTCTTCTGACCTACACACACTTCAAAAAACACACACGCACACTCATACATGTACACATTGTGCATACACAGATACATTAATAAGTAAATTTCTAAAACTCAACAGCTTATAAACAAAAAACATCTTCTCAAGATAATAAAGACTATGGGGACTGGAGAAATGGCCCAACACTAAGAGTGCTTGCTGCTCTTCCCGAGGACCTAAGTTTAGTCCCCATCACCCATACCAGGTGACTCCCTACAGCCTGTACCTCTAGCTCCCCAGGACAGACGCCCTCTGCAGGCACCTGCACTCACATGCTTATTCCCATACAGAGACATACAAGCAATGAAAAATAAACAATAAGTTGCTTAATGACCATGACAACCTACAGCTGACATCACAACAGGGGGATGGAAAAGCTTTCCCTCCAAGATCTTTCATAGGATAAGGGGCCAACTCTTGCCATAACTGCTCAATAGTGAAGCAGGCATTCTAGCAATATTATAGAAGAAAAAGACATAAAAAGCATATGAACCAGAAATGTGAGGGCAAAAAAATTATCTCAATTTGCAAATGGTATGAAACTATACACAAAAAACAACAGAGTCCACAAAGAAACTAATAAGTGAGCTCAGTAAAGTTTTAGATTCAAACAAATCTTTAAAAGTCAGTTGTATTTCTGAATAAAAACAACCTATATGAAAAAGAAATCAAAATGTGACAGCATCTAAAAAAAAACAAAATACTTATGAATAAATTTAATCAAGAAGGTAAAAGATTTGTATCTCTAATAAAAAAAAGCTTTTTAAAATGAAATCAGAAAAGACAAGACACACAATGAGTCTGTCAAAGAAGGGAGGGGAGGAATGGGAGTTAGAAGGGAGGAAGAAAAGAAGGGGAGGGAGGAAGGCCAAGGGAGAGAGACGGATTATTGATTTAAGCAGACAGAAATAAAAGACACTTCTACCCATGGACCGATTAAAGTAACTGATATTGTTAAAATGTCCATACTACCCAAAGCAACATCTAAATGTTATGCAATATCTATCAAGATTCCAATGATACCCTTTCAGAAATAGAAAAAAAATCTAAAATTTTCAAGCAGGCCATAAATAAACCTCAATAACCAAGGCAATCCAGAGAAAACAAAGCCAAGGCTGGGTTGATGGTTCAGCAGGTAAAAAGAAAACATGAGGACTTGGGCTTGGAGCCTGAGCACTCATGACAAATGTGCATGCAGGCCCAGAGCCACTGTGGTGAGACAGGAGGCAGAGGCAGGAGAGTCCCCTGAAGGTCATGCGCCAACTAGCCTGGCATACACAGTAGCAATGAAGTCCTCTGTCAAACAAGGTTGAAGATCAAGACCAACACCTGAGGTTGCCCTCTGACATCCATGCCTCCATGATGACCTGCTCATGAATGTGCATGTGTGTGTGAACACACACACACACAAGACTAAAACAGAATCGGGGCCTCACATTTCCTACTATAAGATTGTACTATAAAGCCAGGCACAGTCCATGTGAAACAAGGAAGATTGCTTAAAACCAGAAGGAAAAGGGAATTCAAGAACAGCCTGAGCCCTGGCTTAAAAAGGTATTTTTAAAATATTTTAAAAGTATTTATACTTTAAAAAAAAATACTATTACAAAACTATAGGAACTGAAACAACATGCTGCTGACATAAAAACTTATAAGCTAAGGACTGAGGAGATAACCATGTTAAAAAAAAAAAAAGCCAGGAGGTCAGTGCTTTTAATCCCAGCACTGGATAGGGCAGAGAAAGGGGGATTCCTAGAGCTTGCTGGCCAATGACCGTAACACACACACACACAGAGAGAGAGAGAGAGAGAGAGAGAGAGAGACTAGATCATTGGGGGAAGTTTATAGAGATGTAAAATAAATTCAAACATGTTTGATCAACTAATTTCCAACCAAGACACTAAAAGAGACAAGGGTAAAAAACCATCTCTTCAAAAACTGGTGTTGGATTTTTCAAAATATTGATTCACTACATAAATTTTGAAAACTGTTTCCTTTTGTGCCCTGATTATTACACTTCACATGCTTTTTTTCTGAGATGCACTCCTCTTCTCACACGGAACCTGGCATTGTAGTGCACTATATGGATATAATTATTGGAGCAGACAGTGTATTTCCCAGACATTAGAGGCCATTATTCCAGTGTTGAATACCGGATATATCTCTTGTATGTTGTAGGAAATACTTAAGTTTTATCTAAGCTTCCAGGATGATTTGGCGTTTTATAAGATTCCCTTTATTCATCTTTAGTGTCACAAGATTACAGATCTATAGGAATCCTCTTATCCTGATTGATATTCTCTCCCATGACCACCCAAGCATTGATGCAGCAATGAATGGGATAACAGTTTTTCACAGTTCACACAGGACTTAAGATTGGGATACATTACCCTATGCCTTTAGTTAAAGTTTTTGGGACTGTTTCCAACTATGAACTCACTTCCTTCAATAAACATGAACCAATTCAGAAAAAAAGATCCTTGGAAAACTAAATCTTCACATGTAAAATAACAACACTAAGCCTGTCTCTTATGCCATACACACATACAAATTAACTCACATGCAAAATGAATAGAAGACCTAAACTTTAGACCTGAGCCCTAACACTCCCAGAAGAAGACAAACGGGGGAATACCTTGACATTAGCCTTTAGGCTGCCATCACGAAAGTTTAGACTATACAAGAATAAGTAGGACTTTAGTTACTTAGACTTTGTCACTAGGACAAATATGAAGAAGAAACAAGATGGACTGATGTGGTTCACCATTTCAATCCATTGTGTTAAGACTGAAGTAAGGCTAGCAGCAATGGCAGAGAGGACATGATGGAACAGATCTCCCTCATCACAGCCAGGACACAAAGAGTAAGCCTGTGTGAGAACTACCTCCTCCTGACTGACTCTTCAACCCTCCTTGGGGCTCTGTCCTCTGGGTGGGATGCTATGCACACTCAGGATGGACATTCTCCCATTGGATAAGGTTTCTGAGGATGCCCACGCTGACACAGCCAGAGCGGGTTCCAGTCATCTCTAAGCATTCCCTCTCCGTGCAGTCAAGCTGACACGGAAGATTAGCTGTGACAGGACGACAACAAAAGAATTCTGCACAGCAAGAGCATCTGTCAACAAAACGGCAACATGCAGCTGAGAAAACATCTCCGAGCCACCTATCTGATAAAGGGTGAATATCTAAAATATGTAAAGAAGTCAGGAGTAGAAAAACAAGTCAGTTTTAAAATGAGCAAAATATCTGGACAGATGGTTTCCAGGAGAACATAAAAACGGTCAGTAGATATTTAAAGAGGCACTTGCCACCGCTGCACGTGGGAGAAAGACAAATGAAGGGGCTGGAAGGTGGGGTGGAGGGCACCGGGGGTGGTCTGACTACCACACACAAGGTCTAGAATTTATCACCAGCACGGAACGTTTTAGAAGATATACCTGACCCCTGTAAGGATGACCATTGTCAAGAAGAGATAAGGGGTGATGACGATAATGCAGAGAAAAGGTCACTTAGATGGTCTTAGACTCGCATCTTTGCCCTTCTGCTGGGATGACACTGTGACACCCCGCCTAGCTCCTAGGTTTTCTAGCGTTATAAAAATGAAAAAACAGGCAACATAAGCAGTCTATAAGCCTATGTGGACTGTTTCTCAGATTCTAACAGTGAGATTCTGTACACCACCACAACATGGATGAACCTAGATGACTCCACACTAAATGAAATATGCCAGACACCAGAAAAATGCTTGGTATTCTCATGTATGTTTAGACTCTAAAAAGGGAAAGGGAGCCAGGGAGACGGCTCAGTAAGCAACTTGTCACCGAGATGGACAGCTGGGTTTGGTCCTTTGAAACATGGCGGAAGGAAAGAACTGACTCCTAAGGCATGTCCCTTGACTCCTACATGTGTACGCTAGCATGTGTGTGCCTGTATACACACACACATGCACGCACACACACGCACACACACACATACACACACATACACACACATGTTGCATCAAGATTTTTTATATTAAAAGAAAACCTGCTGAGATCAAGAATAAAATGGGGGTTACCAGATGCAGGGGAGCAAGACCTGAGGCTTGGTCAGCGTGTCTGGCATCTACAGGGGAAACATGCAACACAGTACTGTTCAATATTTGAGGGTTTGCTAGCAGTGTAGGTTTGAGATTCTTGCCACACTTTTTTTTAAATGACTAACTCAAGATGATAGATACTCTAATTTACATAACCTACAGCAACACTATGTATATCATAACATTATGCTGCCCAGTTTAAAAAAACAGAGTAAAGTTTAAGTCAAAAATAGGTATGGGGGATTGCTGGAGAGATGGCTCAGAGGTTAAGAGCATTGCCTGCTCTTCCAAAGGTCCTGAGTTCAATTCCCAGCAACCACATGTATACATAATAAATAAATAAATATAAAAAAATAGGTATGGGGGCCAGGGAGGGGGCTCAAGAGACAAAGGTGCTTACTGCACAAGTCTCAAAACCGAATTCAATAACCAGAACCTATGTGAGGGTCGATAGAAAGAACGGAGTGCACAAAGTTGTCCTCAGACCTCCATATACTCAAGTGTGCATGCACACACATGCACACACCAAGAATAACAACAACAACAGTAATAACAAGACCAAATGTTAAGTAGTTACCACACTGGTCAGGCTTCTGTGGATTTAAAATCGGCCCCACCCTTGCAGAGCAGGTGCCTATCCACTGAGCCACCTCCCAAACAAAATCCATATTTTAAAGAGCTCTTTGGGGTGCTCAGTTACAAAGAGTGTAAAGAAACCCCGTGATTAAAATAAAATGTTGAAAACTGATAACACAGGCTGTTCCTAAGAAGTGAGTAATACAGCCAAAAAATATATAACAAAGGAAAAACGGGCTTTAAAAACAGAGTTGTCGGAGGGAAATGACTTACTCAATTATGGATTTTGTTTGAGCTCGTTATCAAAAGAGATAAAAAAGATTGCAGCAGTTTAAGTTATTTTAATCAGGCTTTTTAAAGCATACCATGAGAAGACACAATTAAGAAGTACTTCAATTTTATGAGGCTATTTATTTTGAGACTCTTATTGAAGGGTACCCAGAAATGAAGACAGACAAGGACGGGGTCTGTAGCATGCCTTTCTTCTTCAGCCTCTGCATTGTAAATTTTCAAGGAAGAGAATAAGAAAAACTGTCTTATTTTAAATGTAATTATTCCTATTATTCTAACTTCCGAGACAGAATAAAAAAAAATGAGGTGCCAAGTGAAAACTAGCTCGAGTCAAGCTTTGTCAGGCTAGCTGTGATTTACATCACTGGTAATGTTGCCATCTTCTGGGCAAAATGGAGTATTGCAATTCTGAATGACAAGAAAAATGAGAAGTTTTTGATAAGAGACATTGAAATATTTCCTCCTCCTTACGCAACACACCCTCTAGCCAACTTCAGCTAAAAACCTTCAGGGCTATGTGACCGGGAAACGGAGATGCCTTAGCCTTGCATGGTAGTGCAAACCTGCAAGGCCAGGTCTCAGAAGCTGGGGCAGAGGGTAACTTAGGTCCAGGCCAGCCTGGGCAATAACAGTGAGCTCAAGCACAGGTTCCTGCCCGCCACAAAAAAAATAAAAATGTGTGTGTGTGTATGTGCGGGCGTGTGTGTGTGTATGTGTGTGTGTTGAGACTTGCAAAAGTAGAGTGTGAAATAAAATCACAGCTAAAGAAACAATCACTGATAAAATAACATTTCCACGTGTCAGCTTCACATTGAAACTCCTGTGCTTGTGTGATCTACATGGTGTGTGCACAAGTGCATGTGGTATGTGTGCTGGATATGCAGATGTGTATGGTATATACATATTGTATGACAGTGCATGTGCATATGCAATGTATACGTATATGCGGCACTGTGCATGTGTATGGTGGGTGTGTGGTACATGCATGTGTGGTGCATGTGTGTGATAATGTATATGTGGTATATGCATGTCTGGTTGGTGTTTGTGTGTGGTAGCTGCATATACATGTATGTGGATCATATGCATTATATGCACATGTGCGTATACTTGCACAGGCTACTCTCTGCCTCATACCTTTTGAGTCAGAGTCCCTCCCTCAATGTGCAGCAAAATTGGAGACCAGCAAGCTACAACAGTCCTCTGTCTACCCCTCACAGCTCTGGGGTTAACAGATGCTTGCAAGGTCACAGGCAGGTCTTTACATGGGTGTAGGATCAAATTTTAGGTCTCAAGCTTGAATGGCAAGCGCCCTGACCACTAAACCATCTCCTCGGTCCTCCTATGACTGACCCTCACAGAGCAATATCATATTTTAAGATTTAGTAAGATAAACTCTGTGCTTGATAACTCAACATTATTTGCTAATTTATTTCATTTTCTTTCTTTTCTTTTTCTTTTCTTTTGGTTTTTCAAGACAGGGTTTCTCTATGTAATCTTGGCTGGCCTC
>NC_022018.1:11851922-11855728 GCF_000317375.1 Microtus ochrogaster | reverse complement strand
GCCTCTGCCTCTGCCTCTGCCTCTGCCTCTGCCTCTGCCTCTGCCTCTGCCTCTGCCTCTGCCTCTGCCTCTGCCTCTGCCTCTGGAATTAATGGCATGTGCCACCACCACCCGGCCCAATTTATTTCATTTTTATAGTTGCCATCATACTTCAACTATTTTTGAATGGGAGAGGTGAGGCAAGAGAAGAAGACACCAACTTGGGAGGCAGAGGTAGCCACTTGGGAGGCAGAGGCAGGTGGATCTCTGTGAGTTCGAGGCCAGCCTGGTCTACCAAGGGAGTTCCAGGACATGCTCCAGAGCTACAGAGAAACCCTGTCTCTGAAAAAGAGAGAAGAAGACACCAGAAGGGAAAAGATGCCTCATCCCAGAATACAGTTGAAACCTCTTGCCAGCTGAGAATCAAGAAACGCAGCAAAGGAGCTGGAAAGATGGCTCAGAGCCTAAAAGGCCTGGCTGCTCTTCCAGAGAACCCAGGTTCCATTCCCAACACCCACGTGGCAGCACACGACCATCTGGAACTCCAGTCCAGGAGACACGATGCCCTCTTTTGAGCGGTATGTAGGCATGAATGCAGGCAAAACACCCACGCACATAAAATAAAAAATAAATAAATAGAAAAACACTATGGCTCAGGAACTGGGTCTGGGAAGAGGGCTGCAGGCACCATGCAGATGGTGGCCAGAAGTTCCTGAAAGAGCCATGCAGTAGGCCAAGGCCATGGGTGGAGAAGATAAGGCACTGGGTGTGGGGGAGGGAATGGAAGAGAAGAGAAGAGAAGCCAACAGCAGAGGCAGCAGGGAAGGATGTTGGCCACAGGAGGAATCAAGAAATCTGGCTGTGCCTAGACGAGGTGACCTTGTCCACTCCTGTTTAAACATCTGGACACTGTAATACATTTGGTAAAACTAAATAAGTAATAATCATAAGGTAAATCCAATCTCAGAACCTGCCAGCACCTGCTGTTCATCTTTGCTGTTCTGAATGCTGTGTCACCTTGAATTAAACTCATCTGAAAGGATATGTATGTGTGTACACATATGTATGTGTATGTATGTGCACGCACATACGTATATAAACACACACATGCACACACACGGTCTTTTAATGACCTCACTCTGCTTCAAACTGCCTCACTCTAAAACCCGTTCCTGCGTGAAGCCGAGGATCCCACTCTACCTGAATTGAGGTCCCTAACAGTCCACTGTGCGTGGCGGTGCATGGCTCAGTCCACTGTGTGTGGAGGTGCATGGCTCAGTCCCACCGCGTGTGGAGGTGCATGGCTCAGTCCACCGTGTGTGGAGGTGCATGGCTCAGCCCACCGTGTGTGGAGGTGCATGGCTCAGTCCACCGTGTGTGGAGGAGCATCACTCAGTCCACTGTGTGTGGAGGTGCATCACTCAGTCCACTGTGTGTGGAGGAGCATCACTCAGTCCACTGTGTGTGGAGGAGCATTGTTCAGTCCACTGTGTGTGGAGGAGCATTGTTCAGTCCACTGTGTGTGGAGGAGCATTGTTCAGTCCACTGTGTGTGGAGGAGCATTGTTCAGTCCCTGTCCCTGTTGCCACTGACTGAACCATTTTTTTTTCTTCACCATGGCAGACATAATTATCATAAGAATTTCCCCAAACATGATACAAATCAGAAAAGAAGTCAAACTCTCATGGTTTGCTGATGATATGATAGTTTACATAAGTGACCCCAAAAATTCTACCGAGGAACTTCTACAACTCATTAACACTTTCGGTAATGTAGCAGGATACAAGATTAACTCAAAAAATCAGTAGCCCTCTTTTACACAGATGATAAATGAGCTGAGAAAGAAATCAGAGAAACATCACCCTTCACAATAGCCACAAATAACATAAAATGTTTCGGAGTAACTCTAACCAAACAAGTGGAAGACTTGTATGACAAGAACTTTAACTCTTTGAAGAAAGAAATTGAAGAAGACACCAGAAAATGAAAAGCTCTCTCCCATACTCTTGAGTAGGCAGGATTAAGATGGTAAAAATGGTGATCTTACCAAAAGCAATCTACAGATTCAATGCAATGCCCATCAGAATCCCAGCAAAATTCTTCACAGACCTCAAAAGAACAATACTCAACTTCATATGGAAAAGAAAAAAAAATAGGATAGCCAAAACAACCCTGTACAATAAAAAAAATTTCTGGAGGCATTACCTTCCCTGACTTCAAACTCTACTACAGAGCTACAGTGCTGAAAACAGCCTGGTATTGGCATAAGAACAGACAAGAGGACCAATGGAACCAAATCGAAGACCTGGATATCAATCCACACACCTTCAAACACCTAATATTTGACAAAGAAGCAAAAAATATCAAATGGAAAAAAAAGAAAGCATATTCAACAAATGATGCTGGCATAACTGGATATCAACATGTAGAAGACTGAAAATAGACCCGTATCTATTACCATGCACAAAACTCATGTCCAAATGGATCAAAGACCTCAACATAAAACCAAGCACACTGAAACTCATAGAAGAGAAAGTAAGTAGGAAGTACACTTGAATGCATTGGAACAGGAGACCACTTTCTAAATATAACCCCAGTAGCACAGACACTGAGAGAAATAATTAATAAATAGGACCTCCTTGAAACTGAGAAGCTTCTGTAAGGCAAAGGACATGGTCAACAAGACAAAACGACAGCCTACAGAATGGGAAAAGATCTTCACTAACCCCACATCAGACAGAGGGCTAATCTCCAAAATATACAATGACCTTTTGGTCATCAAAAGAACAAATAATTCAATTTTAAAAATGGGGTACAGACCTAAACAGAGAACTCTCAACAGAGGAATCTAAAATGGCTTAAAGACACTTAAGAAAATGCTCAACATCCTCAGCCATCAAAGAAAGGCAAATCAAAACAACTCTGAGATTCCATCTTACACCTGTAAGAATGACCAAGATCAAAAACACTGATGACAACTTATGCTGGAGAGGATATGGGGTAAAGGGAACACTCCTGCATTGCTGGTGGGAGTGCAAGCTGGTACAGCTGCTTTTAATTTCAATATGGTGATTTCTCAGAAAATTATGAAACAATCTACCTCAAGACCCAGAAATACTATTTTTGAATATATACCCAAAGGATGCTCAATTGTACCACAAGGTCATGTGCTCAACTATGTTCATAGCTGCATTGTTTGTCATAGCCAGAACCTGGAAACAACCTAAATGCCCCTCACCTGAAGACAACATGGTACATTTACACAATAGCGTACTGCACAGCAGAAAAAAATAATTACATCTTGAAATCTGTGGGCAAATGGATGGAGCTAGAAAACATCATATTGAGTGAGGTAACCCAGACCCAGAAAGACAATTATCATATGTATTCACTCAAAGTGGCTTTTAGACATAAAGCAAGAAAAAAAAAGTCTACAATTCACAATCCCAGAGAACCTAAATAACAAAGAGGACCCTAAGAGAGGCATACATGGATCTAATGTACATGTAGAAAAAGACAAGATCTCCTAAGTAAATTGGGAGCATGGAGACCATGGGAGAGGGTAGAAATGTAGGGGAGAGGAAAAAAAGGGAAGTGGAGAAAAATATATAGCTCAATAAAAAACAATAAAAAATAAATAAATAAAAATAAAATATAAAAATAAAACAGAATATCCCCAAACATACAAAGAATAATCTACTTATTAATGTCAATCTAGTCCAAATATCACCCTTCATTCTTACAAACACTATTCTACTCAACTTTAATTAAACTGATAAACTCTATTGTGTGTTCATGCCTAGACATATGTACTCATAAACTCTATT
>NC_022018.1:11842991-11851662 GCF_000317375.1 Microtus ochrogaster | reverse complement strand
GTGTGTACATGCCTAGACATATGTACTCATAAACTCTATCGTGTGTACATGCCTAGACATATGTACTCATGAACTCTATTGTGTGTACATGCCTAGACATACGTACTCATGCAGCCTAGGGATTATAGGAATCAGAAAGAAGTGGAATAAAGAAAGGCTGGAGGGATTAGTGTCTGTTTGGTCTTTTATTAGTCTTTACCAGTTTAAATTACACACATAAATCTGGGCAAAATTTTTCCTTAAAAGCAAGATTTTGTAAATCCAAGAATAAAATAAAATAAAATCATATGGTTACTCCCTTGCTACTACTTTAATAGTCAAAACTATAAGGTAGCCTGAATTATCTCCATACTGTTTTCACTCTGTTTTGCTTCCAGTGCAATAATAGATTTGTTAAGGTGCACAGAAGGGAGGGGAAGCGGGGAGAGGAGAGCAAGCAAGCACGAGCATTCAGGCACCTACCTTTCTCCCTGTTGCCTCAGCAGTGATATCTGGAACACTCCTCACAACATGCAATCCACTTCTCAGAAATAGCAATGGATGCCGTAAACCTATCAACTACGTCATTGTTTCTCTAGAGTAAGGGGTTATGAAGACTAGCTTTAACAATGTGAGTTTTTAAAATAAGCATGCACACTGTGTCCATCTAATCAAATCATCTAAAAGTGAGACCTTCTCTACTTTAAGAACATTAATTATCCAGACTAAAAAAAATAGTACCAAATAGGAATTCATTCTGAAAACATAATAGTCTTTGACCAGTTCTCGCCAACCTGTTGACTGCAGAGTTGGTAAAGCCTGTGGCAGCTGAAGCGTAAACACAGATGAGTGGACACTATTTCTGAAGAAGTCCTCTGTCGCTTTAGATTGTAAAACTTTGGTTTCCCAGAGCTAAGAGGAAAAAAAATACTGTTTTATTCTTGTTAACAGTGTTTTAAAAGACACCAATATTATGTTGGGTTTTTCTTAAGTGTTTATGCTTTCAGTGGACAGCACAAGGAACACGTACTAACACATCTGAAAGGTGAAAAGTATCATCACGTATCAGGTTTTGAAGACAAGACAGGAAAGACATGAGCACCAACCTTCTTCAAGTCTTTTAACACCTGCTCTTCGATGCCTTCCTCAGCAAACAGGTCCTGCACACCTTCTATTACATCCTCAATTACAGATCGGTACAGCTTCGGCTACATGAAAGCAATTGTTGGAAGATTAGATTCTCAAATTAGAACGGACTTGCCTTTAAGAACATGCCGATGGGGGCTGGGCTGGAGAGGCTCAGTTGTTGCTCTTGAGGACAGCCTGGGTTTGATTCCCAGCACCCCATGTCAGTTGGGTCATAATTGCCTGTCACTCCAGCCCCAGGGGAATCTGCCACTTCTTCTTGTCTCCTGGGACGGTATGCACGCTTACATACCCCATGCAGATTTACACAGAACTAAAGTAGATCATTAGAGCACACTTTCCAGTCCTTGGTTTGAAGAAAACCACCACAGTTACTGAGAACACCCTGCTCCCAGTTCGGCCTTGGCTCTTTATAGATTGTATTCATCACCTTTCAGCCCCTGGAGGCCCCTAGCCACAAGGCTCAATCACAAGACTACACCACACTTGGTGGGGAATCTCCCAGATGTACGAACCTTCCTGTTCCTTTCTGAAAGGGAAATTGGAGGCAGCTGGAAATAAGCCCTTGTTTCCAGTCTAGCCTTTTCTCAGTGAAGCCCCTATTAGAGAACCATATGGATGTAAATGAACTTCAAGTCTTAAAAGTGGGCCAATCAGAGCCCGTCCTGCTTCCAAAGTAGCCATGGAGAGAAGACTGTTATGGTCAAGTAAAAACACAACCACCCCGACATCCCAGTGAATGTCCTGTGACAGAAACCAACGGTGTGAAACAAAATCAGGTCAAGTCTACCCAGAGTCACAGGTTACACCAACAGCACAAGAAGCATGTGAAATACACTCGGCCTTCCTGGTCTATATGAAATGTGTCCCGCCGAGGTCTCCTATGCAAACAATCCTGATCCAGGAGAAGGCCACAGATAGCTTATGGTAAAATAAGAACTCCAGTTGCTTTTATTCTAGATGGCCTAACCCAACTCAAATGAAAACTGAGATATTCATTCACTGCTTTTTCATGCCTCCCACAAAAAAAAAAAAAACTCTCACTCCAGGAACAGCATATTTTAAACTAATCCTTCCAAAGACCCAGGGTAAGTCTATGAATAGGCCAATCAGTACCATCTGAATGTCAGTCACAGGCATACCCATTAAGACTAAGTGCCCCCAAATGCGTTGCTTCTTCTAAGACAGTCTACCCTGATAAGGGCTTCTAAACTGATGCTTGGGTTTTAATGCCAGCTAAACGATCACACTCTAAGAGCTGTAGGAAAAACCTCCTAGGGCTAAAAACATCTTTTAAGCTCTACCCTTGGAGAATGAGAGTGGCAGTCCAAGAGAGGCCAGTAAAACACAATATTTCAAAAGCAAAATAAGTATTGAATGTAGCCTCCCTTGTAGGAGCACCCATAAGCTTCAGATTGCTTTCTCTGCGTTATCTTTATTAAAACTGTATATAGTCTGAGCCTCCCTTATCTACGTCTCTAAAAGAAAACATATGCGCATTGACAGTCACAGTCAGGCAAGCTGGTATGTGTACTTTACACTCCTTAGGGCATCAGAAGATGTACATGAGTATGTCTCTAAAATCAGAGCCTTTTGGCCCCCATAGATACACGTGGAATTTCACACACACAAACCTACCCTGGCTCTCACGCTCTTTCGGGAAATGTGCATCTGTTGATATTGTTTTGGCCTTAGGATTTTCACTTCGATGGGAGTAGTGAACAGTGCTGTTTTGCTAGTAAACTCTCACTGTAGGAACTTTAGATACCCTTACCTAGGGTTAGTGGGTTCCACATTTATGCGTTATGATGCTAAACAAGGAAAGGCGAGATGGTGGGGGCAACAACTCAAATCTCATCGCCTACTATTCCAAGGTTAGGGAGTAATATAGCGCAAACCAGCCATGTCCTAATAAAGAACGAGAATTGGGGCTGGAGTTTGCGGTGAGAGAGAATGTGGAAGGATCCAAAGTCAGAAGCCAGCCTGGGGTTACTTTTCACGACCTTATCAAAAAGAAAAAAGAAAAAAGGAAGGAAGGAAAGGAAAGGAAAGGAAAGGAAAGGAAAGGAAAGGAAAGGAAAGGAAAGGAAAGGAAAGGAAAAAGGAAAGGCAAGAGAACCTAGAGGAAAGCATCCTGATTGAAGATGCTCTATCCCTATACAGTTTCTAGGCCCTAACCTAGGTAGTCTCTGTTGGAGCGGGAAACACAATTTTCCCAGTGGAATCAGAGCCCTCGTAACTGTCTTCAGTTTCCTCTATTCCACGGGATGCCTATCAAAGTCTGTGACTTGCCATGGACGGCTAAAGGGTGCTGCCTCCTTACCACCAGGTTGACGAAAGCCATGCTGGCGGTGGCGGCTCTGCGCTTGACCGTTTGTGCCTGCGCGGCAGAGAGCAGTCCAGGCCAGCTCTCGAACTGAGGCGCTCGTTGCTGCGCAACCGCGAGAACGCTGAGGGGCGGAGCTAAGTAAGGCCTGTCAAGAATAAAGGTTAATGACTGAAGGGATAGAGTTTGGGCTTGGCATGGGTGTGGTAAGGAGCCTAACCAGCTTTAGCAGACTAAGGGGGCCTGTGTAGTAATGGATGGGGCAACTTCATCTGTGAAGGATGTAGGAAGAAAGAAGGCTGATGAGTTATTTCTGCTTTTACCAGTTTGTCACGCCTCCCTAAACAGCTGCACTCCACGTGTGATATAAAATGTGACAAGAGCCGAACTTCTATAACTAGCTGTCGAAGTGTGGGCAAAAGCAGCAGCAACTTCACCTGGGAACCTGTTAAAAAAATGCAAATGGAAGCCATCAAGATGCTTGCTGCCAATCCTGACCTGTGTGCTAGAAGGAAAGTAGGGCCCAAGACACAACCCATGCATCCAGTCGTGCAAAAGAATTAATACAAACGACTAAGGGCCCATAAATGCGAACATCCCTTCTGAATCGGAGACTGGCAATCAGGGACCCGGCGGCATATAGTGACGTCAAAATGTTCTCCGGCTGATTCTGGTGGGCATTAAAATGAGACCCACTGTCCTGAGACACACTCAACATTGGGTCCGCATGAAAATTGCCTGAAGAGCTTTTTCTTTTTAAAGGTTTGGTGCTTGAGTCTTCCCCAGAGTATATGATTTTAAATGCAGTGAAGATGGAGAACTATGACTTAAATCAGGTCAGCTCAGCTCCGCAGAGCCAGCATGGCTCCTCCGCTCTTCAGGCAGAGTCTCCATCTTCGTCCTGTAATTATATTCTCTCCCACCTCCCTCTCCCTTCTTCCCTCCCTCCTCTCCCCTCTCTCCCTTCCCCTAGCTCGCTCTCTGGGGCATGGAAAGATTTAACTAGCTAAAAATCGAAGATGGATTTCAGCACACATAACCCCGCTCGCTCAACAAGGAAAGAGCCATCTACTTCTACCACCCTGCCTTCAAACATCCTTTTTGACCTGAAAGCAGAACTCCACCTACCAGGTGTCTATGCGATGATATAAAAATCCCATTAAGGTTTAGAGTGGACTGTTTGCTTATTTGTGAGTTGTAGGTGCAATGGTGTGCGCTCCCCATTTTGAGGTGGCTCGCCTAGACCAGGTGTAAGTCTCTAGCAACTGATTCATTTGCTGTCATCTAGAAGACTTTTCCTAAATTGAAAACTACTGGGAATTTATTTTACAAAAAGCCATTAAGTATGTGTGGTGATATTTAATGGTTACGTCTCTCTACTTGCGTGGCAATTTACTACCAGGAATATTTAAAGTGACTTACCTTTCACCCAAAATAGAAAAGCTAAAAGCAAGCATTGATTCCTTCTGATATTATAAAATCCAATTAAATTATTCAAGCTGGGAAATAAGGAAGCTGAAAGGTCTCTTGTTTTCCATCTTTCTTTCAAGGTTTTAAAATTTTAATCCTAAACTCATAGAATGGGTAGCAATCTAACATTTTGTGACAGTGTGCCATTTCATTGTACTTCATTATACATAATACCTTTCTCAGAGCTGTAGCATAGACATGTGTGCTTATAAATTTAAATGTGGATGTTGGTACCCATAAAAAGTGTGACTAACAATTGGATTGTTATTGCCTAATATACCTGATAAACTTTTTACAGAAAATAATGCAACCTTGGTTGAGCAATCTCAGGGACTGTTTGCCCCTTTGTGTATCTAAATGGTCACTGATAGATTCTGCTTTGGTTTCTTCCCAGTAGCCAACAATGACCATTAAATGAAGGGTGCTTGAATCCAAGATCTAGGTTTTTATGCCTTAGATATGAAATGTCTAAAAAAATACAGGTGTTAATGCTTGGTACTCAAAGCAACAGTGTGCCCAGGTATAGGGCTTCTAGAGGCCAATTAGGTCACTTTTGTGACAGAAATAACTGAAGTTGAAGAAGACTTATTTTATTTGTGAGTTCAAAGGATTCAGTCCATCGAGACAAAACAATTCAGTTTGTTGCTGGAGTTGTTACTGGCAACCCTAACACACTAGGCTCCATCGTACATCCTCAATAGGCTGATTAAAGAGACAAGTGATGGTGACAAGAACAGAAAGGAGACTTATTCAATGCGATCACACCAGGGTGAGGAACACACAAGGTGAGTGTGACTCCAGTGTCCAGTTTAGTGTCTTGATGTGTTTTAGTTTCAGACAGGACAAAACCTATCTGTAGCTAGCCGGTTCCTGTCAATCAGCTGTGGTGCATCCATGACTGACCCATCATTGTCTCTGCCCCAATCTCCCCTGCAAGGTGGTCTGACTAACTGGCAGCATGTATGAAATTTCTTTTCCAGAGACAAGTTCCCTTCGGTCACCAAAGTCCCAACCTTTCCCTTGGCTGGCATGAGGCTCCTGGGAAATTCTAATTGGGATCCAATGTCTCAATAATCTGATAGCTGAGGGATGTGTCTAGAGATGACCTTAGCAAGCCAGGGCACAGAGAAAGAGGGGTGTGCCACCCCTTGTTGCTTTCCCTTTCTTCTCTCCTGTTCTGGCTGGACTCCCAGCCATGGCATGGTATTCTGAACACGACATCACCCATGTTCAGAATATCTCTTCTGCTTCAGATGACCCTCTTTTAAAAGGCTCATAGTACACACCTGTAGGCATTCTTCATCAATCTTCTAAGTTGAATGAAATAAAAGAAATAAGAAGGGAAGGACATGACTGCTCCTAGGCAAGGTGGAGGAGAAGGTTTACTGCCGATAAATAAGAAAGCATAGCCAGAGGCCAGGATATCTGAAAGAGTCCATAGTGGACATGACCCTGAGCCATGTACGAAGAGGGGGAAAGGGAAGAGGGAGGGGAGAAAGTGGGAACCAGATGCAGCAACCAGAGGACCAAAAGAGAGTAGAGGAAAGAACCAACTTGTGAGTCATAGATCCAGGTTGACACCCTGTAGCTTACAAGAATTTTTTTAATTTATAAAAAGGATAAAATTTTTAGATATACTAGCATTGCCACTGTTTGTAATTTGTACTGAAGTCCACATTGTGGAAAAGGCAGAAGACTCACACCTTTGAGTCATAGTAAAAGTTTGGGGACCCCAAAACGATTCTGAGTTAAAAGCACCTGTGAGTTCGTCCCTTTGTAGAGTCGGGTAGCAAGGCAAGCTGTCTGTCATTCTCAGCTGGACACCTAGATGCTCTAGGAAAGTGAGGCCTGAGGCCTGATTTTTACTTGTGAGGAGAAGGCAACCATAGTCTTGGGGGAGGAGCTAGTACACTAGCTGCTGTTAAAGCTTTAGTAAGTCAGTCAATATCATCCGAGATCTGAGAAGAATAAGTGCTTCAGATAGTCAAACTCAACTCTGAAGATCCCAATACCTTGGTGATGCAATTTTACAGGGACAATATTTTATGTTAGTAAACAGAGTATGAAAAGAGCATTCTGAACCTTGACCCTTCTTCAGGTTTCTTAGTTCTTTGAAATTAAACCTGTGCAAAAACAAAAGGCTCTTTCCAGCCACCATCCACTTTCATTTTCTCCTGCTTCATCCAGAGACCGTGATGCCCATCTCTATATACACCAGCACTTGCACCACTTAAGAAAATCTTAATAATCCGATTAATCTTTACATAGTCTATGTGTTCTCATTATTTCCCCCCAAGAGTCTGTAGAGAGAGCATTCAATCAGTTTACTATGTGAAAAGGTCCTCCCTGGCATAAGGGGGTTTGAATGTGTATATTTTAAAGACAATCTATTTCTTTTCCATATTAAACATTACAATCAAATGTGGCTTTCTTTTTCAGTAATGGCACGGGTTCTAATAATATATTTATCTGTAATGAAAAGCGTGGTTTAGTCTCTGGGCATATGACTTAAGGCAGCAAATAGCCCAAATTAGCTTCTGAACATTTTGCCACAAATGCATTAAATCCAGCAGTATTGTTTCCCTGCCTCTGCTTCAACCTTCATGTTTTACAGGAAATGAAAATTCAGGTAATCTGTCCTCCCTGTAACTCTGAAATGGCTCCACTGTTGGCAGTTCTGATTTATTTAGACTCGGCATCTCTGTAACATTTTCCATTTTCTAATACAGCTTCAAAATCAGCTTACATTATTTGAACATTCCACTGCAACGAATCCCTTCCCACTCCCCAAGAGGATTTCGGTTAAAGTGACCACAGGATGCTACATGATAGCCCCGTGGGGTCCCTCCTTATCCCACTGTGGAACAAAGGTAGTCACCTCTTTACTATTCAAGAGAGATAGCCTTTTATACACTTGTATGTTTATTGATAATTCACAAAAAGCATTCAAGATGATCCCAGACTCAATTTTCCCCATCACTACTTATCTGACACTCTCATCAATGTTTCGATAAGAATGCTATAAGCTCCTAGTTAACAAATGTGTCATTTTCATGTCTTTGTCATAATGTGTAAAATTATACATGAACATGAAATATTAGCTAGGATAATGTTCACTCTGTTAATTCTCCAACGTAACTCTGTATTTAAAGAAGATGGGGAAGGCCAATAATCTCAATTGAAGGCTTTATTTTAGAGCTACCCAGCTTTGATCTCAACATAACTGTACAGTTCCTCTCGCTTAATTTTTCTCATTTTATAGGATCTGCAAACAACCTAAATGGCTTCTTTTGTTGCCTTACATGCTTCAAGCATCAGTAGAGGGAACAACACACATAGTAGACATTTTTCTTCCTATTCCTCTGAGAACAGTTAAATAATCTGGATATTAAATATAAAAGGAACAAGCATAAGCACTAAACATTAAAAAGACACTGCAGTTAGAGACTTTACAACCCCAGGGATGAACTCCCCGAACTTTTAGCTACAAACATCCTGGGCTGGTAGATGTGGGGAAACTTGGTGATGTGGGAATTGCCAAACGGCACAAACAAGAAAGTCCAAGTCCAATCTTTGTCCAGGGGACTAAGAAAGAGGCATTAAGACAGAAAATTCTAACAAGATGTGGCTATGTGCACTTGTAATCCCAGCAGTGGGTTCTGGATCAAGAAATGTAAGCATGCCGGGCGTTGGTGGTGCACGCCTTTAATCCCAGCACTCTGGAGGCAGAGACAGGTGGATCTCTGTGAG
>NC_022018.1:11837611-11842877 GCF_000317375.1 Microtus ochrogaster | reverse complement strand
AAAGAAAGAAAGAAAGAAAGAAAGAAAGAAATGTAAGCATGATAGTTCAGATGAAAAAGGTTTCCTGATAGCCAGTTGGGAGTCAAAGAATACCACAGAGTCAAACCGCCCAACAAACCCCACACAAGAGGTTTACTGGGAGGGGAAAAAGCCAGGAGGGTGTCTGCCTCTACTCAGGCCAGAAACAGCAGCAAGCTAACAGGATAGAGAGTTTATATAGAGTTTCTTGGGAAGGGAGTGGAACTTTCCAGGATGGAGCTTTCCAGAGAAGAGATTGGTGGGATTTTTACTCTGTAGGGTAGGGATAGGGTCCAACAGTTAGTTAGGGCAGTTAGAGTAATCTGTGGGTGGAACTGGCAGAGGCCCTCGGGGGAGGGGCCTGGCCACTCCTGTGGCTTGAGAGGCCTACATGACGAGCATTAGGAGTGTGTGAGGTCAGTTTGGGCTATCACACTGACTTCCAGGATGGGTAGGGGCAGGCATTGTCTCAAAATAAATCCAAAACATAATTTAAAAAAAAAAAAAAGGGATGTGTAGCTCATGTCTATTCTTCCAGCACTCTGAATGCAAAGAGGCTAATGGACCTCTGTGAGTTTGAGGCCAGCCTGGTCTAGACAGCAAGTTCCAGTACAGCCTGAACTAACTACATAGAGAGACCCTGGCTTAAAAGCAAAACAACAGGAAAAAGAAAACCTTTAGACAATAACCACGCCCCTCTCTGCAGATGTCACAGCAGATGTCACAGATAGGCAGGTATCGTTTCTCCCCACTCTCACTGGTTGATGTTTTCTTCTGGCTTGAGAGTCGCTCATACCTTGGTCCCTTCGGTTAAGAACATTGATTTGCAGCCTCCGTTGTTCCCATAGACCACCTGGCCACATCAGGGATTCCTAACAGCCTGTCTATTGTGTTCATTGACTTAAGGGAAACTAGTAATTCTTTTCCCAAATGTTTTTTATTTGAAGTTACATTTTTTTCCTTCTGTGAAGCAAATCAAGTGCCTAGTAATGTGTTAAGACCAAGAAAGGCTGGGTTGTTAAGAAGTCATAGTACTTCCAAGCCACTTAAAGAGGAACACTTCTTAGGTGGCCTGTATTAAATAATAGAACATATTCCGTGCCACATACAGGTGCTGAAAACCTACAGCTGCTTCCTCTCAGCCTTTGGCAGTTTTCAAAAACAAAATGAAATCAAATTTCAAACAAGCATATTCATCTTTTCCTGGCTATATGTGTATGTTTAACTCTAAGATTGCATAGTAGCTACAAGTGGGGCCAATTTGAAATCCTTTGAGGATTGAGGCTGTATATTATTCAACTGTATCTGGCCCTTGAGTTCCTAGCATGAGACCTTAAATATGGAAATTATTCATTAAGTATTATCGGTCAGAATTTATTTCGGCTGTTACAATATAGAATCACTACCCTAAAAGGGGGGGGGGGAGGATTTAAGAACTGGGCAGCAGATAGGCTTAAGAGAAATGATGACTGGGCTAAATTTATCCTGCCATTCTTTCACGCAGCGTTCCTTTGAGGTCATCCGCCCAGCTAGGGTCAGCCCCACGCTGCTGCCTCTCTACTTCCCTACCTATCACCACCCTTGTATTGTTGTGGGCCAGCCACCAGAGAAGCCTATTCAGACTTGAGTTGAAGCCAAAAGAAGGTCTTTATTAGCTGGCCACGGATCACCCTGAGTGTTCGGGATACCAGTGCACTCCTGAGTCTTTCTCAGGGTGAGCTTTTAAGCACAAAAGCCATATCCTGGGTTAACATGCTTCAGTTAATAAGAACAGTTGACCAGAAAGAGAACTAGAGAAGTAAGGTTAGTACATTTAGAGACTTCCCCAGAACTATAAGCTTTGATGGACTAGACCTTTCCATTTTGGCAGGTGATGCTGTCTATGTGCTGTTTTATGGCCTGAATGCACTTCTATCATGGTGTCAGTTCTGCCAAAGTCAGGGTGCTATTCCAGTATGTGAGTATCTTCCACAAAACAGATAATCACTGTGGGTAGAACTACCCCAATCAAATCCCAGACAAAATGAGATGAGAGGAAAATGTGCAAATAATTATAATATGGTTGGTTTTAAAATCATTTATGAGGGCCACCTAACCTGAATAGGAAACCCCAGCAGGGTTTTCTAGGACAGGGCCCCTAAACTGGGATGGAGAAAACAAAGGAATTGTTGAGAAAGGACGGTCCAGGGACCATGTAGTGGTAGTAGCACAGGGTGTACCCCACCCACTATAGCATGGAGCACAGAATTCAGGGTGTACCCCACCCACTATAGCATAAAGCATGGGGTGCAGGGTGTACCCACACACACTATAGCATGAAGCACAGGGTGCAGGGTGTACCCCATCCACTATAGCATAAAGCATGGGGTGCAGGGTGTACCCACACACACTATAGCATGAAGCACGGGATGCAGGGTGTACCCACACACACTATAGCATGAAGCACGGGGTGCAGAGTGTACCCACACACACTACAGCATAGAGCACAGGGTGCAGGGTGTACCCACACACACTACAGCATGGAGCACAGGCTGGGCTCCCGACCACTACAATAAAGAGTACATGGTGACCACACCGGAGGTCAGGAGACTGCTGGAGGGCTGGGGACTGCAGAAGCACGAGCAGCATCTCCATTTGAAAAGCCCCAGACCCAGCATCCGAAGGGTGAACACCAAGATCTGAGTGCCTGGCGTCAGTCACATGAAGTGGAAAGGAAGATGGGAAGACCTCAAGAGCCTCAAGGAGATACAGGGTTACGGGACCAGGCTACCCACCACAGGAAAGAAAGAGATGAAAAGACAGCTGCGAGCACCATCCAGTTGACAGCTCCACCCACAGCCGTCTCTCATGCCAGCACCAGTTTAATATGGAGTGTGTCCTTTTCCGCAAAGAGTGCGTAGCAAAGCCTTTGGAAAGTGTTTCAGAATATCTCAGAATGATCCTGTGGAGAGGCTGCCTCTTGGCATTTAACAGTGCCACTCCTGGAGATGCTCTTTCCTTGTCCTTTTTCACGGCACTTCAGGACCTCGGGGTGGAACTCACTCTGAACACTGTGAAAATATCAAAGTGCCAAAGAAAAGGCAAGAGCAACAGCTAGACGCCACCTCCCACTCCTCCCAGTCATCCCAGGCCTGCAGCATCCCCCGGAAGAAACAGACTGAAAGAGAGACTGAGATCTAGAACATTCACAAATCAGAGACAAATTACCCACTATTCATCCTCCTTTGAGAAAATGGTTAATCTCAGTTTCAAGATCTTTAGAATGTCCTTGTTTGTGTCAGTGTAGTTGGTAAGTTTATTAGTCAATTCCTCTCACTGATGTGACAGTACCCATCAGAAAGTAACTGAAGAGAGGATTGACATGGCTTGCAGTTTGAGGGGACACAGTCCACCATGGCAAGAAAGGCATAGCATGGGTGGCCTAATAGCATGTGGCTGCTGAGGGCTCACATCCCAGCAGAGCATGAAGCAGAGCCAGCCAGAAACAGGGTAGCCTGATTCTCAAAACATGCCCAGAGTGACCCTCTTCCTTCATCTAAGGCCCCTCCCAACCTCCCCGGCAGCACTGCCAGCTGCATGCCACGGATTTAAACACAGGAATCTATTGGGAACATTCACATCAAACTCTAAGAGTCAAGTGTTAGTGCCGTAAAAGAACTCGCTGGAAGACATGATCAGGATTTTCTAGAAAGCAAAGCCAGAGTCAGCCAATCAGAAGGGCTGCTTAACAAATTCACACCCTTTCTACAGTGTAAAGTCTATGAATCCAGATTTGCTGCTGGAAAAGAAAAGAAGAAAGAGCCACCTTGTACATGCAGGCCGCACTCCTCTGGGCCGGGAACTCCACCTCCCTCCCCAGTGAACAACTGCTCAGACCTAAGTTAGCATCTCCGCCAGTGCCCTTCACTCCCATGCCCTTTGTCTACTCAGAGATAGCACTGGAAACAGCCAACCCCCTTTTCTATCTATCTATCTATCTATCTATCTATCTATCTATCTATCTATCTATCCATCCATCTATCTGTCTATCTCACTCTCTCTCTTGCTCTCTCTTGCTCTCTCTCTCTCTTGCTCTCCCTCTCTCTCTCTCTCTCTCTCTCTTGCTCTCGCTCTCTCTCTCTCTCTGCATCATTAATTTTCCTTTCACTACTGAGCTACTGTTAATAAGCATAAATTCATCTAGGATGGGAGTGTGAGCACTCAACCCTGACACAGGCAATCATGGGATGGATGGTCTGCTGATAATTTAAACATGATAATAATGCGACTCAGTCAGTCCACACTTGATTATCACCATGTGCTTTTGATTCTAAGCAACGCCCGCAATAAAAGGTTCACCACCACCCTCCTTGATCTCCTTGCCACTATAATGGCTGCTGAGCTTACTACGGAGTTCTAGTAACTCATGTATGACTCAAACAAGTGCATCTTCTTAGCATCTAGTGAATGTTGTATTTATATGGGCATCCATATGGAGAAACCCCGGTTCCTCAGCTAGATCCCACATCCAAGGACTGAAGTACACATGTTCATCCGGGGAGTCTGGAATGCCTGCACATGCTCATTGCAGTTTTCCTCCTTCTCTTTGACCTATATATTCTTGGATTTAAACAACAGATTTCTAATAAACCGCCACTGTAAACACGAGACAATGGAGCTTACTTAGAGTACATCAATTCTGCCATTCTCTGTGACTTCATAGAGTATTTACTTGTGGTGTATAAGTCTGAAAGAGTAAAATGGGTTGTGAATTGCAAATATATTTTTGTTCATTAAGTTTCATTTTCTTGCCAGACAGTGGTGGCGCACGCCTTTAATCGCACCACTTGAGAGGCAGAGCCAAGCAAATCTTTTTGAGTTTGAGGCCAGCCTGGTCTACAGAGTGAGTTAGTTCCAGGACACATTCCAAAGTTACAGAGAAAACCTGTCTTGAAAAACCAAAAATAAAAAAAGTTTTGTTTGGTCACTTTATACATTACTGTATTATAGTGATAGTGTTTTTGCTGAGGCTCTGGGGATCCCTGTCTCTGCCTTCTGTGTGCTGGGATTACAGGTGTGGACTGGGATTACAGGTTTGTTCTGGGGTTACAGGTGTGTACTGGTATTGTAGGTGTATTCTGGGACTGCAGATATGGACTGTAACTGGAGGTTCGTGCTGGGACTGCAGGTGTGTGCTGGAGCTGCAAGCATGTGCTGGGATGGCAGGTGTGTGCTGGAGCTGCAAGCATGTGCTGGGATGGCAGGTGTG
>NC_022018.1:11836003-11837511 GCF_000317375.1 Microtus ochrogaster | reverse complement strand
ATGTGCTGGGATGGTAGGTGTGGGCTAGGATTGGAGGTGTGGGATGGGGCTGCAGGTGTGACCTGGGGCTGCAGGTGTGCACTGGGACTTCAGGTATGGCCTGGACTGGCAGGTGTGTGTTAGGGCTGGAGGTGGGGGCTGGGATGGTAGGTGTGCACTGGGACTGCAGGTGGCCTGCCACCCAGTTTTGAGCATGAGTTCTGGAATCCAAACTCTAGCTTTCACACATACAGAACAAGAATTTTAACCACTGAACCATTTCCCCAACCACAGTTGTAATATTTTTAAAATAGCTTTTGTTCTATTTTAAAATGTTTTGCTATGCAGCTTTGAAATGACTCTCCATACTTGCATGATTTGTTGCGAGGGACGCTACGCTAGGCTGTGCCGCACCTGTCAGACCCCACCTGTGAGCTGCTGGTCTCAGCCACTGGAGTGCCGATTACACATGCCTCAGAGTTGAGGGCCACCAGCCTTTCCTCTGCAGACAGAAGTTAGGATGCTCAGAGAGCAGCAGGCTCACCCTGGGTTCACATCTCCTCTAACCTCGGCAGACTCCACAGCCAACCCTGCTTTCCGTGGCCGAGGTGGCAACACAGACGACGATGCCACACCGGACACCACCTGTCCCACTTTGCTTTACTGTGAGAAACACTGTGGCCAAAAGCAACGTGGAGAAGGATTACTTATTCCATGTTATTTCATAATTCCTTTACTGCAAGAAGGCAGAAACCCGGAGGCATGAACTGAAGTAGAGACCATGGAGGCATCTTACTTACTGGCTTGCTCCCCAAGGCTTGCCCAGCCTGCTTTCTTATATCACTGAAGACATCCTTGCCAGGGGGAAGAAAAGCTATCAGTGGGATTACTCAGCAATGAGTCTTGCATGCTGTAATACTGACCTGTCAGGCAAGTTATGCTCAGTGGTGCAATAGTAGCATGAACATTATAGTGATAACCAACTGCTTTTGTATTTGAAGACTGATCTGCAGGATGAAATTCATGTCCAGTACTATAAACCTAGCCAAAAGCCCATCACTTAAGAGGTCATAGGCCCTAGGAGGAATCTATGACTGTTAGCTTACTAAGTGGAACTGTTGCCAAGCTACCTTCTAAATATGTATGTTTATACAATAGATTGGTACTGTCCTCAACTTAGGCCAGAGAAATTTGTCTCTACAGTGGCCAGCAGTTAACGCAGACTCATAACTGGTCAGAGAGCAGAGAATAAGAGACTTTTGAGCACTCGTCCTACATGAGACATCGGTTCTACATCATCCCTCCAGAGTCTGAGGGAACAGTGCAGGAAGGGGAGTGGAGAGGGCTGAAGAGAGAAAGGGGCTGTGTTCTGAAATGCTGTGTTCTGGGCATCGCCATGACCACTGTGTCAGTACCTCACTGCAGCTCTGGTGGCAGATCAGTCAACATCCCAACAGGCTGCACCAACGGGAACACGGGGAGGACATGAAGCAGGGAAGAAGATGGTTAGGGGCCAGCCGGGGGGGGGG
>NC_022018.1:11820036-11835903 GCF_000317375.1 Microtus ochrogaster | reverse complement strand
ACTCCAGGCAGATGCAGGCTAAGATCATTCCTGATAAGCCAGCTTGTGGACTACACAGAATAATAGAAATGGGTTAGATCAATATGTAAGAGCTAGCCAATAAGAAGCTGGAACTATTGGGGCCAGGCAGTGTTTAAAAGAACACAGTTTCC
Source organism: Microtus ochrogaster (assembly GCF_000317375.1). NCBI lineage: Eukaryota > Metazoa > Chordata > Mammalia > Rodentia > Cricetidae > Microtus > Microtus ochrogaster. The sequence goes on along the minus strand of NC_022018.1, from coordinate 11,835,751 downwards.
GTGTAATTATTTCGGGGCATAAGCTAAGCTAGCCATGTGGGCGGCTGGGTGCAGGGGACGCAGCTCCGCCGCTCCTATTTCAACACTAGCTGAGTGTGGCTATAATCAGGATACATTATTTATGTGAATAAAATTATCAACAAAAAATATTCTATTAATAAAAAGAAAAACTATTAGTTAAATGTTGTACCTTTCTATATACTGCAAGACATGGTGTGTATTCGGAAGACTGAAACCATCAACTAGTTCACCATTACTTTGAATTTAATAACAAAACATAAAGTAAGGTTGCTGTCTAATGTGATATGACATCAACCCCACTAAGCTCGATCAAGAAAAAAATTTAGAAGCAAAATGAGAAATGATTAAAGCAATGGCTAAGCTAATTTTGAAATTGTAATGACTGTAACGTCATGCACAAGAGTCCATCAAAGTTCTGAAGAAACATGAGCTGCCACACCCAAAGCGCCTAACCTATGAGCAGTGCACAGGCTGAAGGAAGACATAAAACTTCTCTTTCAGCATTAACAAAAGGAGGCCAAAAATATAACCCGAGTTACAGCAGTAAGAGAAAACTCAATAATATGAGTAAGTCAGGGCTGGAGGAATGGGTCAATAGATAAACACACTTGCTGCACAAGCCTCATAACCTAAGTTTAGATCCCCAGAACTAGCCCTCCCACCCAAAAAAAGGCCAGAGGCAGCAGCTGTGCAAAAGCCTCTAAGCCTGGGGCAACCATTTGAAATTTAAGGCAGGAGAGGCTTTGACCTGCCAAGGCCAGCTAGCTTGTTGTATACAGTGGTAAATGACAGGAGACTCTGCCTCAAACGGAGCAAAAAGCTGAGGGTCAACATCCGGAAGTTGTCCTCCAACCTCTACATCACATTGTAACATGCATATGCCCACACCCATGAGCGCATACGCACCAACAGCAAGACATGAGATGGCTCAGAGGAAGTGAGTCCCTTAGGTTCTGCAGCATGGATCTTTGAGACGCTTCCTGTGGCCTTTTCCTGCCTGCAAGCTTAAGTCCCTCCCTTTAGATGCCATCTTTGTCTCATCCTACTCTACTGGCATGCCCCAGGATCAAGATGTCTTTGCCATTTCTCCTTCTGTGCTTATCTGGAAGCTCTCTAGTACACCTGTGTGTTCATTGAGAGAGCACGCTGGCATCTCAATTTCTGACGTGGTAGAAAGAGCCAAAGTGTTGCCTCAAAGATGCAGAGTCACAAGGGGGATCTTAAGTCAGAAAATACTCTCCCCCCAATCACCTACCTTTTCCATACAGGCCAGCTTCACTCCTTAGTTACTCAGGCCAGAAATGCAAACATCATCTTTGTTTTGCTTCTATCCTTTGTAGCCTACATCTGAGTCATCAATAAATGTTCTTTATACAGCTCAATGTTCTGAATCTAAGCATTGCCCCTCTCCCATTGCCTCCTGATCACTGTGGCCTCAGTCCTGGAGCTATGGGTCAAATGTCTGTGTCATCCTGGAATTCACATCCTGAAATCCATCTTTGAAGCTGAAGAGATGGAAGGGCGGTGGGGGTGTTCATAAATGGTTAGTCTGACACATTGTCTGTTATAGCTCCTTTCCACATGGGCAGTGCCTCCTTACTATGTAATTACATGATGGAAGGGCAAAAAACGCCCCCTTCAGTGTGTCTTTAATAAAGAGACACTATGCTGGGTAGTGGCACAGGCCTTTAATCCCAGCACTCAGAAGGTGAATCTCTGTGATCAGGCGTGCGGATCTCTGTGAGTTCAAGGCCAGCCTGGTCTACAAGAGCTAGTTCCAGGACAAGTACCAAAGCTACACAGAGAAACTCTGTCTCAAAAAAACAAAAAATAAATAAAACAAATAAATAAAATGAAGAGACACTAGGGATACTAATCTTGTTCCTAAAGATGGAGCTCCAGTAGTCTAACCATCAAACAATGAGAAATAAATTTCTATTCTTCATCAATTACACAATCTAAGGTATGTTTTCTTTATTTTTTAAAAGATTTATTATTTATTATGTATACAGTGTCCTACCTGCATGTATACCTGCACACCAGAAGAGGGCACCAGATCTCATTACAGATCGTTGTGAGCCAGCATGTGGCTGCTGGGAATTGAACTCAGAACCTGTGGAAGAACAGTCAGTGCTCTTTACCTCTGAGGCACCTCTCCATTCCCTGAGGTATTTTGCAATAGTCACAGGCACAAATTAAATCTTGAGTCATTTCAATAACCTCATGACTGCTCTTTCTACTCGTGCAGTTTGTGCGTCAGCGCCACTGCAGCCTTTTCAGATTATTTTAGCGTAAAGTTCGCTACCTCGGCACATCAAACAACACCTGAAGTTCTGACAGCTCCCCAGAAAGCCCTAGCACAGCTCTAGCCCAGTCCACTCAAGACCTCTCCGACCTGCTCCTCCTTCCTCCAGCTCACTGAGGTATCCCTGGGATCGGCACTGCTTACTGGTAAGAGGCGCTCGGTTCAGGCGTCTGGGCTCCTGCAGCGCCCTCTGCTGGACTTCCTCTACCCTGCAGGATCTGGATAGCTCCATTTCTCTCAAGTCAGGGCAGCCTCCTTACGCCACTCTCTGTAGCCTTGGCTTGCTTTATTTTTCTGCATAACAGTAACCCCGGGTTGCTATCTGCTGATTGCTTGCTTCCTCCCGTGATATATACCCTTTATATATAGGCAGAAGGTCACTGTTTTGTCATTGCTCATCCCCAGTAGCTAAGAAAATGCAGACACAAGACAGTGTTAAATCTCACACGCCTTTGAATGACCATCATGATGTCGAATTGCAATGACACAGCGTTTTGAGGCCACTCAACGTGACACTGCAGACCTTTTTGGCCTCACCGTGTGGAGTACACCTTTAGGAATGGCTTGGCTACATTTATAGGCTTACTCATGATGTGAAGAATTTTACAAAGAAAACGTTCAAATGCACTTTATAAAGAAATGACTAGACCCACCCAGGAAGGTCTCTGGGTGTGGGAGAAAGCTTTGTAAGGACTAAGAGAACAAAGGCTCGCCCCTGAGTCAAGGTAGCATGGAGTAGTTGGCAAGCATGCATTTGCTTGCTCAGACCCTGAGGCATACATAAAAGAATTGATGGATAATTTTACAAGTATTTTTAACCAGGAGGATTTAGCATATAACTGACTGTAAAACGTTTGTTTGAAAATGAAGAAAAAGGACATTATTTTTCTGCCCTTTAATAGTTAGAAATGTTTGGAGATAAGTGTAGTATTTAAATCTTTGGGATATGTAAAATTGTATTCAACGGCACTTTTAGACATGGCATTAGGAATACTTTAAAGAGATTGTCTACTACATTAATTTTAATTATGCTCCACCGGATTCACAATGCTTTGAAATGCTTATAAAGTGCCCTCAAGATCTTTTATTAATCAAAATACAAGCACCAAGCTCTGGCGCAGCTCCTGACTGGGTGGCTGCGGCTTGCCTGAGAGCGCCATCTGCTGTTTCTAGTGTGTATTGTAAATAACGTTTTTTGAACTTCCTAGTGCTTGTGGATGAAACAAAGACAGTTTCTTAGGAAACTGGGAAAATCTGGTAGCTGGGGACCTGAGGGACTGATTGATGGAGAGCAAACGTGGCCAGTTCGTGCTGCTCAGTCCTTTTGCTGCTCTGGAACAATTTCAGCAAAGCCTTCTGACTGTAAGGGTGTCTGAAACAATGCTCTACAACCTGTTCCCTACAAAGGGCTTGTGCAGGGATTTGGGGAGGGTGGTTCATTGTTTTGATTTTTATGTTTACTTATTTATTTATTTACTTGCTTACCTATTTAGGGGGGAGTATGCCACAGTGCACATATGGTGGTCCCAGGAAGACCTGGGAGACTAGGTTTTCTGCTTCTACCAAACTGGATAATCAACCAGGTCCTGGCGCACGCCTTAGATTCCAGCACTCAGGAGGCAGAGACAAGCAGATGTCTGTGTGTTCAAAGCCAGCCTGGTCTACATAGTGAGTTCCAGGAGACACACACACACACACACAAGCACTCAGGAGGCAGAGACAAGCAGATGTCTGTGTGTTCAAAGCCAGCCTGGTCTACATAGTGAGTTCCAGGAGACACACACACACACACACACACACACACACACACACACACACACCCTCAGGTAATCAGTGTTGGCAGCAAACACCTTTACTCACTGAGCCATCTCGCCATCCCTCAGATGCTGCTGTGAGATTCCAGCCTTAGCAAGTAAATAAAAGCTGAATTCAACAAAAGCCTACGTTCTGATGAGATGTGGGAGGAGTGTATTTTGTTTCCTTTCCTCGTGGCTTTAAATCAACACTGAGTTCCTTCCTGTTTGTCATGGCCCGACCTAGACAGCACCCATCTCTCACGCCTGATCTGAAGTAATCTCTGTATCAATTGTGTAACAGTGGTTTTCTAAATGTTAAAAGCTTATTTTTAAATGCACATTACTTACATATTACAACATTGTATAATTCCATTCTGTGGACAAAGGTTGTCCTATTGTTTAGAAACAAGACGAAAGAACATGGAAGGCTGTCCTGCAGGTAAAGGTACCCACCATCAAGCTTGACGACCTGAGTTTAATCCCTGGGACACCCAGAGCATTGGGGAGGGGGGTGAGTGGGGGAGAAATAAATAATAAAATGTAATTTTTTTTAATTCTTAAAAAGAAAAATGGTTAGTTGGGCATGGTGGCACATGCCTTTAATCTCAGAATTTGGGAGGCAGAAGCAAGCAGATCTCTTTGAGTTCAAGGCCAGCCTGGTCTACAGATTGAGTTCCACGACAGCTACAGTTGTAACATACAGAAACCCTGTCTAGAAAAAAAGAAAAGAAAGAAAAGGAAAATGGTGAAGACTTTGGAGTCCTGTCCAGCCGGCTCATTGAAGCCATCAACACTTCCCCTTATGCCTCAGTTTGCTACCTAGCACTGTGACAAAGACAAAGGCAAAACTGACTTGAGGAGGAAGGGTTTATTTGCTCTACCCTTCCCAACCATGGTCCATCATCCAGGGAAGTCAGGCCAGGAACCTGAAGGCGGGAGCAGATACGGAGGCATGGAGGGTGCTACTTACTGGCTTGCTCTCCATCGTTTGCTCAGCTTTTTGTTTTATTCAAGCCAAGATCACCTGCCCAGGAGTGCTACCACCCTTGTGGTCTGCATCCTCCCACTCAGGCATTAATCAAGAAAATGTCCCCATATTTGCCTACAGCCCAATCATATGGAGGCTTTGTGGCAATTAAGGTTTCCTTTACCCACAATACTCTAGCTTGTGTCAAGTTGACAAAACCTAACCAACACATCCTAGAGTTGTTTATCAAGTCTGTAAGTCAAAGAAAGTTAATATTAATGAACATGATTCTTGCCCACAAAATGCAAATTAATTGTGTTAGGGTTGGAAGAATTATTGACCACTGGTGGCTCAAAGCATCAAGCCCAGTGGTTCCCAACCTGCCTGATGCTGCAACCCTTTAATACAGCTCCTCATGTTATGGTGACCCCCTGTGGCAGTTTGAATGTAACTGGCCCCCATAAGCTCATAGGGCATGACATTATTAGGAGGTGTGGACTTGCTGGAGCAGGTGTGGTCTTGTTGGAGGAAGTGTGTCACTGTGGAGTTGGGCTTTGAGGTCTCACCTGCTCAAAATACTGCCCAGGGTCTCAGACCACTTCCTGCTGTCCATACAAGATGTAGGACTACTCAGCTCCTTCTCCAGGACCATGTCTCCTGCACACCTCCATGTCCCACCATGATGATGATGGACTGAACCTTTGGAACTGCAAGCCAGCCGCCCCAGTTTAAGAGCTGCTGTGGTCACTGTGTCTCTTCACAGCAACAGAAACCCTAACTGAGACAACCCCAACCATACAATTATTTTCATTGCTACTTTATAACTGTAATTTTGCTACTATTCCTGTACTGACTAGTTTTGTGTCCACTTGACACAATCTGAAGTCATCAGAGAGGGAGGAGCCTCAGTTGAGGAAACGCCTCATGAGTTCCAGCTGTAAGGCATTTTCTCAGTTAGTGATGAATGCGGGTGGTGCTATCCCTCAGCTCGTGGTCCCGGGTTCGAGAAGAAAGCAGCCCGAGCAAGGCGGGGAAAGCAAGCCAGTCAGCAGCACTCCTCCACGGCCTCTGCTTCAACTCCTGTCTCCAGGATCCTGCCCTGTGTGAGTTCCTGTCCTGACTTCCTCCAGTGATGAATAGCAATGTGGAAGTGTAAGCAGAATTAACCCTATCCTCCCCAACTTGCTTTATGGTCATGGTGTTTCATTTCAGCAATGGAAACCCTAAGACAGTTATGAATCATAATGTAAATATCAGGTATAAAGGATATCTGACAGTTGACCCCCCTGTGAAAGGGTCATTTGTCTACCCCAAAGAGGTCACGACCCACAGGTTGAGAACCATTGATCTAGTGTGTTTGTAACTTCATTTCAGAAGTTTTACTTCTTACATGTGTCTCTGTTCCTTGATGTTTCTTGACACCATTTATAACGCATCTCACCAGTTCCCTCAGGAGTTAAACAGAATGAAGTCTTATTCATATGCTCGACTCAGATCCTTATGTGTCAGGATTATATCATCACTGTTTTTTCTTTACTTTTTTGAGAGTATAATTACATTTATCCCTTCTTTTTTCCCCCTCCAAGCCATCCCATATATTCCTTTTGACTCTCTTCCAAATTCATTGCTCCTTTTTCATTGTTATTGCATGTGTAACATATATATATAGATATAGATATATATTACTAAATGTAACTGCCCCATCGCCATGTCACCTGCATGTATGTTGTTAGTGCTGGTCATTTGGCACTGGCATGCTCTTCCCTGAGGAAGCCACCCCTCCCATCACCAGCTTCCTTCAGCTGACTTTAGTTCTTTATGTAGGGTTGAGGCCTCCTGGGCTTTTCCTTGTCTGCTTGGCATGTCTATTGGTGGCATCTTCATTCAGCTCATGTTGGGGCAGTTGTGTTGGACTTTATGGGTATAGCTTCAGTGTTACTAGGAAACAATTTCACAGTGAACCCCCTCACTTTTTGGCTCTTACAATCTTTCTGCCTCCTCTTCTGCAATGTTCCCTGAGCCTCAGGTGCAGGATGTTTTTGTGGGTATGTCTATCCCTGGGACTGAACTCCACAACTCTGCATTTTGATTGGTAGTGGTTTTCCATAGAGGTTTCCATCTATTGCAAAGAGAAGTTTCCCTGATATATCTGTGGGTATAAAGATTGGGGCAGTTTGAATGAGAATAGTCCCCTTAGGCTCATATATTTGAATGCTTAGGGAGTGGCGCTATTCGAAAAGATTAGGAGGTGTGGCCTTGTTGGGGTGGGTGTGGCCTTGTTGGAGAAAGTGTCACCAGGGGTGGGCTTTGATATTTCAGAACCCCAAGCCAGGCTCAGAGGCCCTCTCTCTTCCTTCTGCCTGCCAATCTGTATGAAGAATTCTCAGCTACCTCTCCAGCACCACCATGCTGTCCACCATGCTGATAATGGACTAAACCACTGAACCGTAAGCCAGTCCCAGTTAAATGCTCTCCTTTATAAGAGTTGCAATGGCCATGGTTCACTTCACAGCAATAGAATACTAAGACAGAGACAAATGCTTAGAAGGTCATTAGAGATTATTCTGGTTTAGTAAATAGTGGTTATGGGTTCTCCTCCAATCCCATGACTTCATCAGCACTGAGTATTTAGCTAGGGTTCTAGTACCAGGCATGGTTTCCCTCTGTTGAGCAGATCCAATTAGAGAGTTGTTGGTGACTACCAAGGTATGCCCGCCATGACTCCACCCGTAGGGTTACTGTGCCATGCTGGCCGTTGATCTAATTCCTAGGCATCATAGCTGGGTAGGACCATTGGTGGCCTCCTTCCTTTGGAAGCTTGCAGGGTACCCTATAGTACCGTGGAAGCTAGTTCTCAGGGAAGAGGATTCAGGCCAGTTCCGTATCTTTATGTGTTATGATTATATCATCTAAAAAACATCACTCTTGGGACTAGAGAGATGATCAGGACCTAAGAATCTATACCGCTCTTTCAGAGTAGCTGAGTTCAGTTCCCAGGCACCCTTATCCAGCGGCTCACAGCTGCCTGTAACTTAGCGCTGGTGGTCTAGCACTCCACCTGGACCCCACAGACACTGCACTCAGGTGCTCACGCGTGTACACACACGCACGTGCACACACACATAAATAATAAATCTTTTCTGACTCAGCTGTTATACTGTGACCACTAAGAGTTTGGTGATATTTGTTTTCCAGGCCAAGATGCCATGTTGAGGAACTCCATAACAGATGCATCTATCTGACAGAGAGTCAACTGTTTAAGGTTATTGAAACTGATTTCACACCTTAAAAAAAAAGTCCCAGGCCTTGCAGAAGAAATAAGTCCACAGCACAGTAAGAACCATTTGAAATACATCTTTAATTTTATAAAAATCAATATGTAATCTACAAAATACTTTGTTACATGATTATCAAAGTTCAATCTGTTCTGTATTTGTTATGACAGGCCAAAAAAGTCATACTGCGAGTAAAACATAAGTCATTGTTAAGGAACACCATCTAAGGGAATTTGTAAGAAAGGGGAGAGATCAGGCACACACCTCCTAAAGGAAAGGTGCTTAGGTTTCAGATACACGCACCAGTCCTAAAGGCGAGCCGGAGAGCTGCAGTTCCTTTGTAATTGATTAACTTCAGCGGTTCCAACGGACACAAGAAGTGTTCTTGCCCTCAGACCTGCATAACTGATCATATAACAACCAACCCCATGAACTTATTAACAGTTAATATGGCCCCATGCTGGCTAGATGACCCGACCAGGGCAGTGAAGGCAGAAGAACAAGTTATAAACTGCTGGTGCCCTTGAAGTTGGCCACAGACTCCAAAGTGGTCTACAGAAATTATCTAAATTAAAATGTTACAAAGAAGTGTTTTTTTCTAGAATTCCCTCTGGGCCTCCTTTAAAAGCAAGGGCTTTTGAAGATCACTGCTGGCCCCTTAAAGAGAGTTTACTTCTTACACCGGCTAAGTTTTCATGTAGAGCTCAGGAGTCACATCTGACCTCCAGCCTCTCATCCCTGATGTTAATTTAACACTAAATAATGGATATCTGAGGTCCTTGATAGATGTGCAAATTAACAATCACGCTGCGCCCGCTGTTAATGCTATCTGCATTGCTCCAGAAACTCACTTGGGTGTGTGGCAGTCTTCCCTTACTGAAGCCTGAGATGGTCCTGAAGTCTGGGTGGCTTGTGACTTAAAGACCCCAACAGTGTGACCCACACATACTAGCCAACCTTCAGGGGAGGAGGAGTAATGCCTGGGGCCCTTTGCTGGGTTGTTTTTTTTTTTTTTGCAATATGAATATGCATTAAGTTCATCTGCATCCACTGTGAGTGTTTTCCGGGCAGGAGGCCATAAAACACCTCAGAGAAAAAGATGTAATTAACCCAGCTAACTTCCCTGGGATTTCCCAGCAACACTTCGCATATTTGTTTCAAGCAGACTGAAGAGAAAGCATGCCTACTCCGGAAGATAAGGAAAGACAGTGGGGTTTTTATAAAGTATGCGCTCCCATACATACATGTTCTACACATCACCAATGAGCCTCAAACCAACACTGTGATCTACATATCAAACAAAGTTAAAGAAGAGCCATATAACCCATCAGCATGGACTTCTGTTTTCTGTCCCGTCACAGTGAAGTAAGAGCAATGAAATCTGATCGGTACAAACCATCATGCATGCTTGCCGTAATCTGTGTGAAGAGACGAAATGAATGTAACACAAGATAGATGCATGAAATAAATTCTGTAGGCCAACAAAAAATGGGGTTTAGAACAGCTGTGTCACTTTCCGACACAAAACAAACCCAGTGAGTGGGGAAGGAAGTCTTCAGTCTCAGATAAGGCTCAACATGAATCGAACATGTATTAACACAACATTGAGGACTCTTTTTCAGACACACACACACAAAAAAAAATCCTCAGAAAGTCGATTTCATGAATTTTAGGATTCTAACTTATCATGGTAATTACTAAAGGAAATTCCAGGCAGAGTTCTAGCTACTAATGCCATTGACATCTCATTAGACAATGGGACCATCAAGCCATTCCTCCGACTCGGAAGAGTTGAACTATCGCCTTGTAGTAGTACAGCTGGAATTACATGGTGCCTCTCACTTTGCACATCTTCCAAAGAAAACACTCTCATGGCTTTTGTTGTGAGCCTAGCCTTTAACAACTGGGCCATCTATCCAGCCCAAGAAAACACTCTTAACGAAGCAGAGTTTGAATAAAACAGAATTTGAATGGCACCAGCACACAGAATCAAGCCAAGGCTTAGCCTTCTAGCAAGAGGGTTGCGTTAATTACAGGAAACACCTGTGGCTAGACATAGTCCTAGCATTGCCACTTTCAGAAAACCATACTCATGAACTTTAAAGTTCACCTTTAATGAACACAAATATTTTAATTTATGTCCAATGATTCTGATCTCATTTTGAAAGGAATTCTCCCCAGACCAAAAAGCACTGTATTTTAGGGACTCATTCCAAAATATGTATATCAATGGAAATAATTTCTTTGGATCACAAATCAGAATACAAAGGCATTTTGAAAATGACCCCACAGCAAGGGAAAGACAGGTAACAAACATAGCCGAGGATGACTCCCCAGTGTTGGCACAGGACAGGAGCATAGATAATTCACAAACACAGATACATCCAAATCTCCATTTCAACCCCTGCCTTCCACACCCATCTGCAGCACATTGCATAATTGGAGCTCTGTCTCCTTTGGCTGCCTTCCTTGGTGATCCACACGCTAATGGTTCAAGCTAAGGTTTCTATTGCTGTGAAGAATCACCATGACAAAAACAAGATGGGGAGGAAAGGGTTTGTTTGACTTATACTTCCCTATCACTGTTCAGCACTGAAGGAAGTCAGGACAGGAACTCACACAGAGCAGGAACCTGGAGACAGGAGCTAATGCAGAGGCCATGGGGGGGAGCTGCTTATTAGCTTGCTTGTTTTCAAAGGGTGAGTACCTTATCATCTTGGCAGGAGCATGGTAGGAACTTGAGGGTGCTCATGATGCTAGAGCCCTAGCTGAGAGCTACATCCTGATCCACGGGTAGAGAGAGAGAGACTGGGTCTAGCATGGCTTTTAAAACCTCAAAGCCCAATCCCTCAATGAAACACTTCCTCCAACAAGATCACACTTACTCCAATCAGGCCACACCTCCCAATCCTTCTAATCCTCCCAAACAGTTCTACTTTCTGGTGCTAAACAAATAAATGAGCCTATGGGGTCTATTCTCATTCAATCACTACACTGAAAGCCAGGGAAATCACTTAACCCAGATTACAAAACAAAGTCACTGGGTGAAGAGAGCCCAACTACCCTCCAGTCAAACTGGCCAGCAGGTTTCCCATCAGAAAGAGCTCCACCAACTTTCAAGAAGACGGAACTGGCACAGACCACGGACACATTCCTGCACACATGCCCAGAGCAAAAATCTATCAGAAGAGTAACATTCACACGGCCTGCATTGGGGCGTACGTTTCTCCAGAATCCACTGGATCTGTGGCATCAGGATGCTATTTAGAATTCAGTCCGACCATGTTGTAGCAGAGCTTCCTGCCCCAGCCTGGGTTGCGTATCTGAGCTGGGGGCATCATCGTTTACTGAGTCACACAGCCACTGGCTTTATCTGGGTCTTCTCCGTCTGTTCGGATCCACTTCTTTTCTATTTCAACCTGTTAGAAGAAATCAAAGCACTGACAGTGTTAGAGACAAGACAGACACCAGCTCTTTGGTAGGTTTACACCTGATGAGACACCGGCTGCCCACCCTGTGGACAGACACAGCCCCAGAGACAAGACAGACACCAGCTCTTTGGTAGGTTTACACCTGATGAGACACCGGCTGCCTACCCTGAGGACACAGACACAGCCCCAGAGACAAGACAGACACCAGCTCTTTGGTGCAGTTTACACCTGATGGGACACCGGCTGCCTACCCTGTGGACACAGACACAGCCCCTCCAGTCATCCACACCAGCTCAACAGTGAGGCACTCTTGTTTTGTGGGAATCAAGCTCCCAATCCTTCCTTCTAGAATCAAACCTGAAGGTCTCTGAAGTCATAGCTTTTTTTAAAAAATATTTATTTATTATGTATACAATATTCTATCTGTGTGTATGCCTGCTGGCCAGAAGAGGGCACCAGACCTCATTACAGATGGTTGTGAGCCACCATGTGGTTGCTGGGAATCGAACTCAGGACCTTTGGAAGAGCAGTCAGTGCTCTTAACCTCTGAGCCATCTCTCCAGCCCCTGAAGTCATAGCTTTTATCACAATTTTTATTTTAAATCTGCCATGCTCTGGGAAGCTGACATGGAATGTCCCTACAGAGGGACATTCAGTGGCCCTTAAGTGACTACATTTCCCCATCACTGGAACAAGTTGACCCAAGAGTAAACAAGACCAGGGCAAAGCCAGTTTTCTGAAGTACAGTTCCTGGCTGCTGGGCCAGGAGGTGGGGTAGCCTTTAGGGGAGGGGAAAGGACAATGTGCCAGCTGCCCCTCACTAACATTATCAGTAGGGAAAGACATCAGTGGGGCCACACATACAGATTTCTCAAGAGCTGTCAATGGTGACCACTAAGTTTCCATGACTGAGCTCTGAGCCTTCTTGAATATCACTGGAGAGAGAAATGGGAGGGGAGAGATAGACAGTCAGACATCCAGACAGATAGACTGACTGATTCTCAAGGGGAAAACTGAGTATTTGCAGCCAGACCAGGCCCCACCCCAGATCTAGAAACCCTAACTTGAACCAAGGCACTGAGGATACCTGGATGTTGTAACAAGCCCGCAGACACGTGTGCTTCTGAGGCTGGACATCACTCTCCACTCCCAGAGACCTCACCTCTGTCCTCGAGGCTGAGGCTTCAGGCATTGAGAACTGGACAGTAGCAAATGGATACCAGTCCAAGGGAATCTCCTGGTCTGATCCAAGTTCTAGCTTGTATGACAGACAATGGGGCTGGTCAGGACCTAAAAGAAGCCAAACCAGAGCATCGGAATGATGCGAAGGCAAAGCATAGTTTACAGCACGCACTTCTCCCTACAGTGATAGCTCCACCAGCAGACACAACTGGGCACCAAGTGGGAAGAACCCAGAGCCTTGCCTGAATTCCTGAAGTAGCATCCCTCTGTCCCCACACAGATCAACCCTAAAAACGGCTTTAGTCACAAATGTTACGAAGGTTCTCTGACCCAAAGATAAGGACAATATTTCTATGACTGCAGTGTGATTCGGGCCTCTAGAAACCTCTGTCCTGTGCAGACAGAATAAACTCCAATAATTCCCAGTCACTGTTTCCAACCAGGGTTTATTTTTAGATAATGCAAAGACGGACTTCAAATGAGATTATACAGTTTCAAAAGCCTGACTTTCCAAAGTTAGGCTTGGCGTTTTGACACGGTACTTTTCTGTTGTAGTAGAATGGATTCTCTTACTCCTGAAATTCCTGCTCTTTGTCCCGGGAAGTATTTACTAGAACAGATTACAGCAGAGAGACGGGCAGACCAGCCTTCAGTATTCCCACGTGTTCTCGTTGAAGCGAATTGTTATGGTGAGCTACCCGGCCCTGTGCCCGGCCCTGTGCCAGACCCAGGGGTACTAGGTCTACTCAGAAAATTGAGGTGGGGGTTACATAGCATTTGTGAGGGAAGGGAGTTCTAATGGATTAATATTTTGGAGCCAGGCACATACCTGCAATGCCAGCATTAAAGAGGACTGGGGTGTGTGAGGTCATTCTAGACTACATCTGAGTTTGAGGCCAGCCTAAAACCTCACCTCAAAACTAACAACCCAAACAGTAAAATGTGTGTTGCTATGGAAACCCCACAAATGTCCCATGTTCTCGCGCATTGTCCATAACACCTCATCGATCCAATCTAATCTATCTCTAAATAGAAGTAACTTAAAAAAAATAAAGCAGTAATTTCAAAAGCCAGATTAAATTCCTGTGCCACTGAGACAACTTGATAAAAAAAAAAAAAAAACATTTTTCATCAGAGGATAGCCCTAGGCACAAAAACACGAGTTTAAAAGATTTTGCTTGAATCGATTTTAAAAGATAAATCGCCTTTCGTTCCTTGCAACCTGTTTCTGGTAGGGAGGCAGATCAGGTTCTGAAGCTGTAAAAGGCCTAGAAGAGTCACCCGTCAATCAGCCAGCGGATACTCGTCCACAGCACCAACACAGAGGATGGGATGACAGTGGCCTCCGAGGGGCCAGAGGCTCCCAGCAGCAGCCAGGACGCCTACACTGAGCCATGGCTTTTCTGTTCAATTACTGTTTTAGAGCACGGATTCTAGGCCCAGCTCTGCTACTTAAGAGCTGTGTGACCCTAGGCAAGCTTCTCGGCGTCTCAGTTTCCCCAATGAGGTCTTACAAGGCTGTTGTGAGGATAGACAACCAGCATAAGTACAAGGCAGAGACAAGCTGAACTTAACCCTTGCCAGTCAGGGAACTGTGTAGTCTACATATGTAGACTTTAAAAAAAAAAAAGACAATGAAATTTACTTAATTTGATGTTTACATTGTACAGGAAAAATTTCTTAGGGAAGCTTCCCACTGAAAATGGGAGTACATTTGAGTTAAAGACGTTAATACTTTTTAAATGATAGAAACGACACTTTTTTTTTCTTAAAAAGCTGCTGATGAAATCATTTTTCTCCCAAGTTTTCTGGTGTCTTTTTTCAGGCTTTTGGCCACTCTATGGTGTTTACTAATAAACTCTCATTCAAACTTTGAGCTGAGGAGACCGGCTTCAGTGCCTAAAAGACACTTGTCAAATTTTAGAAATGATAGAAAAGTCTGTTGTCTCGGTACCGACCACGAGAGGGCACTGTCGGGCCTTAGTCATTACTCTTTCGGCGTAGCTCCTTAGCTCAGGACTGGCAGAGCAGGTCTGGTTGATGCCCAGTCTCTCCTGACCCAACGGATTCCACATCTGAAGCTGAGCTACTGAGAGCAGAAAACAATGGATGTAGGAGGACCAAATCGCGAGGCAAAGAACCAAGGTGCTGGTGGCAAAGAGCGAAGCAGAAAGGCACCTGTGGGAACCGAAAGCTACAGCTGCTGGTGAGTTTCACTCCGGCACCCCTTTCTAAATCGCCATGGCTATGCGTCTCACTCAGGCACCCCTTTCTAAATCGCCATGGCTATGCATCTCACTCCCGCACCCCTTTTTAAATGCCCGTGGCTGTGGGTCTCACTCCCGCACCTCTTTCTAAATGCCCGTGGCTACCATTGTCTCCAGTGTCTTTCTCTCCCACTCTGTCCTCCTTGATGAACGAGCTCTTTTGCTTTTCATCTGCTTGCACTCTAGCAGAACACTGGGGTATGAAGATGAATTGGGGGCAAACTTGGGGGACTCTGATTTGATGAATCCATCCAGATGTTTGTTATTCAGCCAGACCTTTCCTGTGCACATCTGCCTAGTGTAGGTGATAAAGAGCAGCCACACACCCATTTCAAGGTCCCCAAGAACCTTCAGGGAACTTCAATGCCCTTGGGCTTCTCCTCCATGCTATGAACAACAAAGGAAGTGCTTTGACTAGAGAGAGAGAGAGAGAGAGAGAGAGAGAGAGAGAGAGAGAGAGAGAGAGAGAGA
>NC_022018.1:11815198-11819936 GCF_000317375.1 Microtus ochrogaster | reverse complement strand
CTAAGGGATTTTGAACAGCTGACTATTTCAAATAACCTCAATATCAGGTTCCTATCATGCAGATTACAGCAGCATCCCTGGGAAGGCTCCAGGCCCCAGTATGTTTGAATCACTCCCCAGGAGAACCTCATATGTTCCCAGGGGGAGGACCACTTCCCTACAGACCTGAATGATGTAGCCAGGAAAATCGGGTCCAGCCTCCTGGACTGGTCCTTGCCTGTGACTTGCAGCTTGCTGACAGAACCAAGGAGAGTTTGAGCCACAGATGGGATACCAGACACCAACTTGGGAGACTGCGAAACCACTCTGGGCAGAAAGGGTCCTCAGCCTGTCATCCTCCCAGGTCATTCACAGATGCCACATTGCACTCAGCCTTGATGTGACTCTCATCAGTCACAATATTTGCCCATGATGTGGCCAAGAGAGCTCAGCGCAAGGTGAGACGGTGTGGTGTAGTTTGGTCACAATGGCCTGTGATGGTGTGGGCTGCTCAGCTCCCACGCGGTGGAAATGTCAGTGAGTAACAGAATCCAGAGATCATACATTTGGTTGTCCGCTAACTAGGCTGCTGAAGCAGCTTAAACCTTCCGTGTGTCATGTGGGGGAAGCTAGTATGAAGATCTTTTATTGGTTTTGTTTTTTTGTTTTGGTTTGGTTTTTTGTTTGTTTGCTTTAGTTTTCGAGACAAGGTTTCTCTGCAGTTTTGGTGCCTGTCCTGGCACTAGCTCTTGTAGAGCAGGCTGGCCTCGAACTCACAGAGATCCACCTGCCTCTGCCTTCCAAGTGCTGGGATTAAAGGCGTGCGCCACTGCCACCACTGCTGGCTTCAGTTTGAAGATCTTAATAACATATTCTCCAAGGTTGATTTTGAAATCTATTTGCCCTTTTTTTAATCTCATATAGTACACAAAATCAGAAACCTGGCTCTCATTTTTACAAAAACAGGAAAGCAGGGAGGTGGCTGTATATTTGGGAACCTCCTGGACCCAGAGACCACCTCTGAGGGCTGAGTGACACCCTGATTTCTGCCTTTTTTCCACTGGTACTAAGACAGCCTCTGGGACCAGACATGGCGTCTGTGTGGATTGGAAGCAGTAACTGTACATTTCTAATGAAAATTATCCCATCTATAGCACTGCCTTTTCCAAGAATCCCTGGCAGAAACTGACCGGATCAGCGAGAATGGACCCCGAGAGGAGGACCCAGTCCTTCACGCCTTCTGTCCACAAATTTACATTGCTTTCCTCCAGGAAATCCCGTCCAGCTCTGTGATGGATGCTTGAGAGACTTGGACCCACATTTGACCCCAGGTCACCAGAAATGGAACTGGAACTGCCCAGGAGGTGAATCCAACCCAGAAGGAGCAACCCAGAGGCACCTTGAGAAGGCTGGGTCCAGCCTGTCCACAATGAACAGCATCAACTACAGAGTCCCAGAGAATGAGATGCTGCTGCACCTGGGAGCCAGAGGAGACCGCCCTTCTTCTTCCTCCCTCCCTCCCTGCCTTCCTTCCTCTCCTCCATTCCTGTAAACATTCCCTTTACCACCACAGATAAATCTCTAAACTAGGATGCCAATTCTTTAGATATCAAAAAGGCGGAAGAGGTTAAGCTCACTGGGTAGAGTTAAACACAGAAAACAAACAGCGCAGCCATTAGGCTCGTCGTCCCCTCCCACCTGGCTGTGCGGGCGCACCCTCAGCCCCTTGTCCGCCCCCCTAGTCCTCCCCTCCCACCTCCCACTCCCCCACCCCCCCCCCCCCTCCCCTCCCACCTGGCTGTGCGGGCGCACCCTCAGCCCCTTGTCCGCCCCCCTAGTCCTCCCCTCCCACCTCCCACTCCCCCCCCCTCCCCCGCCTGGCTGTGCTGGTGCACCCTCAGCCCCTTGTCCTCCCCACCCCCTCCGCCCGGCTGTGCTGGCGCACCCTCAGCCCTCAAGCTGCCTCTGCCCACTTTGGCCCAGGATGTAGGGAGCTACACTGAGCATTTTCCTACGAAAATCAACCCAGGCCTTGGATATTTACTTGAGTTTTTGTCCGGAAGCCGATCTATCTTCCACACCACAGCCCGGTAGGCGCTCTCATATTTTGCTGACCCCACAGTGACCTGAATGACAGGTTCAGATTCAGGTTCCTGTAAACTCCCCAGACATGCCCGACGGTTCATTTTGGCTTTCAGGGATTTCTGCCTCTGAAGGTTCCTGGTCCAGAGGGCCTTGATCCATTGGGCTGGGACAGGAAAGTGAATCATGATATTGTCACAACACCTCAAGGAACTGGCATGGGGTGACCTCTGAGGCCCAGGGGTCATGTTGACAAAGGCCTGAAGTTCCACGTAAGCCCCCTGTACAGCCACTGTGGACTTCACGGAAAAGGGAAGCTCATCCCCTTCATACGACGTTTTAAACCGCATCAGTTCAAAACGGCAGGCATCCAGAGGGACAAATTTAATGATTCTGGACTGTTTGAATTCTTCAGCTTTCACACATGCATGGAAATGGTAGTTAAGAATCTCGATCCCCCTTTTTTCTGGTTCTTTCTCAAAATAGCATTCATCTCGTTTCTGGAGTTCAAGGTCATTCAGGGTTAAGAAGCATTCTGCCGCCCCATTCACAAAGCAGAGGCAGGAGATCTGAGTCATTACAGCCCTGTCAGCCAGTTTCCCGTCTTCCTTGCTTACTCTACCCCAAAAGTTGTCCACAATATCCAGGTAAATTTCTTGTTCCTCGTAGTTCTTCTTTGGTTTCGCAACAGCTGGCAGCTTTATCAGCTCTTCCTCCACAGTAGTCAGGAACTCAAGAAAATCCCTGTGCTCCGTGGTCCCCAACTTCAGCATCTGTTCTACATCAGGCTCGTGAACCACCTCCGTCTTGGAATGGTATTTCCTTTTCTCTGAATAAGACACATGTTCCACCTTCACAGTGTGGATTTTTCCCGCCATGTTGAAGTTCTCGAGTTTGGGTTCAGAAAGTCTGCAATGTGGATCAAGCTGGAACTCTTTGAACGGCTTTTCCAGCCCCTCCTCATAGTACATTTGCAGAATCCCTCCTGGCAGAACCTTTAGGAAAATGGGTCCCCACTGCCTGGAAGACATCATGTTTTTCTTCTCAGGAATCCTCAGCATGAAGGACCATCCGGCTTTGGGCTGACTCCGGAAGAGCGTGTGCGGCACAAAAGAAGAAGCCATGTCTCCAGCACACAGACTCCTCATAGACACATTTCCCAGAGGGCCCTGGGTCTCGGCCGACTGCAGGTGTTCTAGCTTCTCACAGATGTAGTTGAGTGAGCACTGGTTAAGGCTTTTTTGATCCATGGGAACTTCCTTGTCCCTTGAGGAAAACAGCTTTCTGCTTGCCGGGGAGTCAAAGGGGAACTGACAAGTGCTACCTTCATCTTTCCAAAATGGGCTGGAAAAGGCACAGTCATCTCGAAAAGACTCAAACTGTAGCGCCTCCCCGCGGGCCCGCTGAGGGCTGCTGTCATCTTCAAGACCAGCTCTGGGAGGCGCTTGGGAGCAGGAGTGCTCACTGGGCAGTTGTGCATGGGGTAAGCTGCTTGGCTTGGTGAGTGACAACGGAGGACCTGCTCCTGCTGCTGTGGTCGGGAGGCTGCTTGAAGAACATTCTGGAATAGGATAAAGCACATGAGACCCTGCTTTAGGGATGCCGGGGAAGCCCGGGAAGTCTTTGGTGGGTGTAGAAAGAGGAGAGTTGCTTGGAGGTCCTGGGCTGAAGTAAAAGTCAACCATGGGAGAGGATAGGGGGGTGCTGCTGGTGGAGGAGGAAGCACTGGGAAGGTCCCTGAGGCCAGGCAGGTTCAGCTTCAGTCCATTTGGTCTGCAAACACCTTGGGTCTCCAGAGGGAAATCCTTCGCCTTCTGAGAAGACGGAAAAGCAGGGTCATCGTCGAAGGTGACCCAGCCGCCTGGGTTTGTAGAACACATCTTCAGGGCGGGCTTGTGGTCTGGTCAAAGAGTCAGGGACATTATCTCTACAAAGGAGAAAGACAAAGTCAGATAAAGTAAGTGTTAAAAAACAAAATACAGTGGTGCACACACCACCCAGCACTCGGGAGGCAGGTGGATCTCTGTGAGTCTGAGGCCAGCCTGGTCTACAGAACAAGTTCCAAGACAGGCTCCAAAGCTACACAGAGATACCTTGTCTTGAAAACAAAGCAAAACAAAAAAGCAAAATACACCTGGCGGTGGTAGCACATACCTTTAATCCCAGCACTCTGGGAAGCAGAGACTCGCAGATCTCTGTGAGTTCAAGGCCAACCTGGTCTACCAAGTAAATTCCAGGGCTAGGGCTGTTACACTGAGAAACCCTATCTCGAAAGAAAGAAAGGAAGAAAGGAAGGAAGGAAGGAAGGAAGGAAGGAAGGAAGGAAGGAAGGAAGGAAGGGGAAAAAGAAAAAAACTTTACAAGTAGCCATTCTTGACAGATAAGTGAACAAAAACAAGAAGCCTAACTCTATGGGTCCCCGCAGAGATTTGCTTTAGTTAAGAACACATCATCCGAAAATGAAAAATGAAGGAAGGGAGATGGAAATCAAAGCAGAGTGGGGAGGTCAGAGGCCAGACTGTGTGTCTGAACTGTCCCCCAGAAGAGACCACACTGTGTGTCTGAACTGTCCCCAGAAGAGACTAGACTATGTGTCTGAACTGTCCCCAAAAGTGACCAGACTATGTGTCTGAACTGTCCCCCAGAAGAGACCAGACTGTGTGTCTGAACTGTCCCC
>NC_022018.1:11801382-11814396 GCF_000317375.1 Microtus ochrogaster | reverse complement strand
TGTGTCTGAACTGTCCCCCAGAAGAGACCAGACTATGTGTCTGAACTGTCCCCAAGAGCACATGCACTGGAGGCAAAAATGTCCTCAGTCCCTAACACAACGGAGACTTTAGGAAGGAGGGCCTAATGGAAGGAAGTTGGGTCACTGGAGGGTGGACTCCTTAGGGGAATATGGGAATCCACCTTCTCCCCTGACGCTGTGAGGTGGCTGGGTTACCTCCTTTCTGTACTCCCATTATGATGCTCTCGAAGCCATGGGCCAGTTGGCCATAGACTTATACCTTTAAAACCATGAATCAAAACAGGTCCTCCCTTCTTTGTAAGTTCGTTATCTCGGGTATAATGTTGCAGTGACAGAAAGCAAACTAACACAGGAGTCACACTGCTACCAGACAAAATAAACTTAAAAGTTGAGAAGTTACACCACCAGGCATGCTGGCCCACACCTATTAATCCCAACATGTGGGAAGCCGAGGCCAGAGGAACCTAATTAATTCAAAGTCAGCCTGAGCTATGCAGGTGAGTTCAGCCTGGGCTACGGGGCAAGCCTCAGTCTCATAGAACAAAAAACAAACGGGCTGAAGAGATGACTCAGCAACTAAGAGCACTGGCTGCTCTTCCAGAGGACCCAGGCTTATTACCCACACCCACAGGTGATTCAACCAATTCCCTTTTCTGACCCCTGTGGGCACCAGGTATGTATGTGGTGCTCATACTTGCAAGTAGGCAAAATACTCATACACCTAAAATAAAAAATAAAATATTTTGAAAACAAATAGCTGGGAGGTGGTGGTGCACGCCTTTGATCCCAGCACCTCTTAGGCAGAGGGAGGCGGATCTCTGAGTAGGAGGCCAGCCTGGTCTACAGAGTGAGTTCCAGGACAGCCAGGGCTACACAGAGAAACCCTGTCTTGGGAAAACAATAACAATAATAATAATAAACAAGTTACACACACAAAAGTCACACTGTATACCAACAAAAAGGTCAATGCGCAAGGAAGATAAAATGACTGTCATGGAACCCAGCATCAGAACCAAGAGAAAGAAAAGCAGACACAGACAGACGTGAGGGAGGCCGAGACAGCTGAATTTATCTTTATAACAGAGGTAGTACACAGATGGATGTTAATGTTTTCACAAAGAGGGTTTGAACAACCCCGCCTCACCCCACCAAACGAGCCTGCCAGACACATACACAGCATTCCAGCACCTTCTTAAGCACACACAGAACACTTGCCAGAGTAGGTCATGATAGGCCACAAAACAAGCCTGAAATTTAGGAAGACTAAAATACTGTAAGTGTCTTTGCCTACTATAAGGCTGGAAAGCCCTAGAAATCAACAGCCAAAGGAAAACTGGAAGGTTCACCAATATGTGGAAATTGACAAATAACCTAAATAACATCAGTTTCAAAAAGAAAGTGTGTGTGTGTGTGTGTGTGTGTGTGTGTGTGGTGTGTATGTGTGTGTGAACTAGAAAATACTGTGAGACAAAATGAAAACACAGATCTCTCCAATTCACAGTGAAAGCCATGCTAACAGGGAAGTCTATAGCAATTAATGCCTACATAAAAAATAAGGGTAAATTCTCAGAAATTACACAGCTTTACACTTGAAGAAGCTGGTCAACAGACAGGCTAAATAAGGCTAGCAGAGAAAAAGAAACAACCAGGGCAGACGTGAGGGAGATGGAAAAGCAGTCAGACTTTGATAGTCAGTCTTGTTGAAAACTGATAAATCTTTAGCTAATTTAGTGGGGAGAAAAGGAAGATTCCAAATTAGAAACAAAAGGCATTGCAATGAAAGTCATAAAAGCAAAGAGGCTTAAGAGCTTATGAGCAGACCAACAAATGGGATATCTGGGGAGATGTCAAAATTCCTGGAAATACGCAGCCCGCCAACACTGTAAAACAGAAAATCAGGATGGGAGAGTTGGCCCCGTGGTTATGAGCCAACACCCATGTGATGGCTCACAGCCTTCAGTAACTCCAATCCCAGCGGATCTAATGACCTCCTCTGACCTCCACAGGTATGGACAGGGAGATAAAACACCCAAACACATAAAAGAAGTTAATCTTTTACAGAAAGAGAAAGAGCAAGAAGAAATAGAGAAGTTGGATAAAACTTTAATTAGTAAGAGAGACTGATTTTATCATGAAAAACTTCCAACAAGAAGCCCTGAACCAAATGGCTTCCCTGCCAAAGTCTACAAGACACTCAAAGAAGAATTAATGTTTTTTGCAAAGTCCCCCAAAAGCTGAAGAGGAGGGAATGCTTCCAAACCTGTTTTATGAGGCCAGCTTCATCTTGATAACAAAGCCAGACAAGGACCCTTAAACACTGAATTCATTATTTAAAACAAACAAACAAAAAAGACTATATGCTTCTAAGAATGAAGAAAACACAGTCTATGTGTACAGGGAGGATTACGGGTCTTCAAAACTAATTCTGACACCTGCCACGCACAGCTGGACTGTGAGGACTGGATCTGCGGTGAAAAGCCAGCAGCAGACACACACACTATGAGCCCACTTACACAAGACACCTAAGTCAGATTCAGACAGCAGCAAGTGAAGCAGTGGGTGCCAGGCCCCAGGGGAGATAAATGGGGAGTCGTTGTCCAGAAAGCACAGAACTTCAGCTGTAAAAGATGAGTTTGGGGCTCAGCCAGTGCAGATAGTTTTGTTGACAACTGATAAATTCTTATAGCTAATTTAATGAACAATGGAAAAAAGGAAGATTCAAAATTAGAAATAAAAGACATTGCATTGGAAGTCACAAAAAAAAAATGAAAAGAATTGTTAAGAGACCATGAGCAGACCAACCAATGGACTAGCCCTTCGACACTGATCACTTAAAATCGTGTTACAAAGGATAGATTTCCTGTGCCTACAGACACATACACACACCAGGAGAAATATAGACAGGAGGGTTGGGAATATTTGATTCAATACTTTTGAATCAAATTACTAAGTCTTCATTGGAATGATGACTATTGTGTAGCCATTTCGTTAGTGGAGTGGAAAATGTGGGGGAAAGCTAAAGTCCCAATGACTTTATAACACCTCAATATATGAAGTTCACTATTCAAAAGGCTCTTGACTCCTGACTTATCAGACAACCTGTGCTATGAAATCACCCAGCAACAGCAATAAGGGACAAAACTCTCGTGTCAGCCTGAAGTCGCCCCAGAAGTTAGGGTCAAAATTAGGACTCACTGTGATAGAATTCATACCATATACCACAGGGCCCCTCTCCAAAAAAAAAAAAAAAGTGTGTGTGCCTAAGTGCTATTTAGGATAATAACAGAATTGTGTATCCATTGCCACCAACTTCAAGAACATTCCTCTTGCCCCCAACATCAACCCTACTGCCCATCTTCCCTTCCTCTTGGGTCCTGGAAATCACTACCCTACCCTGTCTTTGTGAACTTGCCTTCTCTGTAGTCATTTCTTTTGAGCACATGCCATCTCCTTTGATATGGCATAACTTATTGAAATTATTGTAGTGACACCAAAGGCAGTGAGCTGTAGGGAGCACATCCCTGAGGTCAGAGAGTGCACTGGGTGGTTTTGGGTGTCGTCTGACACAAGCAGAAGGCATCAGAGAGGAAGGCGTCTCAGTTGAGGAAATGCCTCCGTGAGATCCAGCTGCATGGAGTTTTCTCATTTCATGATCAATGAGGGGGGCCCAGGCCATGGTGGGTGGTGCCATCCCTGGGCTGGTGGTCTTGGGTTCTATAAGAAAGCAGGCTGAGCAAGCCATGGGAAGCAAGTCAGTAAGCAGCTCCCCTCCATGGCTTCCGCATCAGCTCCTGCCTCCAGATTCCTGCCTGTTTGGGTTCCTGTCCTGACTTCCTTCAGTGATGAACAGCAATGCTGAAGTGTAAGCCTAATAAACCCTTTCCTCCCCAGCTTGCATTGGCCATGGTGTTTCGTAGCAGCAATAGAAACCTTAAGACAGTGATGTCACACAAATCCTGGGCACTGCTCTGCCAGGGCTGGCCATGTGCCCGTCTCTCCAGACTTCCAGGGTTACACTGGAGCTATCTTCGGGGCTCTTTCCAACTCTAAAACAATTCTATGGCAATTGATATCCAATTGAACTTTTTTCAAAAGCAAAAATATTGTTCCCGACTCAATTCCTGGGCCTCAGGGCTGAGATAACCCAGTTCTGGTAATACTGGGTGTATATTGGCAAGTTTTCTACCATTGAGCTACATCCATTATTTTTAACTATCCTTCTAAAACTGCCAGAAAGCAAAGCCCCAGGAGCCCCACTGAAGAGGAAAACTGAGAACCTGCTGGCACAATGCTCTTGGTAAGGCCTCTTTTCTCCCTGGGTCCCCTGCTTGTGTGTAATTACTCAAGCTTGGAAAAGAGCCCACACAAAGAAACAGAAGAGGGAGCCTGGGGCAGAACTGAAGACAGCCATTCTGTCTCTGAGCTTTCCTGCTGAGGGCTCTAAACCCACACCATGGAACGCGGGAGCACCTCATTGTCAAACTGTGCCCTGCAGATGCCATCATCAAAGCACTGGCTCCTGGAAACCAGCAGCGCCTCCAAGGGGCTCAGGGGCCCAGACCCATGCTCACCCCACCCTCAAAGGGAATCCAATCCTAACAGCCCTTTGGAGAGCCAGACGGAAGGCCAGACGCCCTTCAAATATTTACTCCATCCGAGTTTATTATGTTAGAAGAGAGAGACATTGGCGCAGTCCTGCTGGGACCCACGCCTGCCATTTGCCCCCTGGCGCTTCCCTGGGTAGATTGGGAAACTCGGCGTAGTTTATTTTTCAGTGTTGTGCCCCTTGTGAGACAGAGAAACTGATTATCATACACACAAGGAAATCAGCCCCATTGTTTTGTAAATGGCTCTCCCTCTCCCCCCATTTTTTTAACATACTTTATAAAATACCTATGATGTTGAACCTCAAATCCTTGCAAAGGGCCATTGACCCCGGCTCCCCAGGCCACAGCCTGTCTCTGCTCTCAGGTATTCTAAAGGATGGCAGTGGGAGGTGGGTCTGTTTCCCTAGGTGCTCTGCCCTCTTCACCCCTCCGGGCCACCTCCCAGCTCTGTTTGTTCCACCCCCTTACTTCGGCCGCCCCTCCCTCCGGTATGACCTCATCTTTCTGTCCCGTAGCCCCATCCAGTCTTTTGGCCCACTGTCAACAACTGGGGCCAGTTCCACCCAATACTTCCCTTCCTCCAACCCCGTCCTTACCCTCAGAGCCTGGCTCAGAAGCCCCTGGGCCTCTGGCAGGGGTGGGAAGCACCAGGGATCTTGCCAGCTAGGGGCCGGGTAGGAGCTTAGCTTGCTCCTATTCCCAGCTGCTGCAGAGCCCTGGAAGGTTGCAGCCTCCCTTTAACCTTTGTTGGGCTGGCGCGGGTAGATTCTCCCTGAGTGGGAAGTCATATTGGACCAGGACGTGCTCCTGCTCCACACCCTTCCCCCAAGTGTCATCAATGACAAAGCCATGCTATGAGCAACATCTCATTTAAACTTCACCAGTCACAGTGTTTGGGCGTCTTCCCAACGTCAAGAATCTAGCTAGTTCAGGGAAGGCTCAGGAACTCCTAGTTCCTTCCTGTCTCAGTTACCCTCCTCAGGGCAAAATAAATACAGAAATAAATAAATAGATAGAATTCCTCTGTCTGACCCAGGCTCTTTCCCTGCCAGATAAGCCATGCCTCCCTGCAGCTTCAAACCTTCAGAAGTCTGTGTACAGTCCATCTGGATTATGGGCAAACTCCTAGAACACAGTTCCAGTCTGGCCCAGAAATAGGGCAAGACACCAAGATTCTGTCTAGGGCATGGATAGATAATTTATTACAGTGGAGATTTCTAGCAATCCACTTTGATATTTAAGATTCCTAAGGGAGATGTCTGCTTCTCTGTAAAACTGTTAGCCACTCTCTTCACATCGGCCTGTGTCAGCGCGGCTTCGGGCTGACTGAACTTGAGAACAGGCTAAAGCAGCTGCGTTTGGTTATTCACACCAGGGAAAACAAAGCTACAGCAAACCATGGCTCGAGGCCCCTCAAAGGGTAAAGCAGGTGCATGCAGAAGCCGACTTCGATATGCCAAGAGTTTATAGGGGATTCACACAATAATTATCCCCACCCCATTCTAAAGGGAGAGTGAGCAACAGAATAGGTTACAGCAAATGTTAAAAAAAAAAAAAAAAGACGCATTTCTCTGGCAAGTTAAGAAACCAAACACATGTATTATTACAGAGATAACCATAAATGGTTTTAAGTAAATAGAAAACCCGGGCTGAGGAGATGTCTCCCTGGGTAGAGTGCTTACCATGCAAGCATAAGGGCCTGCGTTTGAATACTCAGAACCCACATAAAGCCAGGCCCGGGGGTGTGGGGGGAGGGGGTGCCAGCATCCCTATGGTCAGGTGAAAAGCAGGAACCGGTAACCAACCCCTGGAAGCTCGACAGGCAGGTTAGCACAGTGTACACAAAGGCAAACAAGAGGCCCCGCCTTAGCCGAGGGGGAGGCAGCCACTGTCCTCCAGCCCCACACTCGCAGTACAGCCCTGGAACTGCGCTCACAAACATTGACATGTGCGCATGCGCACATACACCGTACATACAACCCGCACAGAAATCAAAGCAGCAATAGTCACCACCCTATAATAACAGTGCAGTATGACTTGTGGGTAAGAAGCGCTGCTGTGAGAAAATCCACCTCACCAAAAATATCCCAGGACAAAACATTCACGGCAGAAGGAAATACTGTCTCTTCTTTGAGTCAGAGTAAAGCGTCTGCAGGCAGGGATCAGGCCTCATTGGTAAGGGCATTTTCTACTTTATCTTCAGACACTTGGCAACAACACAGAACTCAATGTAGTGATAAAATAACTTCACGTGGACTTTTCCCCTTTGTCTGAAGTAAATCTCCATGTAACTTTCCCCAGTTCTAAGAGTCACTGGACTTTAGAGTTAGGAAGAAGTGTGAGCATTCTGTTTGATTAAGCAAACACTTGCGGTGCAGGGCTTGTCTAAAGGCCGCAGATGCACATCTCCTTTACACCCACAGAGGAAGAGCCTGGCTGTAACCAGATCTGTGACACCAAAGTCACACACTTCCAGGATCCAGAACCTCGTGACCCCTGGCAGGGAGTCAGTCACCACCACACCCTCACTGAGGAAACTGTTCCCAGCTGCAATAGACCTTCAGTGGAGCCAGGGACGGAAGGATGAGCCAGGGGCGAGCCTGCTTCTCATCAGCATGTGCTCTTGGACCAACAGGATCTAAGAAAGACAAACTCTGGGACAGAGTCCCCCAAGACTGCTCAAGAACAGCATCCCAGCCCCCGCCAGGCTCCCTTCTGAGACTAGCTTTGAGAACTCAGGCTCCCGGGCTTCCTGTTCTGTCGTCTTGCTGCACTAATGGACAGTCCAAATTCTGTCTTACTCCTCACAGTGTCCTGCCTTCTCCTCCACACTGCCCCAGGCTCCTCTACCTGAAGTTCTTTGCCCTCTTCTATCTTACCTTCCTTTTCCTTGGCTTTTCAAAGGAACATACAAAGTTCTATGTCTCCTGCAGATTGTTGACTGTGGGGCCTTTGGCTGGTGAGGCAGCATTCCGGGCCATCTGCAGCTAAAACCTTTGTCCCCGCATCATTGCCTGTCTGTGGAGAGGAGCAGAGTCCTCTTACTGGTCCCTAATATCTGGTTCCTCTGTACGTGCCACATGTGGAGAAGGACTGAAGCCGAAGAGGTCCCTGCGAGCTCAGGAATGCATTGCCCACACCTCCGATGGGCTGGTCCCCATTTCCCAGTCAGGCGGGCTCCTGCTCCAGCCTCCTGTTTTTGCTAAGGCTGAGCTTAGCTTTCTATGCCTCTGCTCTGTAACAATGCTGCATAATCTAGAGAAAGAATGTCTTAAGGTCAATATCTGTGTGGTTTCATTGGCTGCTCTCCCAAATAAGGAATTCTCAGATTCCTGCATGCCAGACTCCCCAAAGCATCTTTGTAACCAGCTGGACGCTGGCTGCCTCTGCGAAGTCACTGGGTGTGGGTGCCTTGAAAGGGCCGGGATTCCCACTAGCTGCCGTGACAGGACTGGTATCAGGGAAGCAAAGTCCAGCTTGAGGGCATCATGAAGAAGAAGATTTCCCCCCAAACATTCGCTGTGACTGTGCAATGCTCATCCCCAGAGTTTTCCCTTGAAGGGGAAACCATGCGTTTGGAACCGAAAAGAAAGGTAAGGCGCATGAGCGTGCCTGGCCCTCACCTCGGTCATGCAGAGCACCCACAGGCGGCATGGACGCACTACCAGCACATATGTTGTACAGTCACACTATTCAATCACAAACATTTGTGGAGTTTTAGTCATGTGACAGGAAATACCAGTTGCACAATGTTAAACCACAGCATAGTCTACAGCGCCTTCGAAAGTTATCAGCTTTGGGCTCGGCTCCATTCTCCAGACCTCATGGCAATTAATCTTCACTTTGCCAATGCAAGTTTGGGTCCTGGCTCTTTCCCTAAGCTGGCTCTATTGCTTATCCATTTCCTCAACTTCGATAGTAGTGACCGATGCCTGCTCTCCTACGAGTCTCTTACCAAGTCCAAAGCCTGATTCTAAGAGGACCCTGTCTGAGAGAACCCCGTCAACTGGGCCCATCGAGGCCTGAGCGAATGTGAACACTTTATAATGTCTGGGGGCATCATCCTTAGGATGACAGAGGCCTCCACAGAATGCCTGCCTGGGAGAACTCGGGGCTACCTAAAGACTGTATCCACTAGCTCCTGAGACAGGGCCCTAGGCTCCAAGGGACAGCAGGACTGACTCTAATGACAGGTATTTAACCACCCAGGGCTCCTGCGGGCCACCCACTCCTGCTCTGTGGGTGCCTGCCTCCCCTGCACAAGTCCGTGCAGTCCATGCAGAGCCGAGGGCCACAGAGCTACACCTTTCCCTGCTTCTGATTCCAATTCCATTCTTGCCCTGGAGGTGGTGGCACACGCATTTAATCCCAGCACTTGGGAGGCAGAGGCAGATGGACTCTGTGAGTTCAGAGCCAACCTGGTCTACAATGGGAGTTCCAGGACAGTCAGGGCTGCTACACAGAGAAAACCCTGTCTTGCGGGGACAGGGTGTAGAACTCATTCTTGCCCTCATGTATGAGCAGACAGCAAACCAAACTGTGCCAGAGCGGTCTTCATATGAACAAACATTTGGAGTTGGGTAGGCATTATGATTTAAAATTGTTATTGTTTGGCGGGAGAGCTGTCTGGCTGTGTTGGGTTGTGTTATCTTGTTTTGCTGTGGTGCTAGGTGTAGAACTCATGACCCTATCCCTATGCTAGGCATGAACTCTACCATGGGGATATATACCCAGCTGTCGATTAGTGTAAAAGAAGAGAACAGAAAGGAAAAGGAGGAGGAGAGCAGAGACCGGCTTGCCGTCTGTGATGGCAGATCTCCACGATTAACGTACCTGGATTTACAACCATCATGAAAACACGCCTCTGGCCCTGAGAGTGTTTCTAGGAATTTTTAACTGAAGGAGAAAGGCCCACCATGAATGTGGGTGCCACCATCAATGGGCTGGGGTGTCACACCAAACAAAAAGAGTGAGCCGAGCAGCAGCGTTCATCTCTCTTCTCCCTGACAACGGGTGCACGGGGGCCTTCTGTTCCTGCCACTGTGGCCAGTTCACTGGAAACCAAACTAAGCCCTTCCTTCCCTGAGTATGTTTACCAGGTAGTTTGTCACAGCAATGAAGGAGGAACTAATAGAGTTTGTCCACCATGAGATGACCACGAGAGTTGACAATTGGCAGCCCTCACCTAACCCCACTGTGCTGGCATCCTGAACCCAGACGTCTAGCCTCCAGACCTGAAAGCAAGAAATGATAAGATGCCATGTCCCAAAGTAAGAAGTCAATAAGAGTGAAATAAAAAGAAAGACAGACAGGAAGAAAAAGACCCAGTATCCAGTGTGCTGGCAAGGTCCTGATCTAAAGGATCAAAGGGTCTCTTCATGGCAACCTCTTCCAACACTCATGTTCTAATGAATTAGAAAGCCTGCTCATGCTCCCAGGAGCCTCCACAGGGAGGAAAATACACATAGCTTTCTTTCAGATAGACATGGTATCTATCACACATGGAACTGGAGCATACACAGCCAACTCTAACCCTGACCACCTCAGCCTTCTGTCTTGTGCTAACTTCTCTATTACTGCCTTGAGGCTCAGCTCTGGCAGCCACTTTCCTTTCCCTGTCACCACAGCTGCCCACATCAGGGACGAGCCCACCTTTGCTTTCCCAGACAAGGGACCAAAGAACTTCCACATGGAGAGAACTTTGCCTTTGACTAGAGCCAAGCACGCAGGGCAACATCTAGAGCTCCTATCACTGTCCCTCTGAATACCACACTGAAGCCTGCTGCCCTCGGGCCCTGGCCTCTCCTGGGCAAGGGAGAGAATTGGTAAAGGGTGAGAGCGATTCAGACTGTTCTGTAAGGGTGGGGCTCTAGAAGGCTGCACAATATTCAGTAGGGGTTCTGCCTGTGGCCCTGGGGCCACAACTGTCTCCTCCCTATGCTATACCCCACAGCTACCTGTTGCTCCTTACCCACACTGGTCAGGTTTGAGGTCTGTCCCAGTGGAAATGTCTACTGAGAGACCAGATACCAGAGACAGTAAGTATCTCAAGAAAAACGAAGAGCAGAGGCTGAACACAAAGTTAAGGGCCTTGCTGTGCTAGGGAAGGGTTCACCGCTTGCAGTAGAGAAAGCCACAGGGCACCCACAGGTGAGTCTGAACTGCTTGACAGAGACGGGAAGGGTAAAGGAGAAAGACACACCCAGGAAGGCCAAGGTCAATACTGGGCTGAGACCAGGGACAACAAGGACGTGGGGGTTCATGATTACGTGGTTAGGTCTGGGGAGACTAAGGTGGGAGGTGTAAGATCAAGCTGCCCTTCTAGGGCAAAGGCAACATGTGGCCTCTTAACCCCGCATGGGCGCTGGGCCCCTGGAATGTCTCCATCTTCAGGAGCCTGTTTGTTCCCTGTGTTCACAGGTTCCTGGCAGTCCTGATAACGGCCTTCTTCATGATCTACCTCCTTCTGCTCTCAGGAGCTGTGTTAAAAGGACCCCAAGACTGCCCACTCTCTAGAAAATTCCACCCACCCTAGCCATCAGAAGACAGATAAGCATTCTTCCTTGGAGTGAGTGCCTCACACAAGGCCTGCTTTCAAGGCAGCCTTCTGGCATTTGGCTTCCGTGGGTTCTTCAGTGGAAAAGAGAAACACAGTCAGAGAGAACTAAGAAAGGGCTGGAAGAAAAAGACCCAGTATCCAGTGTGCTGGCAAGGTCCTGATCTAAAACTGTTCAAAAACAAACAAAAAAACAAACAAACAAAAAAAAAAACCTAATTGTATGATTAGGCATCTTGGATGCGCAAATCTCCCTGCAGCCTGTCACCCCTCCTAAAAATTAGCAACTACTATTTATTTATGTGTGTGTGTATGTGTGTGTGTGTGTACATGTGTATACCCTTGTGTGCCACAAGAGTGTATAGGACAATTTGTGGGACAACACAGAGGAAGACTTGAGGCTTTGTCATTAGGTAATAAGATCTGGGAGGAAAGTGCCTCCTCCGAGCAAAGGGACCGCACAGCTTGCTGACCCTGCTTGAGGTCTGAGCCCACAGACATGTCTCTAGGGCCACTCGGCTTGGTCATTCCTTGCTGGACAGGCTCCTCAAAGCCAGAGGGCTTCAGGGACCCAGCTCAGATCCTCTGGTTCTACAGGAAGAGCTTAAACCACTGAGCCAACTCACTAGGCTCAAATTTAAAGTTTTAGTGGGGCTAATAAAAACCAATCCTTTTGCTATAAAAATTGATATAAATAGTATTAAAACACTTTGTCTTGATTAACATGTAATTGTTTTAGTGTTTTGAGAAAAGAAAAAGAGGTAAATGGCCCAGAAAGGATATTTAATTCTCTAAAATGAAATTCTTCCTCTGACACCTGGCAAGCTCTGCTCACCTGTGTATGACTTACAGGCTGTGGCTGTCAGGGACAGTTATCCAGGACAGTGACTCTTGGAGGTTGGGTTCTGGGGCACATAGATGCTATGTCTTGGTACGCCCTTGTACCACATGCACCCGGGCTTCTCACTGAGTGAAGTTTCCAACACTTCCCTAAGTTCTGGCTTCTGTGTTGCACACCCCAGAGACCACAGGCCCTGTAATGTCTGGCTGGTGACAGGCAATTTAGAGAGTTCAGTTTTAGAATCCTGGAGGAAGTTACCTCAACTCCTTGAGCTTCCGTTTCCTCGGGGTGAGAAATGAGATGGTGTTACTGTTGTGTCTGAACACTTGTCTCCCACCACACAAACACCTCTATTCTGAAATTTAATCTGCAATGTGATGGTACTGAGGGACGGGGCTGTGGGTGGGTGACCATGTCCTGAGGGCTCCTCTTATGAGGGGGACTGGTACCCTTATAAAAGGCCCTGGGGCTGGAGAGATGCCTCAGCGGTTAAGAGCACTGACTGCTCTTCCAGAGGACCCAGGTTCAGTTCCCAGCAGCACATGGCAGTTCACAACTGTCTGTAACTACAGTTCTAGGGGACACGTGTCAAAGTGCAGAACACAGACCTCAAACTCAGTCACCTCCATCTTGGGTTTCCCAGCCCTCAGGGCTGTAAGCCGTAACTTTCTACTGTATGAGCTCGCCTGAGGTGAGGCATTTCGTGAGAGCACACTGAGCAGCTGGGATAGCCAGCATCTGAGAAACAGCAAGGAGAGAAACCACAAGGGTGGCCTCAGCTACAGGGCCCTGCTCCTAAGGATCGTCTATAGTCTGGTAGAAAAGCCAGAGAGAACAAGAAATGGGGATAAAATGGGCTTGTTCTCTGCCAACATCCATGGAAGGCAGAGGGTGGACGGCAATCCAAGCCCCCCTGATGCAGACGGACACTCCAAGGGGAGAGGAGTCTGGTCTGGCAGAGGTGCAACAGTAAACCAAATGGTGATTGG
>NC_022018.1:11794188-11801143 GCF_000317375.1 Microtus ochrogaster | reverse complement strand
AGATGTTCTGCCATGTGGCCTTGGTCACCTCGGGAACAAAATTCATTACCTATGCTGATCATCACTAAGGTGGGTCTTGGGTAATCATGGCTGCCTCTGTGTCCCACAGCAAATGATTCTGAGTTTTTTTCAGGGCTAGACCTGGCTGCTACTGACCAGAAACACCCACATCTATACATCAGCTCCACCTACCAAATGAGAGAACAAAATTGTGCTTGCTTTTGTCCTCACCACCCCCATGGAATTCCACAAGTGTGTATATGTGAATATACAGTGGCTTGAGCCATTGTGAAATTAGAGAATTTTTTTAAGGCACATAAGGACAAACCAGGCATCAAAGATTGGCCTCCACTGATGTGTTGGCCCCAAATCTAGATATTAATAATATTCATATTCCTAGGTTTGGGGAACACTTGCAAACCACATGTTAATTTTATAATATTTCATAAGGTACTGAAGCCTTTGAAATTCTTTCACATGGAAAGATAGGCCAGATGTGCGTAACCGGACACCAGTAACTGGGTCTGCCAAAACAGGGGCTGGCCGGGTAGCCTCTATTTAACCTCAAGGAGCTCACACTCTGAGTTTGCAGGCTCTGCCACTGAACTCTGAGTGACTCCTGTTCAGGACGCATTCTGAAGGCCACCCCAGACGCCTTTGCATAGCCCCATCCAGCAAGACCCATAAGTTCCTAACACATCCAGCCCTGCAGTATGAAGGCTCAGCTGGCTCTCAGTGCTGACCGCTGGCCACTGGCCAACCCTATTCCCAGCTCTGTGCTCCACCCACACCCATCTCTCCACCACGAATCCATTCTTCTCCTGTTCATTACACACAGAGACCCCCCTGTATAAGTTGCCCATGCTGTTGGGTCTGGGTCTCACTCAGTCTGCGGTGAGTATGGGTATAGTATTCTAACAGCTCTGCTTCTCTCTGGCTCTCCATTTAAACAAGTCTCTAATCCCAAGGCTTTGCCAAGATGCCTTCAAACTTCCATAACCCACGAGGATTCACTCTCCAAAGAACAGGTCTACTGAGAAGCGGGTGCCTCCCGGCCTGAGCTCTCTAAGGCTCCAGCAAGCAGGCTGCAGGTGGGGAGCTTCTACACGGTGAAGGACCACAAGAACACCTCCACTTGCGTTCTTCCAAGCCTCACCTTCCCCTCATCCATCAAGAAAGGTTGTTCCTGTCACCTTGAGTTCAGGAGGCTCCTGGCTGCTCTAATGGTGCAGTGTGACAGATGAGACAAGTCACAGCACAAGGATAATGTCACCTTTCACCTTGCTGAAGCTCTGGGACAAAGGCATGGAGGCAGCCGATAAACCTTCAGGGTCGCATTCTCCATCACTATCTTTGCAGCCACAGGAGAATCTCTGAGCAGGGACCCCAGCTGAGCCCACTTTATCCACAGATCCAGAAAACAATATAGAAACTCTAACTTGAAGTCTTTACTGTTGTGGTATATGCCTATGTGGTAAAATATACATAAATGTTACCATTTAACCATTTTTAAGTGAATATTTCAGTGTTATTAAGAACATTTGTGGAGGGGTTGGAGAGATGGCTCAGTGGTTAAGAGCACTGGCTACTCTTCTAGAGGACCTGGGTTCAATTCCCAGCACCCACATGGTGGCTTGCAACTCCAGTTCTAGGTGATCTGGCACCCTCACACAGACATACACGTAAGCAAAACACCAATGCACATAAGAACATCTGTGGACTGGGGAGCTGGATCTATGGGTAAAATGCTTGTTATGCAAGCTTGATGACCTGAGTTCAAGTCCTGAGAACTCAGACATAGTAGTGCAAGTACCTTTAATCCCAACATGCCCCTATGAGGAGGTAGGAGACCGGAGCAGGAGAATCTAAGGGCCAGCAAGCCTGGTTTATGAAGCAGCAGAGGCCATATCTCAAATAATATGGAAGGCAAGGACCTACAAGCACCCAAAGGTCTTACCTCCAAACACATGAACGTATGTGCAGCTGCACCAACACACACACACACACACACACACACACACACACACACACTCAACTACTATTACCATCCATTCCCAGAATTTTAGCTTACTTAACTGAAATTTTGTGCTACAAGACAGTAACTCCTTGCTACCTCTTCCAGCCCCTGTCACCACCCACTCAGGTTCTTTCTCTGTGGCTTTAACTACTCTCAGGGCCTGCTATGACTGGAACTGTACACTGTTTGTCATTTGAGTCTGGTTATTTCTCTTAGCACAATGTCTTCAAGTCTCATTCATACTGAAGCCAGTATCAAAAGTCCATCCCTTTTTAGGACTGTACTGTATGGATATACATATTTGTTCCTCCATCCAGCCACTAATGAAAATGTCTATGCTCTATAGCAATAGTTATTAGATCAGAGTAGTCAATGGCTAGCACAGCAAAGTCGCCAAGGTGAGGACCTGGTGAGTCTGGCAGAAGCATGGGGCATTCCCAGGAAAGCTCAGAGTAGCTGTGTCTGGTGAGTGGCCCAGAATCCAGGCTGGGGCTTCGGAAAGCACTTGTCACCAAAGGCCAGGTGTCTCCTCAAGTCTCCACTCAGGCCAGGGACTGATGGAGTTTTATGCCTGTCCCAGTGTAGGCTAAAGACCTAAAGCCCAGGAAACATTTGGTAAAGTACCTGACATCAGGCCAGTTTCCACTGATCCTAGAGTGTCTCGCGGGATCTCTACGCATGAAGAACTGTACCCAGGAATGTACCCACGAACCAGGGAGCAGATGTTTATCTCTGGGAAGGAAATGCGGCTGCAGCATGGATGGCTGGGGAAACTCTCCCCAGGCAGCACAGGATCTCACAGCACTGGCTCAAACCAGTGGCAGCCACGTTGCAGAAGAGATTCGGCTAGCTACTAGTGAAGGAGGCATGCAGGATCCAGGCTAAGCCAACAGGATAATGAAGGTCCATGTTTAACATCCTCATGCAGCTTTTCCCAGGGCTCAGGGGCAGCAGAGCCTTACCTTCTCAGCAGAGGGTTAAGGGCGGGGCTCAACCCTTGGAATGGTACAGGACATGAAAGACGGTGAAGAGGACGACACAGGCTGAGTTACATAACTGAGTCCTGTTGTGCCTGGGACAACAGTCCTTCCTTCACTACAGAGGGATCAGTTCTACTGTGTCTCCCTCCAAACGTCACATCAGCCACCAACTGCAACACCCAGAACCAGAGGTCTGCCTCCAAGGCCTCCGTCACCTTTCACAGAAGACACAAAGAGCTCCACAGCTTCCCTGAAGTGTGGCTACCAACCGGAAAGGCTTGGGATGGAACAAGTCACCTACCTCAGGTCTCTCAAGCTTCAGGGACTTTGGGGACTGTTATACAGCATGATGAATGTGGCCTTGGAAGTCTGGAGCATTGGGAGCTGCCGATGCTGCTGCTGTTCTTGGGCCTTGGCGCAGACTCAGACTCTGTGTCTCTGAGAGCCTGGGACTGGCTCCCGAGTGAATTCTTCTGGTACAATGACCACACAAAGAGAAAGGCTTTGCTGCAGTGTAAACCCAGTGATGTTAGCAAACAGAGCGTGCTGTCCTGGCCAGAGGCCAGCCAGGAAGTCGGGGAAACTGTCCTGGCCCAGTTGCTCTGCCAGTAAACTAAGGGCTCCACTTAACCAGTCTCTGGGCATCTTTCTTCATGTGTATTGGAGCTTGCAAGCTACCCACATTCCCACCCAAACTGGGAAGGCAAAGAACAAGAGGAAAGAAACAAAAAATAAAGACTGAACATGTAGAAATGTAGAAATGTGGTAGAGGAAGGCAAGGTGACAAAGAAAAACAAAAGGGCAAAGAAAGGAATGGGATGGGAGGCTGGCATTGTGGGGAAGCGTGCTGCTTTGTGAAAGCTAAGAAAGCTCCTGGGTGGTACCCAGAACGGACTCTCCAAGTCTGAGAGTGAGGGTCTAGGTTAGACAGTCCTCTAGTAGAGCAAAGCAGAAGTGCTGGGAAGAGGCCTTCAGTTATCTGAAGTGCAGGTTCAGCTCGGCGCAGAACAGGAAGCCTCCACTCTCTCACTCTCTTAAGCATGTACGAAGTGTTGGAACGCCCCCAGAGAACCCCCGGCTAGGCCATGTCCTGACACACTAAATCTAACTCAGTTAGCTCTGCTTTTGGGGGTACAAAGACTAGAGTCCCCAAAGGCCAGTTTCCAGGACATTATGGTTTACCACATCACATTGTAAAGGAAAAGGCATGAGATCCAAGAGTTTAACTTAAAAGGATGGGGGGGGGGTGTTCCTCCTAGAATTAAATTTTTTTTAAAGAGACTTAACTTTTATAATTCAGGATTCATAATTCAATAATTCAAGTTCATAATTCAGGAATTTGTGTGTGTGTGTGTGTGTGTGTGTGCAGCACACATGTAGAAGTCAAAGGAAAACTTGTGCACACATGTGTGTGGAGTTGAGAGGTGAATTTTAGTGTCGTCAGGTGCTGTCCACCTTTGTGGCGGTTTGAATAAGAAACAACCCTCACTTGAACACTTGGTCCTCACTGGTGGCTAAGTCTGGGGAGTTGGAAGAAGATCATTAAAACGGCGGCCTTTGGGAGGCCAGGGCGGCCTTTGGGAGGCCATAGTCTTGCTTCACTCCAACTTCCCTCTTTCTGCTTGTGTTTGCAGGTGAGGATGTGACCTCTCAGCTCCCTACTCCTGCTCCCAAGCCTCCCTTGGAGGCCACTCTTCCCTCCGGCTGCCACGCCCACTCCCTCCGGCTGCCACGCCCACTCCCTCCGGCTACCACGCCCACTCCCTCCGGCTGCCACGCCCACTCCCTCCGGCTGCCACGCCCATTCCCTCCAGCTGCCACGCCCACTCCCTCCAGCTGCCACGCCCACTCCCTCCTGGTGCCACTCTTCCTTTCGGCTGTCCCGCCTCCCTGCCAACATGAACTCTCAACCCTCTAACACCATAAGCCCAGAATAAACTCTTCCTTCCTTGCGTTGCCTTTGGGTGTGGTGTTTTACCACAGCCAGAGAAAAGTGACTAATACAACCATGTTTGCTGAAGCGGAATCTCTCACAGAAAAACTGGAGCTCACCACTTAGTCCAGGATGGTTGCCCCTGAGCCCCAGCAAGCCTCCTGTCTCTGCCTCCTTGGTATTGGGATTAAAGGCATGGGCCACCCTGCCTAGCAAGAAATTTTTAATATGATATCCCTACTGAGGAACTAGGCAGAAGCTGCAGAGACTCCTCCAGTGATAAAGACCTGATTATTTTGTGAGCTCATTCCATTCTGATTGAGACAGGATTCAACTCTCCTCTCTTTCTTCAGGATCCACCCACACTGAGTTTAAACAGCTTCCCTCGCCCACCTTTCGGCTAACCCAGAGAAGCTGATGATGACCGGCACTGGGTCTTCCCATACTTCCTAAGAGCAGAAGGCGTGTTCATTCAGCCTGTCCCGGGCAGCACATTGCCCAGCCCTTTACCCTCTCGTGGGCAGTCGCCAGCCTCACCCACACACCGCCATGAGCCTTAACCTCACCCACACACCGCCATGAGACACGGCTGTTGCTTCTGCTTTACCCAGTCATCTTACCTCACAAGCCTACCCATGAGCTCTTGCTTCTTACACCAGTACAGTCAAAAGCTGAGGGACTGTCATGAGTGTTAAGAAAAAAAAAAGAGGCCGGGCAGTGGTGGCGCACGCCTTTAATCCCAGCACTAGGGAGGCAGAGGCAGGCAGATCTCTGTGAGTTCGAGACCAGCCTGGTCTACAAGAGCTAGTTCCAGGACAGGCTCCAAAACCACAGAGAAACCCTGTCTTGAAAAACAAACAAAAAAAAAAAAAAAAAAAAAAAAGAGGCAGCTTCTCCGGCACAAGATATCCAATTAGGTCAAATCAAACCAAATCAAAGTTTATTTATTAAGTAAGGCACTCTCGGGTAGCTGAGTGATGGCGGGGAGACAGGAAAGCAGGGAGCCCATGGAGACCCGAAAACCACATGTTTCTCCTCTGGGAGCCCACTTAAATACTCTGTGGGAGTGGTTCTGACCCTCCTCAAGGCGGGGTCAGGACCTGGCATGCTGGGATTTGGAGTCCAGACCAAAGCAACTCCCAGGCAGATGGGCTGGGATGGATGCCAGGGGTTGGAGGGCTACGCTCCAGACTTAACAATGAGGCCAACACTGGACAGTCCATAGTTCATTCCACTCGAGCAGAAGACAGCAAGTTGTTTGTCTTTAAGAAATAACTCTAGAATATTCAATGGGTATTGCATACTATGTTTTCTCAAATTACATTTGACAAACAGAGCAAGAGAGACCCAGAGAGGTGAAGTGTTGATCTCGGGACAATACAG
This sequence comes from Microtus ochrogaster, assembly GCF_000317375.1. NCBI lineage: Eukaryota > Metazoa > Chordata > Mammalia > Rodentia > Cricetidae > Microtus > Microtus ochrogaster. Next base: position 11,794,830 of record NC_022018.1, on the reverse strand, counting down.
ACTAAAAAAAAAATGTATGTGAACTCTCGCTTTGTCTCCCACATTCTTCCTATTGCAGTTGAGTGCGAACAAGGCTATGTTCTGAGTATGATTAGGGCTAAGTTTCCCCTTCTTTGCCTGTTTATTATGCATTCTGTCCATTTTTAAATAAACAGTAACCCACTTAGACACTGATATGTGTTTAGAATTATTTTAAGAGTTGAAGTAATCTTCCTCTAGGGATCTGTGTCTTGGGGAATGTGCTCACGCAGTGTGTTCATGCATGTGTGTGTTTATGCGTGTGTGTTAATTCTCTCATGCATAAACACATTCAACAATAATCACTCAGCACTCTTAAGGCAATGCTGGAAATAAAAGCATTCTCAGTGTGCTCCGCTAGAGAACTCCCCGCCTGGTAAGGGCAACCCTCAAAAGCTATCCTAATATGTTAAAGACAAATGAAGGATTCCGTGGCCTTAATCAAGTATGATGGGAACGAAGGTGATAAGTACCCACAATTGGGGCTGACAAGGTGGCCCAATGAAAGGTGCCTGCCGCCAACTCTGATGGCCTAATTTCTATCTCAGAAGTTGCCTGCATATGAGGAGAGAACCGACTCACACAATCTGTCCTCCCACCTCTACATGTGTCCCTACACACACA
>NC_022018.1:11781578-11793683 GCF_000317375.1 Microtus ochrogaster | reverse complement strand
CAGAATAGTAACTAAGACAGCATCTGAGCTGCACCATGAAGATTGGCATAATTGATAAGGCTAAACAGAGCAAGCCTGCAAGTCTGGCTAGAGAGGCACAGTTGGAGAAGGAGTAATGCCCAAAAGGCTCAAGGGGGGAGGGGGAGCACCACGATAACAACTTTGATTTCATCCTAAAAGCAATGAGGAGACAGAGAGACATTAAAGAAAAATAAATAAAACAATATCCAGGCATGGTGGCCCACGTCTTTAATCTCAGCACTCAGGAAGCAGAGGCAAGTGGATCTCTGTGAATTGTAGGCTAGCCTGGTCTACATAAAGAGTTTCAGGACAGAAGAGGATGCATAGGAAGACCCTGGAGAGAGTAAGGGATGGGGAGAGAAGGGGGGGGGGTCAAGTCAAAGCAGGAGAGATGGACGAAGTCTTCGAGAGAGAAGCTGGAACTGGACCTGATGGCTCTTGCCCTACATGCTTTCATTCAAAGTCCAGAACAGAAGAAATTGTTTATTGTGTATATCTCTCACAGCTTGGGGACAATTCTCCAAAACTCTGCCAAGCTCCTCATTGCTCCCCAAAGGGACTCTATCCCAGAGAACACTGCCAATAGACTCACAGAACAGTAAGAGGTGCCACACACACCAAAAGATGGTGGAACAATCCTAAGCAAGGCAAAGTCAGGGTCCAAGAAGCATTGAAAAGTTGCAGCAACACAGCATAAGAAAAAAAGACAACGAGGAAAGTTCTAGAAGAGACGGGATTAAGGGCCTGGGTGAGCTGCTGGATGAAGAATGAAGAGCACTGGCAGGCAGTTTAGGAAGCCAACAAAGGAACAAGTGCCTGCCTCGTGTGAGCAGAAGCTACACATCTGTAAGCAAAGCACATCCCATAGCCTCTCCCTCGCCCCTGTGGGAGCGGGGATGGGGGGTGGGGTGGGAGACTCCCCCTGTCAGACAGACAAGCTGGCGGGAGGCTGGCACACAGGATGCGGACCTGTGAACAGTTAAGTAGAAACATCTGGCAGGAGAGGGGAACGTGTGGATGAGGAGGAGGCAAACCCTGCTGAGCAGGGGCTATGGAAGGCGGCTCAACCCTCGCATCAATACAGCTTCCGCTCAAAGATGATTGACACCGAGGATGACGTCAGCCGGCAAACGGGATTTCTCTCCTCACTGGAGGAAATGATAATCTCGGCAAGTCTGCACCTTCTCGGAGGACCCTGGTTCTACCATCTGATTCTCAGCAGAGCTCTGATCACTTTTCCTACAAAATATTTTTTTTCCTTACAATTGGTAGGGACCCGATGGACACCAGCAAAGGAACTGGGATGCTCACGACATGTACGAGACCCTGCTTCAAGCCCAGTGGCACAGGCCCGAAGGTGCAGGAGCAGGGTCTCTGGGTGTAAAGAGTCGAAATTTAAAGCATTTCTCTATTTGTGTTAATGCTAACATGAGGCCAACATAAACAAGGTTTGAGCTAGGCACATGGGGCATTTCTGTAATCCATCTCTGAAAAAGACAGAGGGATGAGAAGTTCAGGATCAGTCCTGATGGGCAGTGAGGCCCTGTCTCAGAAAGGAAGACGGGGAGGGAGGAAGACGGGGAGGGAGAACAGAAAGGAAGAAAAAGGGAAAGGAAGACGAAGAGAAAACAAGGGATGTATCCTCATTTTCCTTTTGTAACCCTCCACATAGGCTTTGAATATGGGTTGTAGTGAGCTAGGGTAAAGCGCTCCCAGGGACGAGCGGCCAGGGTGCCAGCCCTGTCACCGAGTCCCTAGGCTGCAGCTATGTTGAATTAGACATGCACTGCTGTTTCCATGCAGTCCTTGGCTGAGCTCCTAAGTGGAAAAGCTACTTTTATGTACAAGCACAGATATTTAAACGGAAGTGTGTCCGTAATTCCAATTACATTTTGTTTTCATAGTGATCTTTTCCTCTACTTAAGAACAGACTTAGCTATATCAGCTCCACTGTTTCTTTTTGTAAATTATGTTTGTCTGTTTGTGCGCTGAGGGTGGGACAGTGCGTCGGTGGTCAGGAGACAAATTGTATCAGTCAGTTCTCAAGTGCCTTTGCCCACTGACCTAGCTCCCCCTTCCATCATCATAGTTGCTGCTAAGACTCTTACAAAACTCAGCATTCTCTGAGATACGGGTGCCAGAGGACACAGATAAGTGATGGTTATCAAACAGGCACATGTTTGTTCTTCAGTTCTCAAGGAACAGCTAGCTAAGTTCCTCCTCCCCTGGTCATGCCTTTATGAACACAAGTCTTAGGCCCTTCATGGCCCACCAGGAAAGTCTAGGGCCCGAAGCAGCGAGACTGGTGCACTTAAAACATTAACATGAATAAGGAAATGAAGGGTTTGGTTTCCTTAAGAGACAAACCACCAACAAATAAAGCATAGATATGATTCTGATTAGAGGGTCATGGTTCTTTGGTGGCCACAGCCACCCTGCTGAACAGGTGAGAGGTGCCAAATGGCCAAATCAAAGCCTTAAGGAAAATCATCCAAGAGCATTCAAAATCGATTACCGAGAAAAACGGGAGCTCTTTGGAGGTGTGGCCAGGGCCTCTCAGGTTAGACTCCATGAAGCACAATCTTGTTCGAAAGAACCTAAGCAGAGGGTAGGCAGCGGGAGATGACTGTATTTGTGGGTACTAACATGGGCCCAGGGCTTACTGTGTCCTGGGATCTCACTTGGATTCAGACACACCCACTAGGTTTCCTTATTGCTGTTTTTATAGAGGAAGCTATTTAGCTGCAGAGATGTCAAAGACTTGCTGAAGGGTGCACAAGCTTGCAATGCGATCCAGTTCTGCCTAACTCCACCATCTGTTTGCTGAAGTGGGGTCAGAGAAAGCGGTGGGCTGTGGCCACTCCTGTTTCCTTAAGGTTAAGAAGAGGGGGATGGCGAGAAAGCCTGGCAGTTAAGACTACTTATTGCTCTCCCAAAGGACTCAAGTTTGTTTCCTAGCGCCCCCCTCAACTACCTGTAACTCCAGCTCCAGGGGGTCTTAAACCCTCTTCTGACCTCCATGGGCAACTGAACATACATGTCATACACTCATAAAAATATACATGCATACGCATAAATGACAAATAAATAAACATAAAAGTACTGGAAGTGCTAAGCGGAAATACTTCGGGAAACAATACAGGCAAAAACTTTCTCAATATAACCCGACAGCACAGGAAGTAGCCCCAAACAGTAACAAACTCTGCACAGCAAAACACGCTTTTATCAGCAGAGTGAACAGACGGCCTGCAGAATCCGAGAACATCTTTGCTACCTGTGCTTCAGGCAAGAGCTTAATACACAGAATATACAAAGAACTACAAAAGCTACACACTAAAATAATAATAAAAAAACTATCGATCAATAAATGGGCCAATGAAATAAACAGCAAAAGAAAGAAAGAAAAAGAGAGAAAGAAAGAGAGAAAAAGAAAGATGCAAATAGCCAATAAATATTTTTAGAGCATTCATGGTCTGAGCAGGTAAAAGGCACTTCTCCCTTCCCTGTCTCCAGCCGGCTGAATCCTGAACCTGCCTCCCAACCATGCACACCTCAGCCCCACTGCCGCCCTTCGAGTCACAGAGATCCACGGGTGCAGGTGGCGCCCGCAGTGGAAGGGCGGTAGAGGCTACCTGTGTGCAGAGGTAACAACACTGACCACAGACACCTCGGTGGGATTAAAGTCTTCCCCAAAGAGGAGCGCCTCACCACTGTCAAAGGCCCTGAGGGGACCCCTGTGCAGGAGGCCTGTTCTGTCTAAAGCTCCTACTGGGAAAGACTTCCCTGCCTCCCTACACAAGGGCTACTTCCTGACTAAGATCTTCTACCAAATGTCAGTGCCAATGGTGAAATCTGTGCCGGTGTGCTCACGAGGACTGGATGGCTGAGCTGGGCATCTGACACACACTGGTGACCATCAGGACCTGCTGATTCATCCTCACCCAGACTCTAAACTCAGCAAGGAAGCAGGCTGCCTGCTTTCTGGACAACTATGAAGAGAACACTGCCCTGCCCGGTCCATCTGCTCACAGAGATCTGTGGGGGTGCAGGGGGCAGCAGCAGGGGGAGGGTTGAGACTACCTGGAAACTGGGCAGTGGGGCTACATCATCCTCCTTTGACCCTCTGACCCCAAGGGTCCTGGGAGGAGCTGAGGGTCCCATGAAACAAAAGAGAGTTATAGCTGCAGCCAAGAAGGTGGACAAGAGGTAGGCACTGAGATGAGTGTAGGGGGCTCTTCTCCCTCTCCTTCAGTTCTGTCCCCTCCCACTTTGTCTCTAAATTATTTGAATTATGGCTGTGATGGGGCAGGAGGGGAAGAATCTGGATTTGGTTTTCTAAATGAAGTTGGAAAGGTAAAACAAACACACACACAAACAAAAAAGCCTGAAAACCTAAGTCCAATCCCCAGAACTTACAATGCGGAAGCCAAGAACAAAATGCATCAAGTTGTCATCTGACCTACACACCACACACACACACACACACACACACACACACACACACACACACGCATGAGCACACGCTGTAAGCACATGCATAAACACACTATAGCAATGCATACACACATGCTGCAGCACATGTATCCACACACACTGTAGCACATGAATACACACATGCTGTAGCACATGAATACACAGAGAGACAAAAAAATCTATAAATAAATGTGTTTTTTAATTTCATTAAGAAAGTATTCAACATCCAGAGCCATGGGAGAAGTGCAAATTATAAGTACTTTGAGATCCCATCTCTTCCCTGTAGTCTGATGATGTTAGCAAGCTCTTTGGACTTTTTTGGGGGGCACCACCCAGCTCCCAAATGAGTCACACACAGAGGCTTATTCTTCATTATAAATGCCTGGCCTTAGCTTGGCTTGTTTCTTGCCAGCTTTTCTTAAATTATCCCATCCACCTTTTGCCTCTGGGCTTTTCCAGTTATCTTGTGTGAATCTTACTCATACTCTGTGTATTACTGTGTGGCTGGACAGCTGGACCCTGATGTCTTCCTCCTTCCCTGGTCACTACCCTTCTCCTCCTTAATTTCTCCTTCTATTTATTCTCTCTGCCTGCCAGCCCTGCCTATCCTTGCTCCTGCCTTGCTACTGACCGTTCAGATCTTTATTAGACCATCGGGTGTTCTAGACAGGCAAAGAATCACAGCTTCACAGAGTTAAACAAATACAACATAAACAAAAGTAATACACTGGGGAAGTTCCCCAACACTTCCCCAGTCAGAATGGTTGTCATCAAGCAAACCACTCACCATTGCTGGTGAGGACGAGGGAAGAGTGTAAAGCTTTTATGTAGCCACTGTGGAAACCAGTGTGGAGACAGGGCAAGAAACTAAAAATATAGCTCTCCCACTGCTGGGCATCTGGAGAAAAGTGCATTTGTCTGCTACAGAGATGTCTGTACTTGTGTGTTCACTGTCTCACTATTCACAACAGCCAGGAAACGGAGGCGGCCTGGATGGTCATCAACAGGTGGATGAATGATGAAAATGTGGCACAAATACACAACAGAATCTTACTCAGCAGTTTTTTAAAAAAAGAAATCTGCAGAAAAACAGGTAGAACTGGGAAATGCTAAACGACGTAATCCAGGCTCAAAAAGATGAACGCTACACAACCCTCTCATATGTCAATACACATATTGTTAAATATGTGTGTTTAGCTGAGGGAAATGCAGGTAGAGCCAGGAAGCTAGAGAGGTCCATGAGATGGGGCAGCAGTCTTTAAGGTGACAGGGAGAGAATAAAAGGGTAGGGTGTGAAAGTGGACAGCAGATACTGGAGGCAAAGGGTACAGCAGGGGAGGTAGGCAGGAGGGATGAGGGGAGGGTGGGGAAGTCATCCAAAACGACGTGTGCAATGTCATAAGGAAAGCCATTCCTCTAGGAGCGAGATTTAGAAACAAAAGCCTTTCTTGGACAGAGATGATGGCACCTGATTATCATCCCCACACTCAAGAGTCTCAGGCAGGAAGACTGCCATGAGTTTGGAGCCAGCGTGGGATGCAACAAATATCATACCAACCAAGACTTTGGATGGATAGACAGACAGACAGACAGATAGATAGATATTTGGAAAGGTTTAAGTAAACCTCTATGTTAATTTAAATAAAAGAGTTGGCACAAATCAATATTAAGTATATAAAGAACATTAAGCTACAGTCAGTATCTTACGAAGCTATGAAAGGAAACTGTGTGTAACTTTCTGGTACTACATCTAAGACACAGACAGGGCTGGAGAGGGCTCAGCAGTTAACAGCACTTGTTGCTCTTGCAGAGGATCCCGCTTTGGCTCACTACAGTCTGTAACACCAGTATCAGTGGATCTGATATCTTCTTCTGGTCTCCGAGGACATTGCTTGCATGTGGTGAACACACACACACACACACACACACACACACACACACACACAGACAAAACACATATACACATAAAATAAAAACTAATTAACAAATAAAAAAGTAAATTTGAGAACACCTAAGTGGATCATATTATTAATAATCAAAGCTGAATTGAGAACAAAGGGGAAATCAAATGAATTAATAATCAATCTTAAAACTTAGTTGTCAGTTCAGGACATGGTAACATGTATCCATAATCCCAGTACCTGGCCGGTGGAGGCAGGAGGATCAGGAATTCAAGGACAACCTTGGTTACACAGCAGGTTCAAGGCCAGTGTAGACTACGTGAGACCTTGTATCAAAAAAGAAAAGAGAACATGATGGTGTCAGGAACTTGACACATGTTCTCTGTGTAAGTGACCTAAGTGGTTTTAGAGTTGGTCAGTTTACCAATTTTTAAAGAACACTGCACGGCCTTGGCTGTCCTGCAACTTGCTATGTAGATAAGCCTGGCCTCAAACTCATAAAAATCTGCCTGCCTCCTTTTTCTAAGTGTAGGGACATACACTGAGAACAGAAAGAAACCTCTTATTTGTTAAATATAAACAAGACCTCACAACAGTCTATGTGGGATCGTTTGGGGAGGGATCCTTCACCCTTATAGTCACCTTTCTTTCTTTTTATTTGAGATTTATTGATTTATTTTTTATATTGTGTGTGGTGGGGTGGGCTTGTGAGTGCAGATGCCCATGGGAGCCAGAGGAGGGCATCTGATCCCTTGGAGACTGAGTGACAAGTGGCCGTGAGCCACCTAGCCTGAGTGCTGGGAACCAAACCAGTCCTCTGCAAGAGCAGTCCTCACTCTCGGCCAGGCTCTTGCTACTCAGCCCTGGCTGTCCTAAACTCACTCTGTAGACCAGGCTGTCCTGGAACTCACAGAGATCCACCTGCCTCTGCCTCCTGAGTGCTGGGATTAAAGGCATGTGTACACCTGGCTACAACATGTTTTGAATGAGGAGGTCACCGTTATTGGAATCATTAGTCTTCCAGAAATCTCTCCTTGAGAAATAGAAGAGAGAAATCCTCTGGGCATCTAAGTCAGCAGGGTTGTTTTTGTTTTGTTTTGGGATGGGGGTGGGGGTATCAAACAAACTGAACTTTCTGAAGAAAGTAGGTAGGTACCATAAAGGAGAAGGATAAAAGTGATCTCCAGGGCCTGGTTGCCTGAGAGAGTGGCCAGTGCTATGTGGCGGAGCTTCAGAATATCCCCACGTGCATTTAACCCTTGGCAAGGCATGAGATCACCCCTGGAGCCAGGCTTCCAGATGCCAGCTCATTACCCTGTTCACAGAGAACTGAGCGTCAGGACTCACTCACTCCCGTCCCCTCACACTGCTGTAAAGAACGGCGACCTCAACAGACAGCTCTGGGGCATGGTCTGCCGAGTCTACTTCAAAACTTCCAGCCTTATACTGGAGCTGCGCCGGAATCCCATGGGATTCCTGGAACTCCAGTCTGGCTGGGAAACTTCCAGAGAATTCTGGATACATCTCATGAGGTAGAGCTGTTTCCCAACTATGCTGTAAGTCTGGAGCAATTCTCAAAGACTTCCAAAAAGAAAAGACAGGGGAAGACGAAGGATTTGGGAGGCAGATTTTAAAAGCAATCAAAATAATTGACTCTATTAAAACAAGAACGATTTCCCTTTTTGATTTTTCCATAAGAATATTAGACTTTCACTACTGACCTAAGTCTGAGGTTTGCTTTCCGCAGTTAGTGCCTGTACAGCCATGGCAAATTGCCCTCTAGTCTTGGTTTCTGAATCTCCACAATGAAAATAATAACAGTTCTTTCCTGAGAGACTTTGAAAATGAAATTCTCCGTGTGCGTGTTTAACACTCGTGGAATGTTAGCTATCATTACTGTCAAAAGCTGAGTAACCCTGGCAAACACACAGAAAAAGAAAAAGCAACTATAATCCCCCATCCACTTCAGAGCATATAATTCCAGTTGTTACAGGTGTGTTTTCAAAGAGCAAAAGGCTAGTGCTTTCTAATCCGTAAACTTGCTATTTAAATTTACCCCATACTCTGCGGATCTCCTATGTAACTCAATATTCAGTATGGTACAGTGTTTAAAGGCCACATAGCGTTCCTCCGGTGAGTCTACTTTTTGACAACTGTTGTAATCTGCTGGCCTGGTCTGTCGCCCGGGTACCCTGTCCCTTCAAGAGACAAGCCCCTCCCACTCCCAACCTCCCCCTTCTGCCAAGGCAAGTGGATCTCCCACCACCTCTCCATTCTCTCTCTGTGCCCTTCTGAAGAGGCGGCTTCTGCTTCTCTCCCTTCTCCCACCCTCCCCTTCCCCTTTTCTCCCCTTCCCTTTCACCTCCATAACCCACTAAATAAACTCTAAACCCCAGCTGTCTCTGCATGACGTATCTATCTGTCAGTCTTCCCCTTGGCCTCAGGCCACCCACCAGAGGACCCGTGAGGCCTTGGGTGGCCAACTGCTGCCCCTCGTGGGACCACCGCCCCTCATGGGACCAGCCTCGGGTCCCACCTCTTCGCGAATGATAATGACAACCCCTTCTCTCTTCTCTCAATATACTTCTAACCCACGTGCCTTGGCCAGATGGTGGCTGACTTTCTCTTGGCCGTTTGGAGATATGGTCTCCACCTCACTATCCATCACACTCACCCTGAGGTCAGGGACCCTTCTGTGGTCTGCTGACATCTCCAGAATCTCACCGTAAAACGTAAAGCCTACTCCGCCTACTCCGAGGCCACTTAGTCAGACTTTGCTGCTGGATGCCTGGCAGACAACCCTGTTTAACTAGATTCATTCCACCAGGTGCGGAAAGGAACATTGCCAGAGGGTAGTTTTCTCCAAACAGCAGAAGGTTGACTTCCAGGGCTTTAGGACCGTGATTAGAAATTCCCAGGAAGAGGAAGAAACAAAAGATTCTTATCGGGCTGCATTGTTTTTCTAAGCAATGGGGCCACACAAGTTCAACACTTAGGACCTGCACTTAAATGAAGGCGGTCTTTACGCACTGAGACTACTGACAAAGCCTTACTAATTCATACAAATGTGAGCTGTCAAACTGGGCAGAAGTGAGTCAGAGCCTGTTTTAAAATAAGCCCTCCCCCATTTTCAGTGAATTCAATTTTTAAATCCTTTTTATGTTTTATTTATTCTTTCACAATGTCATACATATGTAAAATGTACTTTGATCATCTCCCTCCCATTGTCCTCTTATCCCTTTCTCCCTCTCCAGCTGTGTGTGTGTGTGTGTGTGTGTGTGTGTGTGTGTGTGTGTGTGTGTGTTCCACTTCACTTTATTAGGATTGCTTGGGTGGGGGTTAAATACTCGAGCAAGGGCAACTTACCAATAGCTCTATCACTAGGAATATCCCCTAGAAACTCCTCAGGGAAGGGTGGGGCCTTATGAGACCCTCCCCATCCATGACGGACAGCAGGCGGGCCCCATTTTGTAGCTTTGAGTTCATGGGGCATCATCCATACCATGCTGAAGAGAACAGGTTTCCTTAGTGTGCCTTCCCATCCTTCACTTCTTCCGCTCTATTTGCCTTCTCCGCCGTGTTCCCTGAGACTTGCAGGGGAGGATGCAGACGGCTAACCAACAGTCTCTTATTCTCAAGACTAAACGCCGTTACGATTTTCCCCATTACCATAATCTTTAAATCTTTATTTCTCCCCTGACCTGCTTTACAAAGGTTGTTTGCAACATGTGTTAAGGTCTCATTGTTGTTTGTAGAGAAAGAGAATAGTTTTCCAGAAGCTTGTCTTCCTTAAGGGCTAACTGAGGGATCTGAGTTTGGATCCCCATGCACTCACATAGAACATTCAACTTGGCCAAAACGAGGCATGTCTGAGCAGAGACAGGGTGATGCTGGTGTTTGCCAGTCTGTTGGAGAAAACAGTGAGCTCCAGGTTCAGTGAGAGACTCTGTCTCAAGGGAATAACATCCTCCCCTGCCATCCATAGATGCGTGCACACATGCATACACAACACACACATAAACACACCTTCAAGAAACCAACAGAAGTATGTGTTTCTCACATACGGTGAAGCGCAGCATTCCCCCTGCAGTTCCTCCCACACAACAACGTTTTGATGAAGCCCTGGCTGCTTCCAAGAGCTCTGATTCTGAGCCGGTGAGGCCGACAGTCAAAATCACTCAATCCCTAAAACACAAACAACAAACGACAGACAACAAAAACTACCCCCGAATCCATCTGCGTAGTTCCAGGAAAGACTTGAGAGGCTCTCTGGAAGCAGCCATAGAACCAAGCCCATCATGGAAACATTGATTCAGCCATAATAGAACCCGACCTAAAAACCACACAAATGAACTAAACAGCTCTTCCTCCCAATCAGAACGCAGCTAAAGCCGCAGCCTCGGGGCTAGAAACTAGCGCTGTGTTTTATTTTGTTTGTGGTCCTTCTCATTTCAGCCTCTTCCATTCTTTCGCTTGTTTGCACAACTGCAGACCGACAGCCTTCCTGCCCAAGCACGTCAGGCAAATTAAAACCTCTAGCCTGGGGGGAGGCTGTAATAGCTGGGTTAGAGCAGTCAAAAAGAAGAAGAAAAAAAGCTTCACTAACAGTTAGTGGAGACTGAAGTCCTCACTTTGAGAAGACCAGCTTCTGCACGGTATGTTTTATTTACTGTTTGCTGCTTTTTTTTTGCTGCTTGTTTGGTTTTTTTCTTTTTTCTGTGGCGGCAGTGGAGGGAGGATAGCATGCGCCACTGTGCGTGGGTTGAATATGGAGAACCATGTGAGGGAGTGGGTTTTCTCCTTGCACTGTCTGGGGTTCCCAGCAACCCAACTCAAGTTGTCAAGGCTTAGCAGCAATCACCTTTACTCCCTGAGTCATCTAACTGGTCCTGAACACATTTTTTCGGCTAGCATTCTATCTTGTATTTTAATAAGTTTTGCCGTCTAATTAGATTAACTATCATTGTTGGGGGGGGGTATACAGTGGGAAAGAAAGGAGACGTACGATAGACAACTAGATACCCAGGATGGGTGCTACCGAACCATACATATAGTAGAGTCCCTAAAGGGAATCTATTTTCGTTCGCACCTGCACCCACAGGGTTCACATGCCTAATCCGGGCACGAGACATTGCTGCAACAAACCCTAGGGCAGAGTGTTCTGATGCCTGTGTGTGGACCCCTTGGCCTGGCTGGCTCGGCCTGGCTGGTCATCTCAGAGGAAAAGAGGGATGGAAGCAAACCCAGCGGTGAGGACAGGACCACCAAGAACAGGAGCCTGGAAGACTGTGGGATGGGGTTGGAAGTATGGTAGACGTGGGGATCCTGAGTTCCAAGGGAGCTCTTGCGGGACAGGGTCTGGTGCCCAGGTCTGGGCGAACCAAGCATGGGTTCCTACAGTCCCCGCCCCGTCCTGCCTGCCCGGGAACCTGGCTGTTCCGTGCAGCTGAACTTTTCTTTCTTTGCAGTTATGCCCAGGGCAGAGAGAAGTCTGCGGGGGCCCAGCCCTTTGCGGGCCCAGGATGTGTCCAGGAGGGAAAACCCCGGAGAAGTCCTCTGTCCCCGCCCAAAACTCGAGCGAGCTGGGGCGACCCCACCCTGGAGAGGGGCTCTCGCCAAGCCTCCTCCGCCCGGTCCCTGGGGCTGATCACTCACGGGCAGCGCTGCTGGTGCTCCGACTCTGGCCGCGGCCATCCACACAGGGAAGAAG
>NC_022018.1:11779633-11781478 GCF_000317375.1 Microtus ochrogaster | reverse complement strand
AGGGAGGGCCCTGGCGACTGCGCGGGGCGGGGGGGGGGGGGGTGTCGCGCGGGGCATTCCTTTAGTCCCCGCCCCTCTTCCCTGCGGGATCTTCCCTTTTTTGCTCCTTTCTCCACCCTGGATCCCCCAAAGTTTTTCTGCTGTGAGTTTGAACACTTGCTTCTCTCCCCAAGCCAGCTGTTCCGGGCAAGTCTGTACTCCCCAAAGAAAGAGAGGTAGCTTCACCCGCAGAAGTCGGAAAGGGGGTCACCAGATTATTCTGGAAGCCTCCTCTTTTCCTTTCAAAGTGGAACCAGTCGGGTCTACAGCGAAGAATAGATAGTCATGCTAGGGAGAAAAAAAAAAAGCCTCCTTCCTGGGTGAAATCCACACTCACAGAAGGCCAGGCGAGTGAGTGAAGGGTCACGCTGTGTGCCGAAGGCAGGAATCAGCAGCGCTTCCTTAGTGCTTCCTGAAGAGTACGTGAGAGAGGGGAAAGGAAAGACCTCCTCCTCCCCAGGTTTCCAGAACATACTTCTTCTCCTTGCCGGTCCACAGATGACTCTCAGCACATCTTGGTCTCTTTCTCAAGTGAGACTGAACTAGTCACAACAAAAAAACGGGAGTGGGATGCCCCTTTTCCTGGAAGGACGCCGCCGAATCCCAGAATGGAGTCTTGAGTTGGATTAGCTAGGATGTGAGGGAAGAGGACATTCCGGGCCCGAGGGTTTGGAATATTTGGGAGAGGTGGGAAATGATACATTGGACTGTGAGTATAAAAAGAAATCACGAAGGTTTTCACGCAGAGCGTTCCCATTCGTTTCGGCATTCCCCAGGATGGACACTCAGTGGGGCACCGGGTGAATCCCCGTACTCACAATGGCAGTCGAGAAATAATGGTTCAGTGGTCTGCACGATGAACTGCCAGGGAAGAGAACTCGTGCTTGAGTTAGGTGGGTAGGTATAGTTCAACCTGAGTGCTGGGCTGCCAGGTGGGGGAAGCTGGGAACCCTGGTGGAGCCTCCCCCTGAATTCACAGGTCAGTGGGATTCATCTTTAAAGCACCTTTCCCAGTGTCATCTTCGTGGCCTTGAAAAACCTGGTAAAATAGAAAAGATACTCAAGTAGTCTGTCCAGCCACCAGGATCCAGGGAGGAAAAGGAGCTCCAGAGAGGGCACAGGTGTGTCTGATGCCACACAGTTGGACACACATGTTATTCTCTGGTAAGATTTCTAAGTGTGTTTATGCTTAGAGCATAATGCAATGGAAATAGACAAACAGAAGGAATGCCCCTCACCTCCCCATTTTCTCTCACTACCATCTCAGTAATGGCCAAGATCTGAGGTTCAGCCAGTGAGCTCCCAGAACATAGGAAGTGAAAACCTGGTAACTTTGGTGGGGATGGATTTCCCTATGGAAGCAGACAGGAGCTGATCAACCTTCTGGTAAGGAGGTGAGGGGAGCGAAGAGCAGAAAGGGCAGAGGAAAGGAGAGAAAGAAAGGAAGAAAAAAATGTGGGGTCTGGCTAAGCATGGCGCAGCGATGCCTGCCTACCATGCAAAGCCTGGCATTTGATTGCCAGCACAATGTTGTGTGTGGGGGTATGTGCTTGTGAATGTGTTCAGAAGGCCAGAAAGGAGCAGCATATCCTCTGGAGATGGAGTTTCAAGCAGTTCTGAGCTTTTCAGCATGGGTGCTGGGAACCAAATTCTGGTCCTCTATCAGGGCAACACCATGCTCTTAACCATGGGGCCCTCTCTCTAGTCCAGAGCACCAAATAAGATAAATGACAAGTAGGTAGACATACAGACAGATAGATAGAGAATAGATAGAAAGATGGATAGATATTGATAGATATCGATAGA
>NC_022018.1:11761158-11779407 GCF_000317375.1 Microtus ochrogaster | reverse complement strand
ATAGATAGATAGATAGATGATAGGTAAATAGAGATAGAAGATAGATGATATATTTAAAAATAAAGTAGGTGGCTGAGTTATGTTATTGCTGTGCCTTGTTCTACCTCTAGCTTTCCAGGAGGCCAGCCCATCTCAGAAATGGCACAGCTAACTGAAGAGAAGAAGCATACAGAAATCAACACACATGCAGAAGTCACTACCACTACAACGACTTTCAGAGTGCACCTTTTTACTTTCGCCGTCTTTGAGATAAGCAGTATTGCTCTGGTTAGTGGGGTGGGGAGCTCAACTGGTGAAAGAAATAGCATGGAAACTCTGACGCTTCTCTAGGGAGCAGACGGGCGTAGACTTTTCTAAAGACTTCTACAGTTCGCTGGCACCTGCTTTATCTCTTAACCAGGGACGCTCCTTCCCTTCTGTGATCCGCGCTGCTCTGGAGCTTGCCACTTTCCTCAACACAGATCTCTTTCTCCTAACTCCAGCACATATCTCCATGGGAGCCTCTCTGGCAGGGTCCTTTCTGTAATCAAATCTGGTGGCAAACAGCTTAGCCTATCCTCAGCTAAGCCACCACAGCCATGTCGCCAGCTGGGGACCTCGTTCCAGCTCCTTTTCCCTGCTGCACAAAACAGACCCTCAGAGAACATACTTCTCAACTTTTTAAATAACATTTATTTTTATTTTATGTGCATTAGCATTTTGCCTACATGTATGTCTGCGTGAGAGTGTCATATCTTGGAGTTACAGACAGTTGCGAGCCATCATGTGGGTGCTGGGAATTGAACTCATGTCCTCTGGAAGAGCAGCTGGTGCTCTTAACTGCTGAGTCATTTCTCCTGCCCCCACCCGTCTCAATTTTATTCAGAGCTTCCCCCCCACTCCACCTCCCAAACTTTTCATGGACCCACTAAGAACTTCTTATGAGATTCCTGAATTCACACAGCAGTGGGATTCTGTTTTAAACACTTCTGGTATTGTCTTTGTGACCTTGGAAAGCCTAGTAAATGGAAAAGATATTGAAATAGTTTGTCCAGCCACTGGAATTCAAAGAATTCAGGATTCAGTATCACAAGAAGATCTTCAAAGTTTTTGCAATAGGACCTGGGGAAAACTCAGCTACCTTAGAATTCTTCAAATCCAAGTCAGCTGAAGCTGTTAGAATCAATAGACCTTCAAGAGGAGGGCCAGGCTAGTCTCAAATGGTTAACGAGAACACTATTTCTCCCAAACTTCACAGCCATAGCCTCTGTTTGGATGACAAGAATCGTTCAGACAAAGTGATAGCTGTGGGGGAAATGTATTAGAGAAGAAAGAACTTGGTACACAGACATTTTACACTCACGAAATGTTCTGAGCCGACCCAAGCTACTGCTATGTCCTTTCCTGAGGAAATTCAGCTGCGCTTTGGATGGAAATTTCCTGAGCTAAAAAGCCTACATCTTCAACAGAGAATGCCAACCAAAAGCAATCGATTCTAACCAGGCAGCCATTGTCAGTCTTTTAGCATAAAGATGACATTTCTGGTATGGTTTGAGCTACCCTGACTGCTGGCTACAGCTGGTTCGTGGCTCAGGGCCTGAGACTATCTATTGCCTCGTTTCTGTGTACAAGATACCCTGCTAGGCAGCAAACATCAGTCTAAGGGATGATTCCTGCTTCAAGTTCCTGCAGGGGTAGAGGTCGATGTCATACGTTAAAATACAATGTGAAAATTGTCCGTTTAACCCAACTAAGGAGGTGACCTAGGTAGGAAAGACTGAAATGATGCAATGCTTACAGAACTCAGGAGACTGAGGAAGGAAGATCATGAAGTCAAGGCCTAGCAAGAAGGAAGGAACAGTCAGGGAAGTGGAGGGAGGGAGAGAGGCCAAGGGAGAATATTCTTCAGTGTCTGAACAGGGTATGACTGACATTCTGTTGACTGGATTATGCTGTTTCTATTCTAGGGCCCCAGAGATTTCCCTTCTGGGCCATCCCACCGTACTCCCTGGTGCTTAGAAAAGCAGTGGAGTTCAGTAGTAATTGAAGACCCCAGTAAAACCAACACGACGGTTCCAACTGGCGAGTTGCCTTTGGAGGCCCCTCCACTTTAGGCTCCAGCGTGCTTTCTCTGCTGAGTCTGTTCACAGAAAGTTGGTCAAAGATTTGGAAGAACAGAGCTGCCCTTGCCAGCTAGCCTCCTAATTTGGAGCTAATTACTGAACTGCTCAGAAATGTGAGGCAGAGGAATGCGCTTGCTGACTGCCTTCCCATTCATCACCATGGTATCTGAGGACCTGGCTCTCGACCGAGAACAGGAACTTCCTCTGCAAACACAGAACAGACAGCCCTTGTTGGTCTGGATCTCGGATGTTTCTCAGTATCATCTGCCATTGTCTGTGGTTCTCTTCTTGTTAAAGTTATGGAGAATGTTGAGGATTTTGAAGACCAGGGAGGGCTGAGCAGGTAAGAGCACCCATTGTTCTTGGAGAGGACCCTGGTTCAGTTCCCAGCACTGACATGGTTACAACCACCTACAACTCCAGTTCCAGGAAACTGCCTCTCTCCTGACATCCGTGACCATCACACATGCGCATGGCACACATACATGCATGCAGACTAACGTGCATGCACATAAAACCAAACAAGTATTAAAAATACTATTTTTTAAAGACCGGGGTCAACCTCAAGAGATAACGATGCATAAAACAGATCTATAAACTGTACCTTTTCTGTCTGGGCATTTTTACCATGGAGAAGGCTTTCCATTGACTGAAGAAAGCTTTGGTTGCAACTCAATCTGTGCCTTTCAGCTAGTCGGTTCCGCTTGTTTTAACTTGTTTGCAAACACTCTGAGTTTTTGGTTGTTTGCCGTTTTTTAACAGTGCTAAGTTATCTCTGTCTTGCAGTGACCAGATAGTTGGCAGAAAAAAACTCAGTGGAGGAAAGTTTTATTTTCGTCAGTGGAGATGTCAGTCCATCCCAGAAGGGGAGGTCTGGCAGTGGTAATACATGCTAGGGTTGTTCACTTCTTTGTGGTTCAGGAAGCAGAACAGACTGGACTGTGGGGGTCAAGCCCCGCAACCCACTTCCACCAGGTAGGCCTTACATCTGAAGACTCTACAGCTTTCAAAATGGTCCACGAGATGGGCACTGAGCAGCCAAAGCATGAGCCTGTGAGGGGTGTCTCAGCTATAAATGGCAACAATGGACAGGGCCTTAGAAGCAGTCATGTTAATGGTCATGTCAGTTTACCCAACAGTGTCTAACCATCACACCAAAAGCAACAGCTCTGCCTGGAGAAAGGAAACTTCCTCTTTGGACACAGAACAAACTATCCCTCATCAGAGTGGCTCTCAAATGCCTTCCCAGACATTATCTGCTAACGACGTTGTTCTGTTCATGTTAAATCCCAGTTTATATGACAATCCAGTTTATCAGCTTTAGAAGCCAGCAGCACTGCATCTGACAACTTAATTGAGGGTAACATTGACAAACGACATGACAAGACACATATTTGTCAGTCTCTCAAGCTGTGCCTGAAGGTTCGTTTCCATGCTTCTGGCTGCTTTCCGTGTGTATGGTGCCTCCAGGCACTAAGAGCCATGCAAAGGCCTTCCCTTTCCCATTAGACAATCTTTTTTCCATTTGAAATTTCTCATCACATAATTTATCTTTTATTAAAACATATGTGAGCATTAGATAAGAGCAAGAATAATTACTTTTCTAAAATTACTTCTTTTTTTCTGTGTGTGTCTGTGTGTTTGTACAAATGAATATGATGTTCACAGAAACCAGAAGATGATGTCAGAGCCCCTGAAGCTGAAGTTACAGGTGGTGAGCCACTTCATGTGGGTGCTGGGGCTACAATTTCAGTTTTCTACAAAAGCAGGTGCCCTTAATCATTGAGCCATCTCTCCAGCCCCATGAATAAGTTAAAATGTTAAAAACTAAATCTTTGTTAAGAGATTATGTTCTTCATCTATTTCCTAGTTTCCCAAATTTGCAACAATATGCATGTAATATATAATCAAGAAAAGGTAGGAAATGTCATTTTTTAATAAGTTCTCCAGAAAACAAGTGGTCTTAGTTAGGGTTTCTATTGCTGTGGAGAGACACCATGGCCACAGCAACTCTTATAAAGTAAAACATTTAATTGGGGCTGGCTTACAGTTCAGAGCTTCAGTCCACTGTCATCATGGCATCGTGCAGGCAGATGTGATACTGGTGTAGGAGCTGGGAGTCCTACATCTTGCAAGCAAGAGGAAGTTAACTGAGACACTGGGCAGTATCCTGAGCGTGGGAAACCTCAAAGCCCACCCTCACAGTGACACACTTCCTCTAAGAAGGCCACACCCACTCAACAAAGCCTCATTTCCTAATAGTGCTGCTCCCTATGAGATTATGGGGACCAATCACATTCAAACTGCACACAAGTCTTTATGCTGTTGCGTTTGTGGTTTTCGGTACACACGCATCTCAGTCACTATCTGAGTCTCCGTTGCCGAGACCCGAAATCTCCTCTCAGTTTTCACTGCCCATGCCATGAGAGGCCTACACAGTGGAGGACATTTCTGAGAGGAGGCGTAGGTGGTAAGTGAGGGCTGTCATGAGAAGGGCTTCCGGAACTCAGAGAGGGTGAGAGACCGTGACTGCCCAGGACGCGGCAATCCTCCAGCCCAGGGAGCAACCAGGACAGCCCCCAGTGAGTCTGAGGGCTCCGAGAGAGACCTGTTCCCCTGACATGGTGTCTCACATGTTGCCTGGTGTAGCCTCAAAGGCTCCTCTACCTGAGCTCCCCAGCAGCTGGGACTCATAGCCGACTTGGGGTTTCTTGAAGATGTCCTGGCTGAATTCCCAACCAAATTTGGCTTCAGTGAAAGGAGAATTACACTTCAGGGGAAAAGTTCAGGAATGAACAAATGGCACCCACTAAATACATGTTTTAAAGGTCATCAGAGAAAACAGAGATGTCCTACATTATGTGGCTTGGCTACCACGTGCATCTGAACAGTCACAGGGAAGTTTATGTTGAATGTCACCACGATCAAAAGGTGAAGCAACCAATTTAAAGTGGAAGGGTTTTCTCTCTACAGAGTGGGAAGAGGACTGGGGACAGGTTTTTTTTTGTTTTCCATCAGGAACATGTATGTTAGAACAGCCTGACTCACACTGAGGCTCATAGCTTTGATTAAAGCATAGACAATTTGGGGGCTGGAGAGAGATGGCTCAGCAGTTAAAAACACATACTGCTCTTGCAGAGGACCAGAGTTCAGTTCCCAGACCTATGTCATGCAGCTCATGGAGCCTGTGACTCCGGTTCCAGGAGACCCAATGCCTCTGGCCTCCTCCACTTACGTGTACCCTATCATACACACAAAGACATACACATAATTAAGAATAATTAAAAAATTAAGAAATGAAACACAGAGAAGTTGAAGGGAAAAAGCCTCTATGTATTAGTGTTTCTTAATTTGAGACAATCTCAGAACAGGATGAGAGAGTTCATGATTATATCATCGCTATGTTGCAACACAGCTCTCCAGAAAGTTGATGTAGCTGTTTGTACCCCTTCCCCCCACACACTGTGTGCAGTACCTGAGCACACCTTCTCTGCACTAATCGATCATGATGACTAATGAATAAGACAGGTTCAGAAACCAGTGCTAACCATACTCACCGACACACGTGTAGAACTGAAGCATTCAGATGAAATAACCCAGTGTCTTAGACTTACCTTAAACACTCCAAGAAAAAAAAAAGTGTGTGCAACAGGGTAAGCAAGCTTAGCAAGGTATTTCTGATAACTGACAGGGACACGAATCTGTTCTCTCCACATCTGTGTACATTTTGAAACTCTCATTATAAGTGAGCGATGACAAACAAGTTAGTGGCACAAATACACTAGACTTGCATGATAGTTGGCAAGGTCTGTATAGGAGAGAAGTCGGGGCTAGAGAGGTGGCTCAGTGGTTAAGATTGCTCTTGCAGAGGACCCAGGCCCAGCTCCCAGCACCCACATGACAGCTTGCAACAGCGTGACTTGAGTTCCAAGTGATCCAGTGTCTTCTTTTGGCCTCTCCAGGTACCAGGCACACATGCAGTATATGTACATACATGTAGACAAAGCAATCATACACACAAAAAAAGGTAATGTTTTTTATGTCAAAGGAGAAAAAAAATCACACCAAGGGCTGGAGAGACAATGGCAGCTAGGAGCATCTGCTGCTCTTGCAAAGGACCTGAGTCCGGGTTCCACCCATTGGTCGCTCACAGCTACTGAGAGCTCCAGCCCCAGGAGGTGCTATACCTCCAGCCTCTGCAGGCACCTGCTCTCCTGTGTACACACACACCTACATAACTTTTAAAAATAAAACCTTTTAAAAATAAAAAATATATATCAAGGGCAAATATTATATCTGGCCCTTAAATGAATCTGAGAAGCTAACTAGCTAAAAACTTTACAGGCTTTTGAATGAAGGTATGAAAGAAGAGGCAGGATGAAGTAATGGAGTTACTGAGAAATGTCATAGTTTACCCCCCAGAAACAGCACCTGGAGCGGAATGCCCATCCAAAAGCCCTCCTGAGGAGCGGGCTCAGGGGTGCACTCATGTGGCTGTGGCCGGGTTGCCTCGGCCCTCTAAGCCTTAGTTTCTATCCGGGAGACAATGACAAGCCACCAAGCACAAAACATCTGCTTGCGGTCTTGGGAGTGGGGTGCAGGGACAGGCACCCGGGGGTTTGCACTGAAATGGCACGTGTCTAGGAGAGACCAGGGGTCTCTGCTTGAAAGGTGGGTGCCCCCAAAACTCAAGGGCCTTCTAGAGGCCGGACTGTCCGACAGCTCAACTTTTATCTCTAGGTCAGTGGGACTGGATGCGTTTGAAGCTCCTTTATCACGTTGTCACAGATAGCCCGCAAGGTTCGTGTGGGTAGGAATTTATTGACATGAATTTCCTTGAGCAATTATTCTAACACAGAGAGTGCTGCACAGCTGCAGACACGACAGCAAACCCATGGGCTGCGAAGGATGGGAGGCTCATCACCTCCGAGGAATGGAGGGAAGGGGGAGGAGGGAGGGGGAGATGGGGAGGAAGGGGAGGGAAGGGAGTGAATCTTTTAAAAAGAATCTGAGACATCTTTCAATTTTCAATTATAAGAAGAAATGACAATACAGGATGTAATGACATCTGACAATTTAAGCATTTTATCCAGAAACATATATCTATTCCACAGATACAAGATCCATTGCCATATAATCGAGCTTGAAAATATACAAAATGTTTGTTGTTCTTACATACTGAAATTAGGTCCTAATTTCAAAAAGTGCACAGTAAAAACAGCATAAGGAGACCACAATATCCATGGTTATGTCTATTGTTTTCCATTTGACTGTCAACATCAAATTCTGTATTTGCCTTGATGTTTACAAATATACTTCAAATGTCTCAAGGTCACGGACAACACTGGCTAGTTTACTAGGTCCAACCGCACTTCAGCTTCCCAGAGGCCGCCAGCACTGGTTGTGGGGTCTGACCCCGAGACTCTTGGCAGCAGCTGCAGCCGGTCTGGAGGGAACAGTCACTGACAAGCTCTTCGTCAACTATCGACTCCTGTTCTTCTTAGAATTTCCCTGTGCAAGGAACAACAGCCACCATCAGAACACAAGCTTCATGAAAAGCGTTCACAGCTTATAAAACAGGCTGTCTGGGGCCGTGCTGTCCCGCAGAACACTCTGGCTTCCCATGTGGACAGCAGCTGAGAGAGAACCTGCAGGTCAGCTTTTCTCCAGTGACCACAAAGCTGCTGTTACTTTGACTTTCCCTTTTCCCAACTTCCATGGATATGGATCCAACCCCTCTCAGGGCCAGTGGTGGATAATAAAGAAAGCCAGTGACACCCAGTTTACCAAATTCCTTTTCTTATGCAATTTCATGAAGCAAATAGTTTTAGCTCCAATGTGTTTTTCTGTTGTTTAAATAAACAGGTTTGACAGCAGTGGCTCTCAACTTCCCTAATGCTGTGACCCTTTAAGACAATTCCTCATGTTGTGATGACCCCAACCATAAAGTTACTTTCATTGCTGCTTCATAACTGTAATTCTGCAACTGCTATGATATAACTGGAAGTATATTGGCTGGTCGTCATCACAGAGATGGCCCAGACAAGTGCCAGGAACCCTCTCTACACAGTGAGAAGTCGATGGCTGCCCTGAAATGATGCTGGGGAGGGTTGTGTAGTGCAGACTCCAGTGGAGCAACCCAGAATGTTCTCTGGGGAAATCTCGCCAAGCAGAGACTTGGTCTGCTTCACCAGTGCAAGACTGCAGCTACACTCTCTACAGCCTCTTCAGCTCATGGATGGGTGATAAAGGCCTGGCTTACAGAAGTGCTCTGAGCATCTGAGATGACACACAGAACTGAGCACCCGGTGTCGTGAAGCTGACATTCACTAACAGAGATGTGGTATACCATATATGGAGATGTATGCCTACCTAAGCACATTACCCAGTATCTATAGACTGGCTCGGACAGAGGCCCCCCCCAAGAAACAGAGTCAACAGCAATCCTAGAGATAAAATGGTTAGCATCCCTAGGTTATATGGGCAGTTACGCGAAGAAAGGACTCCATTCCACTCCTGGGCATATACCCAAAGGTCATTTCCTACTGCAGAGACTTCTGCACATCCACATGAATTTCTGCTCTACTCAGAATAGCAAGGGAATAGAACCAGCCTCGACGCACACTAATTGATGAAGAGGTGGGAGACAGATGATATGCAATATTATTCAGCTGTAAAGAAAGATGAGATGTGCAGGAAAATGGACAGACTCGGGAAGCACAACATTAACAGAGGTGACCTAAGCTGAAAAAGAAGAAGCGCATGCTCCCTCTCATATACGGACGCTAGCCTCTAAAGTATGGACACATGGAAACAGGTCTAAGTGTGGATCTGGTACAACACTTAGGGAAGAAATCAAGAGCGGGCAATGTGAGGACAGAGTGCAGGCGGGAGACACACGAGCCAGGAAAGAGGATGTTAGGCTAATTCTGTTGTGCTTGCTGTTGTTTTTGCCAGTTTCTACTCTGTTCCTTCTTTCTGTGTGGTAGATAATTGAATTAAAATGCAGTAGATACTGAAAGAATAAAACCCTAAGTCAAGTCTACAGTCTCAAACTGCAGCTCACTAAGAGGCCAGCATTTGGGACTGATAAGTGTCTCAGTGGCTTCCTTAAGCTGTGTGAGGTTTTATTTGTGGATTAACGAGAATAAATGGTTTTACTGAATGAAACAATTTGCTAAGGGTTCCACAAATAGTGTTAGGATCTTCTACAGACAGAGCATGCTCCCCTCCTAAGGCCATCTGCTGGTCTCCCTCACTCACGCACAAAAGCATAAATGTCAAAAGGCAGCAGGTCAAACCGCAGCTTAGACTAAGCCAAAGAAACCATTTTTCTTTCTGGACAGGGAAATGAGGCGCAGGACGGTGACTCACAAGTACGTGCTCTCACCCTTGCTCTTGAAACATCACAGTGACGTGTCTTCTACCAGCTGCATCAGCCATTCCCACTCCCCGCCCTGCACACACCTTACTGGACATCTTCAGCGTGTCGATCTCTTCCCTCTGCTTAGACAGTGTCTCGTTCATGCTGCACAGGTGGTCACTCATCATGCTTAACTGATCCTCGTAGCTCCTCTTGGTGGTTGTCAGCTCATCCTAAGAGCAGGGGAAGGAGAAGGCCTGTCAAAGTTACTTCTTTATTACAAACATCTGGAGAGTAGCCTAGCTGATTAGTTCACACAAAGGTAAGGCACAGGTTGAACTGAAAAAAAAAATGGGAAAATGCATCAGCCTTCAAAGAATGCATTCATAACTTATTTGGGAAAACTTACGGGCTGGAGAGCTATCTTAGCTTGTCAAGTGTTTGCTTTGCAAGCATGAGGCCCCAAGTGCCTGAGAAGCTGGGCCTGTGTGGCACACTAGGAATCGCAGTGCTGGGGAGGAGACAGATCGCTGGACTCACTGATGAGCTAGCCAGTCTACTTAGCAAGTCTGAGTACAGGTATGCTTGCACAAATGTTCCTGCATGTCCAAAATATAAGCATTCCCTCCTTGGCTGGGTACAGGACTTTCAAAAGCCTGAGGTGAATTGATGCTTCCAAACCACCCCGGGTTTTCAAAGGCTCTGCATAGACCTGGCCTTCTGCTCTTTCCCAGGAGGACACCTTCTCGCCTGCACTTCATGCTCTCCCCAGCCTCTTCAATGTCTCCTAAGTAAGCTGAGAAATTGATCTGAAACACAGACCACTGTGTTCCTGGGTTTTCCTGTGTCTCTCTCATGTTTACATCAACAGGGGCTTCCTGGAAGGCGATGTCAGAAACTGGAATTTGATCGTCTGCTTAGGTATTTGTATATACATACTGAAGCAGGGTCTCATTATGTATTCCTGGCTGCCCTGGAACCCAGACTGTAGACCAGGTTGGCCTCAGAGATCCACCTGCCTCTTCCTCCCAAGTGCTAGGATTAAAGGCGTGTGCCACCATGTCTAGCAAAAACGAGGGTATGAAACCCAGCAGTGAGGAAGGAAGAATGGTTTGCAGCCGCCCTCTTAGGTTTATTTAGGTCAGTTTGTGAAACAAGACAGAATAATGTGGGCAAAACAATCCTGCAGCCAGTCATGATGAGTGTTTACAAGGAAGAAGAGAAAGAAGGATTATGGGTAAGTGAAAATAAAAATGCAGACTACAGCAGAATTTGAAGTTCAAATCAGAAACAAGTAAGATGACCACTCTTTGCCTAGTATAAGTAATGCATGCCTTTCAGGTGAGTTAGACATGAACTGCAGAACGGTGTGTTTAAGGCCAGCGATCACTTCCCAAGGGAAGGCACTGGCGCAGAGGTCACCTTCAGGAACCCACCTGCAGCCTGCTGCTGCTCTGACTGGCTAGCTTCAGCTCCTCGGTCAGCGTCTCCTTGCACTTCTCTGCTAGGGCTAGTCTCTTCGAGAGCGCTCGGCACTGTACAATCAAAACATCAGACTTTATCCTGGGAAGGTTAATAGGTTATAGTCACCAAAGCCAAAGGCCATCATCCATTCCAAAACTCTCTACTGAATACACGTGCTGGAGAACCAGGATGGAAGATGAAGCCACACCCTCTCGTTTTAATAAGTAAAAAAGGCCAGCAGTCCAAGTTCATCAGTGTTCTCAGCTGCAGTGACTACAAAGCACACGAGAACATTCTCTATTTACACAGGATCCATTTATACTCCTGTGGATAGAGGACACTGGTTATCTCAAAAGTGATCACAGGTTGCCGACCAGGGGCCCTATCTGGGATTTGGGTTTAAAGTTATTCTGTAGAGACCCCAATGCAGGAAGGAACCACGACATCTTTATAATCCCACCGTAAGACTTATGCTGACAATACGGGGAAGACAAATCTCTTAAGAGTTTTACTAAGCCCAGATGATTCAAAGCAGAGCAGATGAAAAGGAAAAGGGGAAATTTTATTTCATTATTGTTCAGACAAGGGCGATTTGAAGACACACACTGAATGCTGTGTAGACATCGGGATCTCCAAGTATCCTTTCCAGTGAAGTCATACGGGGAGGTACTACTTCCTGTTTATAGATGAGAACAAACTGGGACAATCTAAAAATTCTTCTATCATAATTGTGCTGAAAACATGTACTAAAATAGGCAGATCTCATGAAAATGAGACAGACTAAAATTCCCCGTTACTCATTTGTTCTCGAGAAAACTTCAGGACAATCTGTACTATCAAATCAGCCACTTCCCTCTGTGCTCAGCACTGACCCTGACCAAGAGGGAGAAAGCAAGCAAGGCACGGTCCACAGGAAGATGACAATTACATTGGGAACACTAACCCGGAGAGCAGACAGGGAAGCAGAAATGTGGTATCAGTTGCAGGCCCAGCTCAAGAGGCAGCAGTTCCACCATTGGCCAGGCTGTTTGCTGTGCCCCCATCTATACTGTAACATAGCAATCATAAGAGACCACCAATGAAAGGGGGCGCAGCAACTCCCTGCACACTGGGCTGGGCTGATTAACTTTAAAAGAAGAAACATAAGGTGCTCTTCTACCTCCAGCAACTGGCTGTCTGTCAACCTCTTCATCTCTGCAATGTCGGAGACAGTCACAGATGACACTAGGTCCAAGAAAGAGTCCCTTCCTTTGCGGTTTAACACCTTAAAGTGCTATAATTCTCTGACCGTCTCTTTAATTAATTCTTACTATAAAGTGCGAACCGAAGACTTAAAACCCTGCATGTACCCACCCAGCCTTCTTCCTTCCTTATTCTTTAACAGTTGTACTGATTTCATTCACTTCCTGATGTGGGATCTCCTTCTTTATATGTGTTGCTTTTATTGGTTGTTGAATAAAGCTGTTCCAGCCAATGGCTTAGCAGAAATCAGAACAGAGATAGAGTAGGCAGAGTCAGAGAGACTCCATGTAGCTGCTGAAGGAAAAAGATGGCAGAATGCCAAAACCTTACCGGTATGCCAGAGCCTCTTGGGGATACACAAATTAATAGAAATGGGTTATAAGAATTAGCCAGAAATATGCCTAAACTTTTGGCCAAGCAGTGCTGTAATTAACAGTTTGTGTGATTAGTCGTGTCTGGACAGCTGGGAAACAAACGAGCAGTCTCAAGTCTACAACTTCCCCTTCAACTTTGCAAATTCTATGTATGGTGAACAGTGGGTTTTATTTAGATGAATTATGGAGTAAAGGAAGAAGAAAAGGTGACAAAAGTAAGATTTTGTATCTTTTATAAGTTAAAATGGGTGCCATTTTCCATTTTATCATTTAAATCCAGTCCTATAAACTTCTCCTTTGGAAATGTGAGCTTGCTGGGCTGGAGAGATGGCTCTGCAGGTCAACTGCTTGCTGTGCAGGCACAAGGACCTAAGATCCCCAGCAGCCATGCAAAAAAGCCAGGTATGGCGGCACAGGGCTGTAACTGCAGAGCTAGGGAGGCAGACACAAGAGGAGCCTGGGCTCTAGCCAGCCAGTCTATCCGACCAAGAGCTCTGGGTTCAGCGCGAGGCCATGTCTGAAAGAGACAGCTGGAGAATGATGGAGGAAGGTACCTGATGCTGACCTCTGGAGTCCACATGTGCATGCACAGGTGTGTGCACACACACATCCACAGTCCCCCTCAACACACAGAGACATAAAGACACTGGAGAGAATTTAAAGATGGGCTGGAGAGATGGCTCAGGGGATAAAGGTGCCATCAGCCTAATAACCTGAGTCTGATCCCTGAAGACACAGTGGAAAAGAGGCAACTCCTGCAAACTGTCCTCTCATGTCTACGCCTGCCTAGTAAGGACATATAAAACCAAAAAGGTCAGATGCGGTTTACTTTTCACTCTGCACATGTGAAAATCCCTTCATCTCCGCGTGTCCCCTACCACCAACACAAATAATCCTCCAAAACTCACAACACAGGGCCACAGAAAGGCTGCACAAACCTGTCATCTCTCTTGCAGGAACCTGGGAACCATGCATGAAGTCTTACACTTACTAAATTGAAGGTGAAGGTGCTGGAGTGGCGGACGAACTGGTCGCCATCAGCCACGACCGACCCAGACACAGGAGGACAGAAAGCGCGTTGGTGGTGACGTCTCTCCCAGCAGACGGAGAACAGAACCAGAACCGTGACCCGACTGGAAGGGGCAGGGGGAAGTGGCAATCTTATTAGCTCCACTCACCTCTGCATAGAAGTGCACTGATTTGCTGTCCGCCAGCTGTAGCTGAGACGTGAGCTCTGCTATCCTTGCCATGTAGTGGTTCTTGATTAGGTCTTCCCGGGACTCCACATCTGGGACCTACGCAGAACACAAACCAGAGGTTCCAGTGAGAACAGAGGTTCCAGTGAGAACAGCATTTCTAGCAAAGAAACCAAAGCCACACTTTCCACCTCTTCACTGGAACCTCACTGGAGACAGCTCTCCGTCCCCTCAGAAGAGCCCAGGCTTCCTCAGCAGCAGCCGCCGGCCTATGTGGTGGAGCTCCCCAGAGAACAGCACTGCAGTGGAGTACCAGGAAGCCCATGGACCACGTCCTTAGATATCTGTTCACTCATTCCTGTTTTGTTTTGTTTTTTTGAAGTAGAGTGCTACCAAGCATCTAGGGCTAAACTGAAATGCATAATCCTCCTGCATCAACCTCCCAAGTGCTTGGGTTACAGGTGTAAGCCATCACGCACAGTTCTAATCAGCTTTTATCAGCCACAAACCTAAACTTTCAAAATCTCCACTTTCTGACTAACATAAACTCTTTAATTGGAAGAGAGCAGAGAATGGGGGAGTATTTATTGGAACCCCTGGCTTTGGTTGACACGCAGTCATTATATATACAGTCCTGGGTTTTCGTTCACAAGTATTGCCGGTCCATTATTGGAACTCCTAGCTTTTGCTGACATACAGTCATTATATACACAGTCCTGGGTTTTAGTTCACAAGTATAAATATTGACGGTCCAGTGGTGTGGGGAGTCCTTCTGTCTGTGTGTTGCTTTTATTGGTTAATGAATAAAGAAACTGCTTTCAGCCAATGGCTTAACATAACACAGCCAGGCTGGAAAAGATATATATAGAGAGAGTAGGCAGAGTTAGGAGAAGCCATGGAGCCATCAGAGGAGAAAGATGTGAGCAGCCAGTTAGAACCTTGCTGGTAAGCCATGAGCCTCGTGGAAAAATATAAAATATAGGAATGGTCTAATTTAAGATATAAGAGCTAGCTAGCAGTGACTTAATAATTATAGCTTCTATGTGATTATTTCATGTCTTGGCAGCCGGGAACGAACAAACTGCCTCCCCAACAGCACTCCAAACTTCCCATCTTCTCCTTTCCCTCATTAGCCTCCATCATTCTCTAGGTAGTCATAGAGAAGCTTTTCTTATCTTTATAAAATCTAAGAAACCACAAATGGGAGAAAATGTTACATTTATCTTTCTGAGCCTGACTTGATCTACTTCACATGATAATCTCTGGTTATATCCATTTTCTTGCAAACAATATATCATTCTTATGGCTTCATAAAATTCCGTTGTAAATACACCACATTTTCTTTGTCATTTCTCTGCTGGTGAACACCGAGGTTGACCACATGACTTGGCTACTCTGAACAATACCGCAATCAGCATCTAGTGTAAATACCGCTGTGCTACGTTGACTCATGGTCCTGTGGAACCTCTAAATTTAGAACACTGGTTTTTCCACCCTTAAATTTTCTTCAGGAAAATGTAGTGCTCATAAACATACTAATAAATTAAACAAAATAGAACTGTTTAGGACCTTTGTTCCAGATTGGTCCAGACCAGCATTTTTCCTGGTTATACTAGCAATGACACATAATTGAGCCAAATTTAAAAATTCATGAAGCTCAGTATTACCTTTGAAATAAGTAAGTTAATGACAGACTCTACAAGTCTCCTAGGACCATTGTGGCTGCACTAAGTGATGAGTTTGGCTGCTTCAGTTTTCCTTTACTGGTCACTTGTAGAACCATTATTTTCAGTTATTTCAAAATTCAAATATATAAGCCCAGGTGACAGGTCACACCAGATCTCGGCTCACTCACAGCAAGCACACAGGGAGGCCTGAGAAACCCTGCACTCTGTCAAAACTGTGGAAGTCGGCCACTGAGCAAGACATGTGCTAAGCCAGGCTCTAGGCCACCCTCTGTTGATGACAGCACGAAAGTACTGATGAGAGAAAATGTCACTTTCCTTGTAAGAATTGCCAAAACACACAGAGCACTCCTACAGGACTCGTCACAAGCACGTGCCACACATGCAGTAACAAGCAACATAATGCGGAGTGCACATACCTCACTGTCTGGCGCTCTGGTTAAAACTCCAACCTAGAACATAAAGAAAAAGCAGCATTAGAAGAGAAGATACACATTTCAGACACAGAAGCTCACAGCCTATAGTGCGTTCTCTTCTTGGTCTGCACTGGTGCACAGGCCATTGGTAATGCAGGCCAGATGGCTGTGGATGCTCAGCACGGCTTCTGCCAGGAGGCACAAACTGATGACCAATGTCAAATGCTCTATCGAAATGCTAAGTCACCCAACAAATCATCCAGGAGGGACAGGAGGGTGACCAACTTTGACACTACCACATTATTTCCAAAGCAGTCACACAGATGGTCCCATGGAGACCATAGTTATCAAACGAGGTGAATGGAACACAAATAAGCATTTTGTGTAAAAACTAAGAAGGAAAAAAAAGCATACATAATATTATAAAGACATTAATAAACATTCATTTGAGACTTAAATACATATAACTTTAGATAAATTATACTACAACTCCATTTTTCTAAATTTTGCTTTTATAGATTAAGACTCAAAAAACAGGACTGGGCCGGGCGGTGGTGACGCACGCCTTTAATCCCAGCACTTGGGAGGCGGAGGCAGAGGCAGGTGGAGAGGCAGGTGGATCTCTGTGAGTTCGAGACCAGCCTGGTCTACAAGAGCTAGTTCCAGGACAGGCTCCAAACCCACAGAGAAACCCTGTCTCGAAAAAACAAAAAACAAAACAAAAAAAAAAAAAAAACAGGACTGGGGGTGGCTCAGTGGTAGAGAGCTCGCCTCATACGCACAAGCCCTCGGTACAGTCCTGACCACTACCATCACCCCTCAAAAAAAGAAAAAGATGTCAAAAACAGGTGTGATTGCAGAATGCAAGTTACTGCCCAAGGTGGCAGGCATAAGGACTTAAGAAACCTACAGGAGACCTTTCCTCCACGGGTCTCTGCTAACCAGGAATGACCTCCAGGGGGCAGTCTGCATATATTCTCAGCCATCCTCAAGGGCATCATTCTTTTATTCACTAGCCACTGCCCACGACCGTTGTGGAGACAGTTTCTCTCTATAGCCATGGCTGGCCATGAACTCATGGCAATCCTCCTGCCTGTAGCAGCCAGGTGCTAGGATCATAAGTGTGCCCTGTGTCCAGCTTTCAAGGGTATTACTCTGAGGACTGAGTGCCGTGACTTCACAGATGCAACACCTATCTACCTACAAAAGAGTCTCCCTTAAGAATCTCTGGTTACAGAAGAGCTGCAATTTTCACCTCCTCAGTTTGCTTCCTTCTGAAGCAAAAGTCCCAATTTCTTTGTTTATCTTGAAGTTAAACACTACTTATAATAACCCACTGTTCGCCAGGTGGTGGTGGCGCACCACCTTTAATCCAGCATTCGGGAGGCAGAGGCAGGCGGATCTCTGTGAGTTCGAGGCCAGCCTGGTCTATAAGAGCTAGTTCTAGGACGGGGTCTAAAACTACAGGGAAACCCTGTCATGAAAAACCAAATAATAATAATAACTCACTGATCATTTGGTTTGGCATAATCAAATATAGCTATATTTGATAAGATAAAACACAAAGCTATGCCTAAGCCCCTTTATTTTTCCCACTCCTTACTCCCATACTTGAAAATGTGGTTCCACACAGAGTCCTTCAACGGGATAGTCGATAAATGGAAGGAATATTCTGACATGTGTTTTCTCAATATTTTCTCATGTTCCACTAACAAGAGTACAAACCAATGCAATCTCGTTAGAACATATTTGGCAATGAAGATCAAAAACTTATAATATTCAAGAGAGGGGAGTGGAGAAAATGTATACTCAATAAAAAAAAACTTATAATATTCATGTGTTTTGACTCTGTAGTTCTTTCTTTTCTGTATAACAGCTCTGTATATCCTGAAACTTGCTCTGTAACCAGGCTGACCTGGAACTCACAGAGATCTGCCTGTCTCTGCCTCCCTAAGTGCTAGGAGTAAAAGCAGGTGCCACCACAACATGACATGTAATTCTTTCTTAAGACAGTATTTTTAATTATGTCTATACATGTATTCCTATGTGTGGGTATATGTACCATGAGTTCAGTGCCCCCAAAGTTTAGATAAGGCGTCAGATCCCTCAGAGACAGAGTTACAAGAGGCTGTGAACTGCCCGACCTGGGCACAGGGAACCAAATTCAGGTCCCCAACAAGAGCAGAACAAGTTCTATTTAGTAACTGTGACCCTAACCTAAGAGTGTACTCCAATCAAATCACCTGATATGTGGAAAAACATTGCATAAAAACGAGATGATAGGTAAGAGTGAAAAACATAACCTATGCTCAACCACAGGAAAATTAAGATGTGTTAGATGTGGATACTGTGGGGTCAGTGTCTACAGGGTCCGTGTGGATACTGTGGGGTCAGTGTCTACAGGGTC
>NC_022018.1:11747441-11760753 GCF_000317375.1 Microtus ochrogaster | reverse complement strand
GTGTGGATGCTGTGGAGTCAGTGTCTACAGGATCGGTGTGGATGCTGTGGGGTCAGTGTCTACAGTCTCTGATAACAAAATATGCGTTAACCTTATGCTGAAACCTAAAATTTGTACCAATGAGATATAATTTTATAGAAGAAATTTAGTAGTAATATTTATCCAGGATAATGCCATCGATTTTCTTTTTTTACTCTCCTGTTATTTTTAGTTACCTCTAATGAACATAGTTAATTTTTATATATAACATAATTTAATCATAAAGTCTATTAATTTAAGCAATGTTTTTAATTAAAACAAAATGTGAACATTTGCATGCTCTTTATTTTTTCCTTCTTGAGATTATTATCATTTTTTTTTTTTAGAATAATGAACCCATGGTTACATGGTTGAATTCAGTGCTGAATATTTTAATGAAAATAATTGACATTTGGGCTCTGAAATGGTACAGGGCTTCAAACATTCAATTTATATTGGTATTGCTTATTTGGCCTTAAAGTGACCTCTTGGATTGAAGGCTTCATCCCTCTTGAATCAACTGACTGTGAACCAGGCAGGCTTGCTTCTCTCACTCAAGATAACGGCAAGGCAAGGTGGGTTCACCCTCAGCCACAGCTATGGACTGAGCGCTCTGTGTTCACCTAAGCGAGGGTAGAGGATACTTTTTAAAAAATGCTGGAAACAGAAACAGCAAAGTCGGAAAATGGTCTCTTAACCTCGCTGTGTGCACACAGGGGCAGGGCCAGGGCCTCTGGGCAGGGAGAGAGACGTGCATGGGCAGACTTCTCATCCCAATCTTCTGCTTTGGCTCCTGAGCAGATTTAAGACCCGCCCGTGTCAGCTCTACTGTGACATCCTCCTCCACCGACTGACCTTCCTGGGATTTCACAGCACTCTATAGGGAAGGCTAGGGAAGCTCATATGAGATGGAAACCAGCTGAGGGCGGGAATATTCCACCATGTACAACAGTGTGTGAACAGAGGCGGCACCAGCCATTCTCTAACTTGGAACATAAAGACAGCATCTGAAATAGCAGTTTAATTCCAATTAGATTTAAACTCGAGAGTCAAAGAGCAGGAAAGAGCAGCTGCGGAGAGGAGATGGCACCACGGTGACGGGGTGGTGAGTCAGCAGACAACCGGGCAAAAGAACAGTCGCAAAGGCAGGAGGGGAAAATGCAACCAAGAGTGCCAGAGAGCGGGATTCAGTTTGGTTTACCCAGCGGAAATGAGCACAATCGGCTAGAAGGACAGGTACCAAGGGCCTCGAATGCGTAACAGATGAACTGAATTCTACAGATACCAGGAGCCACTGCTGCCCAGGAGCTAGAGAGCTCATTACTAACGAGACCCTAGGGAAAGCACAGGTGGCACTTGAGAAGCAGGTGGGGAAAGAACCTTTCAGAGGTGATGGGCAGGAACAGAAGACAATGCTGTGTGCACACACACTAACTGAACACCCTTCTTATTCTTAAAGCAAGAGCAACTTCCAAATGCACCAGCCCCCAGTAAAGTTGCCGTGAGGGTTCAGTGTGGTTCAGGACTAAAGGATCTTCACGTCCCTGGGAATTCTGTTTACATGCGGGAAAAGTGTTTACCATTATGGGGTTCAAGGAAAAAATAGGCCTAGGCTTTCAATCACTGATATCGCCACCAAGTACACTAGTTTCCAACACCATCTCCTCAGAAAGCCAAGCAGACACAGATCGAGAGTGGCCTCTGTGAGTTGTTCTGCTTCCCCTCATCTTCAAGAGCCAAAGGGACAATGCCTTCAGTTTCACACCCCTACAATCCCATCCAAGGACAGACTGTTTGCAGGTCCAGTCTGGAAATTATTATGGCAATTCCTGCCGCAACTAGTGGCATAACTTCTGGACCAGTCTGGTGCCATGGATACTTCCCAGCCATCACCAACACCAAGGCCAGCACAAGTATAAGTGAAAGGAAGGAATGGATCTAGGGGGGAGGGTATCAGACAGTGGAGAACAGTCAGACGGCAGGGAACAGTCAGGCAGTGGGGAACCATCAGACAACGAAGAACAACCAGACAGTGGGAACAGCCAGATGGCAGGGAATAGTCAGACAGTAGGGAATGGTCAGACAGTGAAAGACAGTCAGACAGTGGAGAACAGTCAGACCGTGGGGAACAGTCAGACAGTGGAGAACTGTCAGGTGGCAGTCAGATGCTGGGAGGCAGTCAGGCAGTGGAGAATAGTCAGACCCATTGATGAGGCTGACTCTGGAAGTGGCTCACTTCAGTAACTTAAGGGTGACTAGGGCTGCCACACTGCCCAACAATTCTTGGACAGATTTTAAATTCTGGTGTTTGTTGGATGTTTCGTCCATCTATCTGCTATCTAGATTCAGTAAAAACATGCTACCTTTGCTTTACCATTCTATATATACATTTTTTTCCTGAACAATCTAAAGGAAAGCTACAGACCAGCAAGATGACTCAGAGGGTAAAGGCATTTGGCACTAGTCCCACATGGTAGATGGTCAGAACCTCCTTCTCTGTCCCAGCTCTGAGCACTTACACACAATAAGTAAAACATAATAAAAATAAAAGTAACACTGACTTTATAATATCTTATCCTAAAAACCCTGAACAGATCTCTGATGTAGAGGCTCTACATTAGGAGTCACAACTCCTTTGGATATCAGATGTTTACATCACGACTCATAGCAGTAGCAAAACCACAGTTATGAAGTAGCAATGAAGTAATATTGCGGTTGGGGTCACTCCAATGTAAGGAACTGTACTAAATGGTCGCAGCATTAGAAAGGTTGAGAATCGCTGCTTTGGAATTTACAACGCCACAGCCACACCTAAAAAGACAAGTCCTCTGGGGTCTGGACACTGCTGAGACACGGAGAGACCTGTGCATGCCTTGGGAGTGAAAGCAGGCCTGTATACGTGTCACGCATGCGCCCCATTGGATGCAGGTAAGTTGAGACACACTGCATAGTGGTGGCATCAGTGAGCCAGCTAGCGATCCTGGTGATCCTGTGGTGGTGCCACAGCTCTCCTCCACTCCTCACCCGCTCAGACTGCTCTGACACTGGCATCTCCCCTCTCTGATTTCTCATTTCCTTCCTTCCTTCCTTCCTTCCTTCCTTCCTTCCTTCCTTCCTTCCTTCCTTCCTTCCATCCATCCATCCTTTCCTTCTTTTTTCCTTTTTTAAGACAGGGTTTCTCTGTATAACAGCCCTAGTTGTCCTGGAACTCCTCTGTAAACCAGGCTAGCCTGGAACTAGTAGAGACCACCTGCCTCTGCCTCCCAAGTGCTGGGATTAAAAGTGTGAGCCACCACTACTGGGTAGATTTCTCTTTCTCTTGACTTTCCTTTTTTTTTCTTAATTATAAGAAGAGTGTTATAGCTAGAAAACTTTGTAAAAAAAAAAAATAGTCGTGAATTCTGTAATGCCAAGAGACCTTTTTCTTTACCTTCTAAGAGAGCTGTTTCTTTACCTTCTAAATGCAACAGTTAAAAGAAGGCAGGGCATGTGAGGCTGAGACCTTCCACCCATGACCCATGACGGAAAGAGTGCCTGAGTGGTTGTTTGTTATGCACGTTGCTAGTTTGTACTTTCTGGGACACAATATGAAATTCTTTTAAAGTGGCACTAATGGTCTTTCTAGAAGAGTTAGGTAATTGCAGGGTTGGAAATTTAGTTCACCTAGCAAGTGCAAGGCTAACCCTGGGTCCTCTGAGCAGAGAAGATGGGGGCAGGGTAAAAATTCCAAAACAAACCAAAAAAACAAGGTAACTAGAAAGTTAGGTGTTGGTCTTTGGTTGGAGACACAACAGGACTTCATCTAGGAACTGTTTTCAAAGAGAAGCAGAATCATTCTAGATTTGACTTACTAGATTTCACCAGAAACATGGCTCCGGCCACATGGAATTTAGCGGAGTTACTTTCTGAAGGAGACAAGCTTCCTTTATTGAAGGCACAGGGAAACTGGCATGTAATTTAGAAGGGCTTGTCTGCGTCTCCCAAATTCACCCAAATGGGATTAGGAGGAGGTGCCCTTGGGAGAGGGCCTACTGCACATTTACAAAACCAAGACCAAGGTGGCCAGTGTCAACATGATCACATGTCACTTGACTGGAAAGGCAGCTGACAGTGACCCAGGAAGTGCGCCCTGGAGAGACACCAGCTCTTGGACTTCCCAGCCTCCTGCTGTGTCTGCTGTTTTGTCAGGGGGAGGACTGGAACAGCTGGGTCTGAGACAAACTGCAGACAAGGGCAAGCAGGAGGACACTCACCAGGCTGGTGCTCTGCAAGGGCTCTGCTGGAACCTTGGCTGCACCTTCCTCCTGGCAGGGAGCAATGGCTGCAGCGGCATTTTCCTGGGCCAGCTGTGCACCGCTCGTACTCCGCAGCCTGTCTGCCATCCGCTGGTTTTCCTTCTCCAGCTTGATTCTGGCTAGCTGTGCTTCTAACATCCAATGCTCTTTTTCCTGCTCCAGTTTAGAAATCTTTTCCAAACTCTGTTGAACCTTAAAAAGTAAAAGTATTTTCAGTCTTAGAGAATGAGAGACACAGACTGCAGTGGGGGCTGTAAAAACAATAAAGACTAATGCTGGACAATATTGAACACCAAATGTGAACAACCCTAAATTAAAAAACTGAGCCAACCATTTAAAAATCTGTAGCCATCAAAGGATTTCATGGCAGACAGCTCAGGCAGGAAGTGTGGATCTGAGTTTGTTGCCCGGAACTCATGTTAACAAACAGCCTGGAAGTGGAACAGGACGTTACAATCCCAGCTCTGCAGGGGTGAAGACAGGTGGGGCCTCAAAGATCTCTGTAGTCCACACGGTGGGTTCCAGGCCAGTGAGAGAGAGAGCTCTCTGGGTGGGGTGGGGGGGTAAGGGTGGACAGTGCCTAAGAAATAGCAGGAGTACAAGGCTCCTGGCCTCCATGGGCCTGCACGGACAGTGAAAAAGGAGTTCAAGAGTAGACAAGGCTATGGAAAGCATCCAACTCAGACGTGTTCCCTAGATACAGGAAGAATCCTTTGTGCATAGTCATGCTTCTGTGAGACTCAAATCGGAAATAGAATTCCTGAAATTCAAGAAATAGACACCAAGGCAGAAAACAACAAAAGCAGAAACAAAGAATCAGAGAAGCACTGGAATAAACTCCGACACAGAGCCAAGCAGTCTCCCACTTTACTAAAACTCAAAGAACAAAGCACAAAGCTGGGTGTTTGGGGGACGTGGGAGCTTTCTTCAGGAGTGACAGATGCAAGTCAGGCCTGAAGAGTACACGGGGTGCTACACAGCAGGAAGCCAATCCGTGGTGTCAGAATGCAGGACAAGGGTCAACCATAGTCATAGAGGGGTCTGCGGAAGGTATTCCTGCGGCACACCTGACACAGTGAAGCATGCACACACACACTGACAGACACACACATGTACACACACAGATATGTACATGCACACACACACAGTCTTTAGAACTGGTTACATTAGCATGTATACTTGTAAAAGCTGTGGTATGCATTAATGATTTGTATAGTTTTCTGTATGCTATACTTTTCTTTAAACAGTAATTTCGTGGTTGGAGAGCTGCCTCATCAGGAGCACTGGCTGTTCTTGCACAGGACCTGTATTTGGCTCTCAACACCCACATCAGGTACCCATGAAGTCCAGAAGAGGACATCAGATCCCCCTGGACCAGAGTTACAGACAGTTGTGAGCTGTAACATGGGAGCTGGAAATTGAACCAGGGTCCTCTGAAAAAACAACCAGTATGAACCACAATAGTACTCTGGAAAAGTAGCCAGTGTTCTTAATGACTAAGCCATTTTTTCCAGTTCTGTAAGGAGTGTTACTCCAAATTAAAAATAAGTCACATGTTAAAGTTATTTAAATAAATCTGTCAAAATCTAAATTGATACCAGTTTATACTAATGTTTGAAAGAAACGGTACCTTTCATGAAACCTACTTCCCCCAACACAACTGACCAACAAATGGAAATAACCCGACGAGTCTCCACCCTCTCCTTCTACTCCTCAATATTTCTGACAGCAGTTTGTAGTGCTGCTACTCAGCACTGACTATGGCAATGAAGTCAAGATGACCTAGAGTTCAATGACTATGCTTATGGTCTTTATCTCTGTAGGAAACAGTCGCGTCTTAAGTGTCACACACAGACACTTCATTCTGACGCCTTAATGGGCTACTCTTTACTCTAGATACATTACAAACCGTCCACTTCTGCTTTTTACCAAACTCCATGCTGTTCCTGGTGCCATACCTGCTGTGCGAGGCCTTCCCGACTCTCAGTGGAGCTGAGAAGAACCCGGCGGTTTGCCACTGCTTCCCAGTAAGGCACAGAGTCTGCAAGAGGCTGGGGGACAAAGACACTTAAGTCATTAAAGGGTCCTACACACAAACAAGAACGCTGAGTAGGGTGTGATCACAGACTAAGAGGCTTGCCAACACAGACCATTTATTATGTGTGAAAAGAAAAACGCATTTTTATAAGGAGAACAAAGAGAGGACATTTGTCACAGCAACTGCACCCCTCTCCAACTCAAACTATGCACTTGTTCCAAAGCAAGGGTGGAGGCAGGACAGAACACACAGAGGCAGACAACACAAATGGGAATCTGCTCAGTGAAGAATGGAAGGTATAACCGTCTCTGAACATCATCTGATGGTCAAAAAAAAAGCAGGTGCTTCTTCCACATATTAATCATGACCAATTTGAGATGATATAAACTCAGATAAAAAAACATTTAAAAAATATTTGAAGAAAATATGTTTCTATAATCTTGAGAAAAGGGCTTTGGCTGATAATGACCACAACAAAAGGAAAAGATCTACTGGGAAAAAAAAAGAAAAAAGGAATTAAAATAAAACAAAGACAAAAAAAACAGGAAAAAGACCTGTTGAATGATAAACAATATAAAGATCAAAACTTGTAGGGTGGTGACTGGCTCAGTGAGCAAAGGCACTTGCTATCAAGGCTGACAACCTGAGTTCGATCCCAGGGACCTACGTGGTGGAGGGAGAACACTCCTCAGATCGTCCTCAAAGTTCTACATACATGCCATTGCATGTGCATGCTGCTGCCACTTGCGCCCATTCGAAATATGTAAAATTTTAAATTTTCTATCCTAAAAAAAATACCATACCAAAATGGTAGAAAATATTTTCTATATAAACACAATTTAAATTCTTAATATATGGATGGTATCCAGGAGAGGCAGTGATGGACATGTCCTTGACATACCACATAATGTAAGAAACTGTCAAAGAATAAATTTAAAATAGTCTTTAGAATTCTTACTAATAGGGAACTCTTCCAATTCTAGCCAGAAATATTTATTTTAATAGACAGCTTCAACAGACAGCAGATAAAATGAATGACAACCATGGAAAGCTACCCTACCTGACTAGTCAACAAGACATGCACATTAAAACAACAGTAAGAAACCGCTCTCTAAACCACACAAATACTGAGCTTTTGTATAAACAAGTGACAGTCC
Organism: Microtus ochrogaster; assembly: GCF_000317375.1. Lineage (NCBI taxonomy): Eukaryota > Metazoa > Chordata > Mammalia > Rodentia > Cricetidae > Microtus > Microtus ochrogaster. The sequence continues at coordinate 11,753,245 of NC_022018.1, read as the reverse complement.
TAAGTGTAACCTGGAGCACTAAATTTACAGTAGAAAAAAAAATGAGATAAATTTGTAATTTCTTTTAAATACAGTAAGAATATGTGGTCACTGAAAAAAATCAGAAAATACAGGAATACATTATTTTGCTCCCAATCTTACCACTCATGTGACTCTTCCCTTTGTTAGACAATGTCTAAATGAAAAAAATTGACTGTAGTACATGTGCATATAGACTGCGAAACCAAAACGTATCTCTGCTTGAAGTTATTCTTTTAGAAGCTATCACTGCCTAATGCATTGTATCTAGTACACACGCACACACACACACACACACACACAAAACACACATATGTATGCTATAAACCACTATTAATGACTACAGGCATGTGCCACTATCCCTACCTGATGGTTATTATTCTTTTGTCTCTCTGGTATTTCACTCTATGAATATGCAATGGTTTAGCCATTTCACTGCTGGTGAGTGTATAGGCTCTTGCCGGGTTTTCACTGCTGTATGCAATGCCACATGTAGTGAGTACAGTTTGTGTTTTAGAGTTCCAACTACAAGATACATATAAACATTATTAAAGCAGAACACTCCAGGTAATTATCCCTAATCTCAGGCTCAATTCAGGGGTAATTATAAGTATCAGCTTGATATGTATGCCCGGGCCCTTTGCCATTTATAAACATCTCAATAAATCTATGCACATTGTATAGAATTCCTTGTTGTTATTTTCTTAAACCTAAGTTTCACTGTACAATTTGCTTTTTGCATTCTGAATGTTTTCGGGATCTGTCTGTCACTTGTATGTGGTGCCCACTGTATTGCTGTTTGAAGCATAGAACTTTGGACTATGGCTGCTTCATGGTTCGCTTATGGCTGCTTCATGGTTCGCTTAGGTTTCCTTTGACTGATGAGCACCGAGAGGCCAATTCTGGCTTTCACCATTAAAGTAACACTGTCGCAGCCCCTGCAAACATCTTTCAGGCACATATGTAGACCACTAAGAAGTCGAATGCTAAAAGCCACCAAGTTTGCGTGTTTATAGTTCTCCCGCTCCATCTTTTCTGGGGGCAGCCCTAGCCATGTGCCAGGTATCCTGCCTGGCACCCCAGAGTTGTCTAACATGTCTTTATGACTGATTCGCCAGAAGGGAATTGCTGATGGAAAGTCTGTGAATGCTTCCAGTGTCCCAAAAGGAAAACAGAAAAAGACATACATGCAGTGGTGCACCAGTCCACACAAGATGCAAAAAGTAAATTAAGTACATGAATGACTATCAGCAGCAGCACACCAACCTTTCTCAAAGCCTTCATGTAGGCAGCAGCTTTCTTCTTGTACTGGAGCATGCACTCAGCTGAAAGGGGACTAATGAATCCACTGGCTGTCTTGGGCCCATAGCTCAATGAAGCAATGAAATAGTCCACGTTGTTGCTGAAGAAAGATGCAATCTAAACACAGCATGAAAGAAAACATTCCATTTTCCAACAGTGATCTAACATATATACTTAACAGTTCTGCAGTGGTTCAAATGAGAATGGCCCACACAGGTTCATATGTGTGAATGTTTGGTCCCAGTGAGTGGAACTATTTGGGAAGGATGAGTAGGTTTGGCCCTGTTGGAGAAGTGTGGACTTGTTGAAGGAGAAGTGTCACCAGGAGTGGCTTTGAGGTTTCTAAAGTCTGTGCCAGGCCCAGGCTCTACTTGCAACTTTCGGATCAGATGTAAGCTCTCAGCTATTGCTCCAGCACCACCCCTAATCCCACGGTGATGATTGGACTCTGAAACTGTAAGCATACCCCTAGTGAAATGCTTCCTAAATTGCCCTGGTGCTTCATCACAGCAATCTGACCTTGACTAAGAAAATTGCTCAAGGCAGTTTCAACACCTGCCCAAAGCCTGCACCTATTTATTTGGGAATACCTTCACAATTTGTGATACAAAGAAGACACCAGTAAACACAAGATGACTTCAGACATGCCCTCTCTGTTTACTTCCTGTTCCTCTGTAAGTGACCTACCGGCTTTCTTTTTAAAAGACAGGCTCTCACTATGTAGCTTTGGGTGGCCTAGAACTCACTATGTAGACCAGGCCAGACTTGACCTCACAGAGATCCACCTGCTTCTGTCTTCAAAGTGCTGGAATTAAAGGCATGCACTATGCCGACCTGTAGGTGTTTCTTCTAAACTATAACTTCTGTACTGATCTCAAGCCATCTTTGTGGGGTTTTTTTACCATTAGCTTTGAATATCTCCTATTCCAACAGAAAAGATATGACATGAGCATCTTAAATACATAATCTCTACATAAACTTAGTTGTGTAAAATCTTAACTTGTTAATCATAAATAGAACAGAAAACAAGACTAAAAACACAGATTCTTGTCATTCCCAGATGTAGCATTGTGCAGTCTATGTAACAGCTACAAAGAACCATGACGGCAATTTTGCTGAGCCAGATTTTGAATTTAGCAGTGCTATATGAAGTGGTGATATAAAGAAAATTCCTGACTAAATATCCTTGCTATAAAAAAAAGTCCTGGGTACACTAGCAGGTGTTTAATCTTGGTAACTGTGTGATTTTTGAGTGTTCTACCTTGACAAGCATTGCTCAAAACTAAGCACCCAAACTCTAATTGTCTCAGGTTTTATTTTTTATTAACCTTTTACAGCATCAAGTAAACCTCAAGGTTATCTACGATATGGCCCATGTGATTGAACATTTAGTAACAGCTGGTAGTGTTGGGGGAGGTTGTAGAACCTTCAGGGTATGGGGTCTTGTTAGAGGAAGCAGCCCCTGGGGAGGGCCTCATGGTAACACCCCTGCTAGTCTCTGCCGGTCTCCTGCCTCCTGACTGCAAATGTCATGTCACCAGTTCCACGTGCCTTCCACGTGTCTCGCTGCCACGGATCCACCATGGAAGATTTATCACCTCAAACCAAGAGGCAAATACAGTAACAGATATTCCAAAGTGGACAGGGAAAAGACCAAGAGGCCTCAGCCGTACACAAAGAACTCCAGGCAACTAAAGAATGCTCCAAGGGGAGAAATGGTCCCCCAGGGAAGAGCACACCCACTGGTCATCCAATCCCAAACAGTCAGCCCTGAACACACGTATGAGTAGCGCTATACAGACTGAGTGCTGTGGGAATCTTCCTGCAATAAAGACCCTGAGAGATGAGATGTCACCGGTGGTCAGAAGCCAGGACAGTTCCTGCCTGACAGGCTTCAGTGCCAAGTCCAGTTTGCATTTCCATTTTATACTCTAAACCCCACAAAGTGGGCAGTTTTCACAGAAGAATACATGGCTGTCAGCAGGTTGTTATGGACAACCACCCATTGTTTCAGCTGTTTCTCCAGGTCACTCTGTTCTCCATAGCAAGTGAGGTCAAGCTTGGAGAAAGGGCAGTGCAAGCAGTACTTTATGTAACTACTAAATAAACCAATAAGTCGGTATCTATTAATTGGCCTTTTCTACCTTATTCTACTTTATAAGCAGATTATACTTACAGATATATATGCATGTATCAATAATTAATGGAAAAATGAGGCCATGAATGTGAAAGAGAGTAAAGAACAGTATATAAAGGGTTTGGAGGAAGGAAATGGAAGAGAAAAGTGATATAATTATATTATAATCTCAAAAATAAGAGAAATAATGAAAAAATAAACCTCCTCTCCATTTAATTGCTTCTTTCAAGCCATTTGGTCACAGATATGGAAACTATCGAACACAGGTAGTATTTAATAAAATCAGTGCTTAGGGCTAGGGAGATGACTTGGGGTAAAGGGTTCACTGCCAGGCCTGACAACCTGAGTTCCACCTGCAGGGTCCAGACAGTAGAAGGGAAGCCTTACTCACGCTGACCTGCCCAGCTGTGCATAGCATGAATGCTACCCGCCAAATAAAAATAACCTTTTCTTTTATAAATTAGTACTCAAAAATCTTGGGTTACAAATTGTGTGTGTGTGTTTATTTGTGTTTATTGAGAAAGCCATAGAGAAGTATTTAGGGAGAGGGAGGATACCAACGGGGGGAAAGGAGGGTGGGTAAGAGGGGAGTGGGGTACAAACAAGCAAAGCACAATGACAGATGTGTAAGAAATGCCATAAGAAACCTGCTGCTTTGTATATAAAGTAAAAAATTGAAAAATACTTTGGATGGTTTAGAAAAGCAGTGAGTGACCCACTGATTCACCACAATGTTGAACAGTCGCTGCCACAGTATTTTAAACACTGTATAGATGATTCAACTGAACTGGGGGAAATGTTTGGAAATGGAAGAAAAGTAGATGCTGTTTAAAGAAAAAAAAGAAAGACAGACAAACAGACAAGACCTTAAGGTCTGGGGACATAGCACAGTGGCAGAGGTTCAGTCCTGGAGTCCTCTCTGCCACACACACACACAGACCTTAGAGTCCACGATCCTTTCATAGATCAACATTCTCATTGCTTCTTCAAAGGAGCACATTAAAGAGCTGACCTAAGTCGGGATTAGCTGGACACAATTACCTTCCCGGCTCCGTTTGTTAGCGCCACTGCTGACGACAGGATGCAGTCGTTAGTCGTTACCAGCTTCTGTGTTGCTGTTGGAAGTTCATGCTCTATGGACGCCTTCTGACTATAGTGTTTGGAAATGTCTATGGAAAAAACAACAATGAGATGCAAACACTACTATTCACATACAGGCTGCATACAGTCAGCCAGTCTGCTCCATTCTCACAGCCAGACTTCCAGTTTAGTAAGTGCACTTGACAGCAATGATACCATGTATCAAGACTGTGCTGCATCAGCTGGTCACAAAGTGAATCGGAAGTGGTGTGTGTGTGTGTGTGTGTGTGTGTGTGTGTGTGTGTGTGTGTGTGTGTGGTGGGGGGACATGCCACAGCCTGTACGATGTATGTGGAGATCAGGGGATGGCCTGACACAGTAGTCAGTCCTCTCCTGTTACCATGTGGATCCTAGCAATCAAGCTCACGGTCATTTCTGGTGATGAACACTTTCACCACTGAGTCATCGTGCCAGCCCTCAATTGCATTTTAATTCCACATTAAAAAACAAAACACATTTTGATAACTCCTGTGGTGGTTTGAAAGAAAATGGCCCCCAAAGGGAGTGGCACTATCAGGAGGTGTGGTCTTGTTGGAGGAAATGTGTCACTGTACAGGTGGATTTTGAGGGTTCATAAACTCAAGCCATACCCAGTGTCTCCATTCACTTCCTGTTGCCTGCAGATCAAGATATAGGACTCTCAGTTTCAGCACTATGTCTGCCTGCATGCTGCCATGTCGCACCATGAAGATAATGGACTGAACCTCCGAAACTTTAAGCTGGTCCTAATTAAATGTTCTCCTTTATAGAGTTGCTAGGGTCATGGTGTCTCTTCACTGCAATAAAGCCCTGACTAAGACAGCTCCAAGTGCTTTCTTTTTACACTAACAACCCTGCCAACCTGACTTTCCTCCCTGTGTTCAAATTAGATCAAGCACTTATAATTCCTGAAAAACCAGGAAGGTAGAGAGTTGCAACAAAAGGTTCCAGGGGCTGGAGAGAAGGCTCAGAGGTTAAGAGTACTGGCCGCTCTTCCAGAGGTCCTGAGTTCAATTCCAGCAACCACGTGGTGGCTCACAACCATCTATAATGATCTAGTGCCCTCTTCTGGCATGCAGACAGAACACTTATTTATTTATTTATAATAAATAAATAAATCTTTAAAAAACCAAAACAAGGTTCCACCAGGCATTGTGACACAGGACTGCAACTCCATACTCAGGAGGATGACGCAGGGTCACAAATTTGAAGCCAACCTAGGCTGTGG
>NC_022018.1:11742353-11747280 GCF_000317375.1 Microtus ochrogaster | reverse complement strand
AACTCCATACTCAGGAGGATGACGCAGGGTCACAAATTTGAAGTCAACCTAGGCTGTGGGATACGACTCTGACCAAAATAAAATGAATAAAAACACCTAAATAAAAACAAACGATGCTTCTGCTAATGTCTGTTAATATGACAAAATCCTCTTCCAAGCACGGGAAGGAGACGAAACTATAACCCCAGCCTTATAACCACTTCCCAGCATTGGAGGAGGAGACTGCTTGTTCCTTCATGTTTCCCACTTTTCTTTCTTATGTTCATTCTCAAGAGTAGAAACAAGCTTGAAAATTTCATAGTGGAACTTATTATTTGGTACACTAAACTAAAAAAAGTGAAACAAATAAAAAGAAAAGAAACAAGTGGCCACACCAAGGAGCCAAGGAGGCCCCAACTCTCCCACAATCTCTATCAGCTCTTGAAAAACAAGAAAAATGACGTGCTTTGTCCTGGATCACTCAGCATCATCTTGACCCTCAGAAAATGCACAAACAAAGCATGCTAATGATTTTAAATCTTTCTACAGTTCTTAGGACATAACTACTGAATCAGAATAGCAATATAAATAAAATAAGGATAGTATGACATTCCAAACTTGAGGAGGGCATTAATCATGCCCCTTACACATCATACAAAACACTTTTATATTTTAAAAATTTATTTCCTATAAAAATAGTCACTAGCTATCAACAGTGCAATGAACCCTCCAGACGCCTGAGCTGATGCCCTTCAAACAGCTCCTGCATCTTTCCCCTTCCCCACAGTTCAAAAGGGAAGAAGAGGAGGGGATAGGGCATCTAGAAGCAACAAAGAGCTATGGACTGATTACTCAGAAGCACTCAAGAAGCGTAAGAAAAGCCTTAAAAGGCTTGGGAGGCAGAGGCAGGTAAATCTCTGTGAGTTTGAGGCCAGTCTGGTTTACAGAGTGAGTTCCAGGGCTGCCAAGGCTACACAGAGAAACCCTGTCTCAAAAAAACTTAAAAAAAAAAATAAAAATAAAAACAGGCTTCTCCTAACCCTTTAGCCAACTATTTAGGCCAGAACCAAATAAAAACTGAGCAAGACCTTAAAATAGATATTTATTTATATTCTAGAACTCAGATCCTCCTGCCTCTACTCTTAGTGTTGGAGTTAAAGGTGTGAACCACTATTCCTGAGATTTTTAGTTCTTAAAGTTATGCTCAACAAGACCAGATTTAAAACAGGCCTTTTAGATACCAAAATAGGAGCTTGGAATGCCGCTTAGTGTTAGAACACTTAAATACCACGTACAAGGTTCTGGGTTCAATCCCCAGCACCGAGCATCGACAGCGAGAGGACGCTCAGGAAACACTGGGCAGGTGTGCACGACTGCAGCCCAGCATTCCAGAGGCAGAGGCAGGATGGCCACAGGCTTCCCTGAACTACACAGAGCGCCCACTGGCCAACACTGCACTGAGACTGTCTCAAAAAGATGATGAGCAAACACTCACAGGATAGTGATGCTCTAGTGCACTCCTGGCCTCCGTTTCCTTAATCCTTCATGCTTGAGCCCTGACAAGTGCGGTAAATTTTGATGAATGCCCCTAAACAGCACATTTGGTATGATCCAGCCACACCCCGTGTCAAATCCCATGAAGCACTGAGCATGGGGTCCTCTCTTTCACAGTGAAGCAGACGGCAGAGCAGAGGGTCAAGGCTGCGCACTTCCATGTAAGCCCAAGGCTGTTAAGCCTTTCTGGGGTCTGTAACCCTTGGCAGGTAGATCTGAAAAGGAAGGTTTCCACGGATGTAGGTTCTGGTTCAAGGCTCACCTTTCATGACGTCATGAAACCCATGCAGAGCAGCGCCAACATTTGTTAAGACAGAAGTGTAGTTTGTCCGAAGGAGCCCATCTGGCTCTGTACCTAGAAAAGCCAGTCACAAGCCATATGAGCAATTCTCCAGAAAGCTGACTGCTCACCCTCTCCCTCTGTTCTGGGGGCCACAGAGAATGAAGTTTGCTTATAATATGTCTGAAATAATGGCTTTCCAAACCTTTGCAGATACAGTCACAAATGGTGGTAATGAATATGGGCACATTTAACTTATATGCATCTCCCAGGCACACATTTTTAATGATTAAGAAGTCAAAAGAAGACCAGTTAAATGGATCAGCAGGTGAAGGCACCGCTGTCAAGCCTGAAGGCCTGAGTTTGATCCCAGAATTCCTGTGAGTGCAGAAAACAATTCCCACATGTTGTTTTCTGATCTCCACACAGTGTGGCAGAAACACGCTTACACCTCATCCCACATACACAAATGCATAACTACACACATCCTGTACATGTATGTGCATGCACACGTGCGTGCGCGCGCGCGCGCGCGCACACACACACACACACACACACACACACTACACTACACTACACTGAACTCACACACACAATAAAAGAGAAAATCAGAGCTGGGCAGTAGTGGCACATGCCTTTAATCCCAGCACCCAGGAGGCAGAGGCAGGCAGATCTCTATGAATTTGAGGCTATCCTGGTCTACAGAGTGAGTTCCAGGACAGGCTCCAAAACTACACAGAGAAACCCTGTCTCAAAAAACCAAAATGAGAGAGGGAAAGAAAATCAGTAACAGCTCAGAAGGAAACATACAAGTCTGTGATAAGTGAGCCAAGTCATCCCCTCGTTAGCTCAGTGCAACAGAAACCCAACTCCCAACAGACAGCCCAGCATACAGCCGTCCCTCTCCTATCCCCCAGCCACTGGCTGTTGAGGCTAAGTACTGGTCAAGTATGGCCAAGAAGTGGGGAGGAGTTCCTTCCCTCACCTACGCCCCCAGCTCGGAGACCGAGTCTCTGTCTTGAACAAGTGCTGCTGAGAACAGTGGTCCTGGTCTCCATGGCCTTGGCTTATCAACCTGAGTTCCACACTGAAAGAGACAAGTCAAAAAGACCTGGCGTGGCTGCGACACAACTGTCCCCAACACATGGGCAGACTGTAGCTCCGAGACTGAACTCTAGGGAGAAGCAGCCTTGGTTCTGAGGCTTTCTTTTCTCAAGGGAAATGATTTCACTTGCACTACACAGAGAAGTTTGAGCCGTGACTCTCAAGAAGAAAGAAGAAACTGGCGAAAGCACAGAAGAAAGTGGCCAATTCATAACTAAACTACAGGCTGTGAAAAGAAAGAGCCTTCCTGGGGTCAGAAGTTATAAACACTAACTTCAAAAATACTACCAGCTAGTTAAATGTTATCACTTTAAAGGAATCTGTATTTAATACAATCAGTCTGAGGGCGATGCATGCCCTAAGGTTTTCAGAAAAGTCCAGAGCAATTATCCAGCAATGAGAGGAGCTTAAGCCAGGATCTCAGTAGAGAAGGGGAGCATGAAGGAGAACCCTTCACACCACTGTCATTGTCATTCATGTGACTGCACATGCCCCAGGCTGAAGCCTAAGGAACAGCATGAATATGTAAGCCTCGGCTCTGAGAACTACACTGCTTAAAGAAATACCACGTTCACTCGTGGATCAGAACACATAAGTTGGCGATGCTCTCCGTACGTTTCCTGGGGCTACTGTAACAAAGTACCACAAATAAGAAATTTACATTGTAGAAACTAACAACTGATGCTACAGTTCATATAAAGGGATCCTGAAAAACCAAAATAATCTTGAAAAAGAAGAAAGGAGGATTCACACTTCCTGATCTCAAAACTTACTACAAAGCAACAGTCATCAAGTGGGTGTGACTGGCACAGGCAGATTCGGGAGCAACACTGGAGTCCACGAGCAAACTCATACGCGTGTGGTCAACTGGCTTTCAAGGAGAATGCGAGGCCATTTAACAGAAAGAACTGTCAGCAGATGGAGCTAAGGTGCTGGCAGCCACATGAACCAGCCCTTCACCTTGCTCCACGCACACAAATTAACTCAAAATGGATCACAAACCTGAAAGCAACAATAAAACTGTAAAACTCTTAGAAGAAAACACATCTTTATAACATTGGAATTGATAAGGAGTTTTTACATATGAAATAAAAAGCATGACACCCCTCAAGAGAAGGAAAGTAACAGTTAAACTGATAGTTGGGTTTCATCAAAGATAAAAATTTCTGTGCTTCCAAAAGTTTTAGACAAAGTGAAAACAAAGTAGAAGAAAAATCAGGAAATCACAGCTTCAACAAGGGACTTGACAGTGGAATGGAACGCACGGAGAACTATTATTTACAACTCAACAATAAGAAGACAAACAGCCCAACTGAAAATGAAGAAGCGAGCCAAGCAGATTCTTCACTAAAGGAATAAACAAGTGGCCAATAAACAGGTCAAGGGGCATCTGGCACAGCTGGACAGCAGGGAAGGGCAAATCAAACAGTCTATCTACTTCAAAGCCACTAGCACAGCTACAATCAAAGTCCTGTGATAACAAACGTTATTGAGGACATGGAAAAGTTAACTCTCACACACAGCTGGCAGGAAAGCAAAACAGTGTCTTAGAAAACAGTCTTGGTAACTCCTCCAGCAGTTAAACATGGCTACCTTAGGATCAAGCAAGTCTACCAGGCACCGAGGGTGCCACCAGGCCAGAAGGAATGAAAAGGTAAGTCCACATAAGAACTTAGACATTAATACCTGCAGCATAATTATTGTTAATAGTCAAACAATCCAAATTTTTGATGGATATACACATATTTGATACATCTAAACAATGGAATAGTATTTCACAATAAAAAGAATGGAGAATGGATACAAGCTGTATTTTGCATTAATCTTGTAAGCTTTATTACAAGAAAGTAAGCAAACAAACCAAACTACATACAATGGTTCCACCATTTATGACTCTGAAACCGGTAAATCTGGAGACAGAAAATAGAGAAGGAGCAGCTGAGAGCTAGAGACAGGAGGAATGGCAGAACATGAAGCAATAGCCAAAGAAGAAAGGGTTTCCTCGAATGA
>NC_022018.1:11719429-11741688 GCF_000317375.1 Microtus ochrogaster | reverse complement strand
AGACAACTGAGAGAATAAAAAGACAAAAACAAAGCACTTTTATGGTGTCATTCATATGTCATAATAGACGTTTCCTCCCTCCCCTCTTTCCTCTCCTCCCTTGCTCCCTTTCTTTACAGCCCAGGCTGAACTTAAAATTAAGATACTTCTGCCTCAGCTTCCTGAGTCCTGAGAACACAGATATGTGCCACTCTGCCTAGATAAAAACATGGATTTCTTCAAAACATTAGAAATGAGGTTCACTCAGTTTCTTCAGTATTTTTCTCTAACTGGGCAAAAGGGAAACAATGGGCACCTTTAAAAGGTCGCATATGCTCTGGCTGCTAACAAAGGGCCATGATGCCCCTGCAGTTTCCACAGTGAAGTGGTTATTATGTTCGCCTCACGAACAGTCATGATTCACCCTTCTACACTGAAAAAAGAGAAGGGGGATTACTACTTAATGCATGGTTAATGACAAATATTTTACCTTAACTTCGTAACACAACATTCACCCTCATTTACTCCTTAATTTCATTAACTCTGCTCACGGAATTCAAGGTTCTGACTTCAGATCTTATGCCCTGCCCATTCTCCCAAGCTAAGCCATGTCCCCTTTCCAGCTTCTTGTACTCTTGCATTCAAGGTGAGCCACGAGCAGCAGTCTTACTTACTGGGCAGGGCGAGGAGAGTGATGTACGTCTGCAGCTTCTCGAACACGGCCGTCATTCGCTTCATATCCTGGGACAGCTCCAGGTTCCTGGCTCTCAGTGCAGGTGTGCAAAGGGAAGATTCACATTCTTCTTCTAGACTAGAAATGGCAGGGTTTCAAAAGTGAGCATCCAGATGACTTTCTTCTCCTTTTTATTTTTTTAAATAAAAGATTTATTTTTTGTGTCTAAATGTTTTGTATATATAAAACTTTTTATTTGTCTAAATGTTTTATATATGTGCTTATATGCTTTATATATATATAATTTTTTATTTGTCTAAATATTTTGCTTGCATATATGTCTGTGCACCATTTGTGTGTCTGGTTCCTGAGGAGGCCAGAAGAAGGCATTGAATCCCCTGGAGCTGGAGTTACAGATGGCTGTGAGCTGTCATATGGATGCTAAAATCCACCCAAGAGCTCTGGAAGAATAGAATGTGCCCTTAACCACTCTCTCCAGCATGAAAGTAATATATTTTTAAGTATTAAAAATATTTTCATGGTAGCCAGGCAGTGGTGGCACACGCTTTTAATCCTTGCATTCACGAGGCAGAGGCAGGTGAATCTCTGTGAGTTCAAGGACAGCCTGGTCTACAAGAGCTGGTTCATGACAGGCTCCAAAGCTACAGAGAAACCCTGTCTCGAAAACTCCAAACTTTACCTACTGAGCCATATCTCTGGATCATATTAAAAATTTTTAAAATAGGCACGCTTGTCTCACCGAGACTTCTCACAAGACTCTTAAAGTAAAATAGTTCCAAGAAACAAAGCAAAACTGTCCCATTTCCCTGTGGATTTGGATGAGGACTGGGAACAAAAGAACCTAACTCCAAGAAAAGTTGTGAAGAAGGGGCCAGCTCTGCGGCATTCACAGCAGGGATATGACGGTCAGTGATGACACCCCAGGTGGAGCAGCTGGAGCGTGGGCATGTGGACCTGAGAATCTTTGGTTCCACATGAGTGAGCTGGGCAGTTCAGTTCTGAACAGAGAATCTTTGCTAGGAAAACCCAAGCTATGTATAGGAGACATTCTAATTAACTGAATCCCTAAAGAGGATTAATTAAACAAAAGTTGGCATTGCTGTTACATAGGCTCAAATTTAAAAACAAATACTAGATTGATATTATCACAAAATGGGACTGGAGAGCTGGCTCAGCAGTTAAGAGCACAGACTGCTCTTCCAGAGGACCCGGGTTCAATTCCCAGCACCCACATGGCAGCTCACGGCTGCCTATAATCCCAGTTCCAGGAGACTCAGCACTTTCACACAGACATACATGCAGGCCAAATATTAATGTAGATAAAATAAAAATAAACAAAAGTTAAAAAATATATTATCACAAAATATATTTTACCATTTTCAACTTTAAATAGTACCTTAACTAGAAAGTTTAAAAATAAAAACTCTTAATAGTGTTTATTTAATAAGTAGTAATCAAGTAAAAAGGTCCATATAAAACCAGAAAAATGTCAAGTATGGTGGTGTGCCTGCAATCCCACTATCACAGGCTAAGGCAGGATGGCGAGCTTCAGGTGAGCCTGTGCTAGCCAAACTCTGTTCTCGCCCCCAAAACAAAACAGAACAAACCTAGAGAATTTCACAGAGAGGACGACTCCATCTACACCCCAGTCCCTGTCTCCTCTCTACTTGACCCCTCTCATCCCTCTACAGAGCAGGTCACCAGCTCACAGTGACAATCTGGAAAAAGTTGGGCCAGCAAGATAGCTCAGTAAGTAAGGGCATTTGCCACCAAGAGAAGGATTTAGCAAAACACTCTAAACTAAAATCAAAGAAAGGCACAAGTGCACCCTTTAATCCCAGCACTCAGGAGTTGAGGCAGGTGGGTCTCTATAAATTCAAGGTCAGCCTGATCTATGTAGCAAGCTCTAGGCTAGCCAAGACTAGTGAGAACTTGTCTCAAAACAAACAGTATGAAAACTTCCAAGCAATTCTATCAACTTTCCAGTACACTTTTACACCTTTCTAGAAATGTAAGGTGGAATTAAAAATATTAATGCTCATTATTAAGGGGTTTCGGATGGCATAGCCTAGAAGATCCAGAGCAGAGAAAGACTTTATTTTATAATTGAAGTAAGTTTCCAATAATAAAAAGATATCATTCTAAGGATACCCAAGGATTATGACTCAAATGTAGAAGTTAAATGTTCTAACTCCCATCTAGACATTAAAAACAAAGGATTTAAAAAGAAAACCCCAAAACCATATGTTTCTTAAAAAGAAAAGTGTCATTCCCAATTACTGAAAACACTGATTATGACCTTATGCAGACTAGAGGGCCGCTGAAAACCATAGCTGACTGAGTTATCAGCCAGGCTGCAGCCGGTCCAGACAGATGCAAGACGCCTGTTACTTTTTGATTAACTCCAGAACAGGTCAGGTCCCACCCCAACACCCCAAGATCCCTGGCGTCCAGGGAATAAATACCTTTTTAACTGGTAAGGAAGGATTTTCCTAAGGAAGCGGATGTAGGAAGCTAAGTGATCTGAAAATGGCTTCAATTTCACAGTTGTCTCCTGGATAAAGATCATTCCACCGTTAAAAGTGCTACCAGACAATGAGAGCCCACACTTCCCCTTAGTTTTAAAAAAAAGGCAAAAGAAAAACCACAAGGAGGAAAATTACCAGGACAGTCACAGTATCTTCAGTTATACTTTCGAATAAATGCAGCATTCCTTCCTCAAGGGGGCGGACGTAGGATGCATTTTCATGAAGGTGTTGAGAGAACTGCGTAGGAGCAGAAGGTTTGAATGAATTTGATGAAAAATAAGTGCCAGCACTCGGGAGAGGGACTCTGACTTCACACTGAAATTCTTCTCAACACATTTCTGGAAAACCCCAGATAAAAAGTCACAGATAAAATTCTCCAGTCCCCTTAGCTATCCAAATCAGGGAAGCAGGTGACACAATGACCAACCAGGAAGCTGAGAAAATGAGGATACAGCCAGCCCAGCCACGAAGAGAGCAGTGGGCCAGGGTCCCTGGACACTGGCTGCTTTGCAGGGGTCCCAGTGAGGAAAAAGCAGAAGGGTTGGGCAGACTTTGTACTATGCATCTCAGTTTTCAAAACAAGCCCACTAGGCAGCTTCGTGTTTTACTGTACACACAGTTCAGGGTTAGCAAATGCCAGGATGTCAGCAAGGTGAGTGAAAATGTTCACTATCATCACTGATGTCATAGTATGCAAACAGATGCTGTGGCTATAGCCCAGTGCTACACTGTGTGCTTGGCCTGTGTAGTGATGGGGGGGGCAGTAATCCCATCAGTGGGGGTCGGGATCCCACTATATTTTTGACAGTTTAGAAGCAAAGGAAATAAGATGCATTTATGAAATGTCTCAGTCATCGAGGTATTTCAGAATGACTCAAGTCTGAACTTCTGCATACAGACACGTACTGTCCTGGCTTCTACAAAATGCAGGTGACCCCACGGACACTGCACAGTAATACTGTCCTGCACAGCTCAAGCACTCTGGGCTCCACTGTCCACGGCTGTAAAGTAGAAGTTTCCAGTTACTTTAAGAGTCTAGAAACAGTTTACACATCTTGGCCATCTTCTAGCAAAAGGTTTCCAAGTCTTCAATATTATAGACTTTGTAGAAAAACCAGAGGGACTTTCACAGGCCAAAGTACTGAAGATGAAATACTAAGAAATACACGAATCCTGCAAAATAATGAGGTGTTCTGGACAAATTAAAATTAGAAGAGTTATTTTGTTGGGCAGTGGTGGCTCATGCCTTTAATCCTAGCACTCAGGAGGCAGAAACAGGCAGATCTCTATGAGTTCAAGGCTGGCCTGGTCTATAAAGTGAGCTCCAGGACAGTCCAGACTGTTACACAGAGAAATACTGTCTTGGACAAAAAAAAAAAGTTATTTTTATGAGGCTCAATGGATTTGTGCATCACTAAAACTGATGAAAATCAAGCACTACTGAAGCATGAGCATGGTAATGGCTAACTTCTGCCGAGCACTTAGTGCATGCCAGGCACTGGTACTTGTTTTATCTGTGACATGGGCAAGTTTCTCTCTAATTCAAAGTAGAGAGATTAAATAAATCTCCCAAGGGAGCACAGCTAAAAAATATGCCAAGAAGTCCAACTTCAGAGCCCAAGTCTTTCCTGCCTACTAGGCACTCTGGATATCTGTAGACATGACTATATCCAATGCCTAGAAATATTACATTATGTAAATGAATGGATAGATGACTAAATAAATAGCCAAGCAAGCTAGGAAGAGTCAGACTAAGTAGAAAAGCATGGCTGATGACATTATCAAGCTCTCAGAGGACACATCTGTAGCAAGATCCTTCAGCTTCCCTTGTATGTGAGCTGGCCTCCAAGTTGACCTCAATGAGGTCCACGTATTCCTGCCTTTGAATGCTACCCACTCCTATTGTTTCAGGGTTAGTCTGTGTGACTAATAACACAACAGGCATGACAAATGGAACTAGCCAAGTGTCCCAAAAGACTATGGCTTCCACGTCTTTTGAGCCAAGCTCTCTAAGGGACGTTAGGTGTCATGTCATGAGAACATTACCCTAGAGAGAAGGGTACATGAGCAAGAGGCTCCTTAGCACCAGCCAGCATGTGAGTAAATAAATCTGAGCCACCTCAGAAGTACACTCCAGCCAGTGAGGCCTTCAGATGAATGCAGTCCCAGTGACACCGTCCGTGAGTGTGATCCTATGAGATGGCAGGAGCTGCAAACTCCCTAGGTAGCTGGTCCCTGAATTCCTGATCCCAGAAACTGGAAGACAGCCAATATCTACTGTTTTAAACCACTAAGTCCTGGGTAGCTTAATGTCCAGTCATATAAAACGAATATATTTATTAGCATTTTAGTTTTACAGTTAAATAAAATTTTTTGCAGGGCGATGGTATCATACACCTTTAATCCCAGCCCTCAGAAAGCAGAGGCAGAGGCCAGCCTGGTCTACAGAGTTCCAGGACAGCCAGGGCTGTTAAAGAGAGAAATCTTGTCTCAAAATAATAAAACAAAAAATAATAATAAAATAAAACTTTGACGGTGTCCTTAAATCCTTTTTAAAACTACCTGGGTAGGGAGGCAAAAATCTTTTGGCCAAAAGGAAGCAGAAGGATTGAAGAAAGTTACATGCAAACCTCCTTTATCCTGAGGTAAGCCCCACAGACCCACACAACTGGCTCCGCCCTTTCCCACTAGCCACCTCAGCAGAAGGAACGAAGAGCAGACTGCACTGGCTGTTTGGACCAATGACAGAGTCAAACCAATGTAGACGTAAGTCACAAACGATGCCACAGCAGTATGAACAAGACAGAAACATGCCAGCAAATTAGCCCTCCTAGCAAAAACGGAAATGGAATTCTGTCAACCGCTATCAAAAGCTGCCCAGGCCTCAATCTTGTAACCAATGGGGAAGAAGCCACTTTGCTCTCCTAACGTTCATCCCATTTCCCACTCTGGGGGCTTCACATTCCAGCCCAGAAGTTGGCTCAGCACTCCCTCCCATCCTTCCCCAAAGCTCAGGCCCACCCACCATGCTGTCCTGCCTGACATTCCCCCTCATACAGCTCCTTCCGGGAGCTCAGACAATCACCATCCCTCTTCCTACATCCAAATCTCACTCAGTCTCCAAGGCTCCAAATTCCAGAGAATCTTCAGTTCTTCACAGGGCACGCCCCTCCTAGATGACTCCACACTTACTGGCCATATTGGTAGCTAGCTCAACTGCGTGCTCGTTCTCTGCCTCTCTGTCTCTCTGTCTGTCTCTCTCATCACTTCCTCCACTGCTCACTCTGCAGTCTTCTGATAATGCCCCTAGCTTTAATCTCTTAACACCCTGTATTTACCATACTGTGTTTTGGCGAAGACCATGACTTGTGACTTCTTCCATGACTCCCACGGTACTTGGCTAATACAGGGAAGCAGTCTGAACAGAAGTCCCTATTTGTTCTCCCCATCTGTCCATGGCAAGAAAGGCATCATAACTACTTACCTTCTGATTCAATGGTGATATGGCGTCAATGGCAGAATCAACAGGGAAAATCTGAATCCTCTGTTCCGTGTAGGTATGAA
Source organism: Microtus ochrogaster (assembly GCF_000317375.1). Taxonomy (NCBI): domain Eukaryota; kingdom Metazoa; phylum Chordata; class Mammalia; order Rodentia; family Cricetidae; genus Microtus; species Microtus ochrogaster. Next base: position 11,734,923 of record NC_022018.1, on the reverse strand, counting down.
AGTTCAGAAGAGCCGGCACGAGGTCCTGAACAAAAGCCAGGGCCTGCCCAGCTATATCTCGCATCTTCAGCTTTAAAATGCAAAGCACACCAAGTCAACTACGGAGCAATTGTTGGAAAGCACTTGGACCCCAGTGAGAGCACTCCTCAGTCTACATTCATTCGCTCCCACGCGAATCTCGGCGTCCTCCCATCCGAGCAACCTAGAAAGCCATCGGATTTGGCGGATCCACCTCCTCCACTTGGCCTTGGCTAAAAAAGCACACTACCCTAACACAAAAGCCTGGTTCAAACAGCAAGGCATCCCAAAATTCAGTTCTAATGTGATAAAATGAGAAAAACATCAAAAATCAGAAGTACAGCCAGGTATGGTGGTGCATGCCTTTAATCCCAGCACTTGGGAAGCAGAGGCAGGGGATCTCTGTAAGTTTGAAACCAGCCTTGTCTACACAGTGAGTTCCAGGACAGCCAGAGCTACACAGTGAGACCCTGTCTTAATAAAATAATCAGAAGTAGTACTGGGTAAAGGTGCCTGCCACCAACACCAACAAGCCTGACGATCAGAGAACTATACTCAGGACCCATGCAGTGGAAGGAGGAAACAGGCTCCCACTAGCTGCCCTCAGGCCTCCACATAGGAGCACTCCCCCAATAAATTACAAATGTAAAAAATACATAAAAATCTAAAAAATCAGCAGAACATGAATTCAATCAAAGCAACTCATGGTTTAAAGAAACGGATGAGAGAGAGCAAAGCAGTGAGTAAGTAGCACATCAGACTATGGTAGGACAGCGTATGGACCCGCCCACTCCATCCTTTACCTGATGTCTCCTGTTGTGCAGTGGAACGTTGAGAGCATTGTACAGATGATACTCTACAACACAAAAGTGATGCCCATTAGAGCTCAGCTCAGTCTTCAAAGGAGAGCAACTGCAAAACCCTTCCTATGAGAACTCAATGTCCGACACACAGCAAAGGAGCTTGGAATATATAGGGAAGCTGTGGTTTCGCAGGTAAGTAATAACTGTTTCTTTGTTTAACTTCAGGATTAAAAGAAACAAACAAACTACTCCTGGATTTCCACTTCAAAGAAATCTTTTCAAACTCCTCTTTGGGACCTCTCAAGATTCCTTACAAAGGCTCCTAATATTCTTGCTGTCATCCATCATTCTCCTACAATAACCCTCCCCTGGCTGCCACACTAATCCTCCAAAAATGCCAGTGTCCCTAGCAGGACCATATTTCACTGTCTGCTGCTGCGGGTCCCAGCACCTCAATGTTTTCTTTCCTGGCTGGTCCAACAGTCTTCTGCAGTCCTCACACTCAGGCCGCCTGCCACCTGCCACAGATGCTGCCTAGCACCAGGCACCACAAAATTACTGGTTCTCCTTGCTGGGCGGTGGTGGTGCACACCTTTAATCCCAGCACTTGCGAAATAGAGGCAGGCAGATCTCTGTGAGTTCGAGGCCAGCCTGGTCTACAAGAGCTAAGCTAGTTGCAGGACAGGCCCCAAAGCTACAGAGAAACCCTGTCTCAAAAAAAACCAAAAAAATGAAATTAATTAATTAAAAGAAAAAATGACTAGTCCTTTCAAGGTCACAAAATCCAGTCAGCAGATTTGGCTGCCTTTCCCACAGGCATTCTCCCTGACTTCCCAGTGCTGTGCAGCAATGACAGAATCAGCGGGTGGAGACACTTGCTTCACCAAAATCCTCACTGTGCTTGCCTGACTTCTTCCCACAGGCCCTCACTACCCATCACTGTGATAGAGAGCTCACCGAGGACCCTGCAGAGGACCCCTCACACTGTGTGTCCCTTGTGTAGAAGCTGGGCACAGGGATGGTTGTTGATACAGACATGGCCTGTGCAGAGGACCCCTCACACTGTGTGTCCCTTGTGTAGAAGCTGGGCACAGGGATGGTTGTTGATACAGACATGGCCTGTGCACCACATGCACTCCACAGCACCAGACCCCTGGAACTAGGATTACAGACAGCTAGGAGCTACTTCGTGCACACTGGAAACAGAGCCAGGGCCTCTGGAAAAGCAACCAGAGCTCTCAACAGCTGAGCCATCTCTCCAGCAGCACCTATGCTGTTTTCTTCACCCCCTCCCCAGCTTTTCTAACAAGAAATTAAAGGAACTAAAAACCAAATTTCAAATGTAGCTGTAGAAAAAGGAAGTGTGGATTAACTTGATTGTATTAACTTGAATGTGGGCTTTGAATTCCAAATATATTTTCTTTTATTTTTTTTTTTAATTTTTAAGAACTAATTTATTTTTCAAGCAGGTAGGAGCAGACGCCTGAATGCCACAGCAGATGAAAGTCAAAAGACAACTTTGGGGTGTTGTGGGGACTGAACTCAGCTTGCCTTCTTGGCAGCCAGCTCCTTTACCCACCGAGCCATCTCATTGGCCTCCCAGATAAGTATTTTTTGCCTTCAAGAGTTTCATTCCGTTCGCACCTAAGGTTAGACATCTACCGCATATGTGAGTGCTGTCTAAATTCTTTTTCTTACTCTTGGATGTGTGAGCTACCAGGCCATCCCTAGGAGGAAATAGAAGCTAGACTTCCCAAAGGCTTCCTGTCACTGGGAAATCCAGAAGCAGAAGTTAACAGGCTGAAAAGATACATCCATGGTGAACCACCCCTCCCCACCCCAGCCACAAAATCAACTTCTTTTATGCAAATATTCCACCACCTCCCACGCAGGCTGGCTTTGCTGGCTCTGGAGAGAATTCAGAATGTCCTTAGGAAATACCACATTGATCAAGAGAGCAGAGCCCTCCAACAGGTCAATTTGTTTTTTTGCTGAGATTAGAAATAATCATACTTAACCAGCTACCACAGAGAGTCAAAGATGCAAATAACAGAAAACGTATGTCTGTGTGATACCTACTTGTATCATTAAAAGGTACTTTTTCATTGATGATTGACAAGGATTCCTCTAATCTACCTGACAAATCTTCATGAAGATTCTTTAACTGTAATTGACTGAAAGATAAAAGAACCCACAAAACCACATTATTACCAATCAACGAATCGTCGATTGCTTGTTATCCCAACAACTGGCAGCAGGCTTTCAAAGAGCTGTGCTGACATCTGGAACATTCCTCTAAGAGTTATTCAAACTTGACGTTAAGAGAGGAACCAGCCCCATTCCTAAAAGCCCCAGAGACTTCTGGGAAATCTACCGGAGTTCCAGTTTCTTACACAACCTGAGTTTACTTCCCCAAGATAATCATAAATTTTCTATTTACTATCTATAAATGTTTATTCAATTATCATTGCACAGAGTTTTTTAAAAAGTACTTTTCCAGATTATTTCTTACTTGAGTTCAAAAGCTGATAACTTCTGTTTTGGCTAAATTATTAGCACAGATACCATCTAAGCCACACATATATTTCTACCAATGCAGTGAAACCTATGTATTATGGTAAATAGCAAAAAACAAAACATTAAGACTACGAATGGTTTTGGAACATTGCTATGTAATGCGCTAAGATTTAGAGATCTCTCAAATGGATTCCATATCTCAATCTTTTTCAAAATGTACCATAAGAAAGTGGCACCGTTTATCGTCATATTTCCTGCTGGAGACTACTAGGGTCCCTGTCCCAGGAGAGTCAGAAACACAGAGTCGCAGTTCAGAGTTGAGAGCAGGGCCTCCCAGACCTATCCTGAGGCCCAGCAGAGGCCACTCTGTCCAGGTGCTGTGGCCGTGTGACTGGAAAAGGCCCTCCCTGGCAGTGGCCTGCAGAGGCTTGGGTCTGAGCCTGACCTCAGGGCCCCATTCCCATTTCCACATACCATTCTTCTGTTCGAAGTCGGCATTCCTTGGCCTCCTTTTCTAGAGTCTGAGATTTTACCTGAATTTTGGGAGGAAAGAAAAGTTGACAGTCCTGCCTATGGCTGAGTCCCCATGCAGCACCCCAGAACTTACAGGAGCCTGACCTAGGTCTTAATTAGCCCCCAAGGGCAGTAGAGCTTACTTCTAGCTTAGCCTTGTCGTTCTGTAGTTTCTCAATGGTCTCCATGTATTTCCGGGTCAGGCCATCGATCACAGCTTGGTGCTGAGCAGCTTCGGTTTCCAGAGCGGCCAGCCGACTCCTCAGCTCTGCTTCCACATGCTTGTGATGCTCATCTGCTTCGAAAAACTGAGAGGAGGAGAGCCCAGTGCATGCAGTGAGGACAGCAGCAACCACTCGCCCTGTGACTATCGCACCGCTGAGGGGCTGAGCTGAAGGCACCAGAGCACTTAATTCCCACGGGGAGCATGGGTGGCACTTTCTTTTACAGATGTGGAAATAGCTTAAAAGCATCATATGGTCTTTGACTCGTAGTTAAAACATGGCAGAAATGACACAGGAACAGAGAAACTGCTCCACAGTCTGCACCTCCCTTCTCTTAGGCCCCCAAATCTGTACTCTGGACAACTATTTATAGACAATTCAACTGAGGTGCTGCTCCTAAAACATACAAACCATTCTTCCTTTATAACTCTGATGCTAATTCATGTATTATATATAAAATGCAGAGGTAAAATTTTTTTCAAGATTGGGACTGGAGAGACGGCTCAGAGGTTAAGAGCACTGACTGTTCTTCTGGAGGTCCTGAGTTCAATTCCCAGCAACCATATGGTGGCTTACAACCATCTGTAATGAGATCTGGTGCCCTCTTCTATCCTGCAGGCATACATGGAGGCTGAACACTGTGTACATAATAAATAAATAAATGTTTAAAAAAATTTTTTTTCAAGATTTCTCTTTTTCTAATTACTGTGTGTGCATGTATAGAGGTCTGAAGACAAGAGTTGGTTTATGGTCCTAGGGATTGAACTTGGGTTCTCAGACCTGGCGACAAGCACCTTTATGCTCTGAGCCGTCTTGTGGGCCCTAAGATGTTCAAAGCTGGCACAATGATGCATACCAGTAATGCCGGCACTCCATAGATGAGGCAAGGGACTAAGATTGCAAAAACATTCTCGACAACATAGGGTGCGCAAGGCTAGCACTGAGCTACAAGAAAAGCTACCTCAAAAATACAGAAACAAAACAAAACCCTATACATCATAGATCATGAAACAAACCATACTTATTGCTAAGCTCCCACCAAATGACCCAGCTCATCAACTCTAGGTAGAGGGACTAGTGCCTAGCACACTTCTGATCTGAATACGCTGAACAAATGCACATGTTCACATCAAGCCATGGGTGAGAGTTAAGAAATGAACAAATCATAGTCACAGTACATTCTTAAGGGACATATAGAAAACATGAAAAATCCATGCAGACAACAAGGTAACTATTTGCATTAATTTTTTCCACATCTCGGATTATTATAAGACCCATCTTGAAGCGTATTTATGTATTTTACATGTTTGAGTCTTGTTTTAGTTTGTGTTTGTCTGAATGTTATGAGCCTGGACCACATGCATACAGTGCCCTCGGGGGCCAGAAAAGGGATCCCCTGGAAGTGGAGTTACAGGCATTTTTGAGCCATAAAATGGGAGGTAGAAACTGAACTGAGGTCATCTAGAAGAGGAGTAAGCTGTCCTCACCACACAGCTATCTCTCCAGTGCCAAGACACATTTCTTTAAACGTTTATTTATTGTGTGTGGGCACAAGACAGAACACACGTGGTAGTCAGAGGGACAACTTGTGGGGGCCGGTTCTCTCCTTCCACTGTGTGGTGCCCAGGGAGTGAACATAGGCCTTCAGGCTTTTGACCCACTGAGCCATCTTGTCAGTCCCAAGACCCATTTTCAGTCACCTGGATATGCAGCCGTTCATTCTCCTCGATTTTCTTTTGCAGATCTTCGTCAAAGACACTCTTCTGCTCCTGACTCAACTGAGAAGACGACTCTCCACTTTTCTGAGGGAAAGAACACGTTATGTCCACACAACTCCGATCCTTCAGAGGAACAGGCTGAGGCACGCAGCACCTACGGCCTCAGTGGCTCGTCTTCTACGTGTTTACCCTTTTCAAACCACCCTGCAAAAGGCACACAGTTCACCACTTAACTTTGCCTACGGGACCCAAACTGGAACTGCAAAGACAACAAAGAAAACTTAAAAGAGGGACAGAAAAAATAAATGGGCTCATCAGGTTTTGCATATAAATTCAGGAATTGCTAGAAGACAAGAATAGCAGGAAGCTTCATCTCAACCTGATCTTTCGGTTAGGGAGAGATTATGTTAGAGTCTGAATTACTGTATTCCTTTAAGAAGTTCTATTAACTCATATAGCAGCATTCGCAAATACATGTTCTTATAAGAGTTTACATATATTCCCATTTAAATAAAAACCTAACCATGTTGTTATGCACACAAGAAAAAGCTGAGCTTATGGAAAATTCCTTTCTTGTGAGTATGAACTTATCCACTAGAAAGAATAGCACTATTTAGGAGATCTAAGAATGAATGCTTGTCTCTGTGTGACACACAGAGCTGAGACTGTTCAAGCAGCAGTCTCACAATGGCACTGTGTGCAGACATCGGCCACCCATCTCTGCCTTCTCAGTAGCTCACTCATCACTGCAGATGAACTCACCTGCTGATGCAATACAAATCAGCGGTGAGAGGAGCCTCTGGAAACACAGCTCTACAAAAACCAAAGACACTAAACACCCACCACATCTGGAACACAAAAAGTACATAAGGCACACTGTGGAATGATTTACTGGCGGTCCTTGTGTTCCAAACCTGAAAGCTTTAACTAAGACTAACTCACAACTCTTAGGCACCTCTGCTAAATAATTAACCTGCTATGTTAGCCAGGCATGGTGGCTCACACCTGTAACCCCAGTTCTTAGGCAGCCGAGGCAAGAGAAGTACTACACTACACACCTGAGGCCAGCCTGGCCTACAGAGTAAGACCCTCCCCTCCCCTCCAGCTCAGAAACACCTGATAGTCATGTCTGCAGTCTAGATGGCTATTTCCTCCCAGGGAACATCTGGAATCCCCAGAGCAAGCACACTTCCTAGCTCTATCACATGATAGCAGGCCCTCTTTGTCCCCTCTACACTTAACACTTCAGAGCGCCCTTTTAAACAGAATGATGCATTTGGGAAAGGTATCACCTATCACATGATAATACACTCCATGTGATCACTTCAATCCCCAAAGCCTTAAACTCTCATATCCACTCTACAGATGGATAAACTGAGGCTAAAAGAGTAACAACTGTGCCAAAGTTGTAGAGCTATAAACGGCAGGCCGAGAACTGGAACCATGCTGAACTCTAGAGCCAGCGTTCTTCCCTCCACACATTCTCCTTCAGGTCCCTATCTGCTGCTTCTTTCAACACAGCCTGTTAACACACTTGCAGAATATGGGTCCACATACACGTAAGACTTAACACTCTGCCACTAGCCCAATGCTGCTCTTCAGCAGGCCACTCCCTGCTCGAGCAGTTACAGCTCACCCTACCCCCTGACTGCATCTGCCAGACCTTCAGCTAGCAGGAATTAAGGGAACAACGACATCACCTCTGAGCAATATGAGATGCTCCATGACTTTCCTCATCTACTAAATCAATCATCCACGTTTGCTGCTAATAGATCCTTAAGAACTGACCTTCCTGTGGAAATGCCCCTGAGCTGGTCATGGTGGCACACACATGTCATTCCAGCACCCGGAGGCTAAGGTGAGAGAATTGAGGATTTGAGGCCAGCCTAAGCTACGTGAAGATATCCTGTCTCGAAACCAAAAGAAAACAGGAAAATGCCCCTATGTGGATGTATCAATAGCAAACATCTCCCTTCCGGACTGTTACCAGATGCACAGTGGAGCACTGAGGTCCCGGAGTGGCTCAGCTACTGAAGCCAGTCTATCCCTCTCCACACAGGGGCCTCTGCTGAATTTACCTTATTCTTCTTGCCTCGAGGCTCACTTAGCGCTAGCTCATCTTGAAGGAGTTCCACCCTCTTGGCAAGCTGCAGATTTCGAAATGTCAAACTGTCCATTTCCTGTTGTAGTTTCCTCAACGACTGATCCTTCATTTTCAGTTGTTCCTACATCAAAGAGAAATAGTTCCTCACACTGTCTGGCTGTTTGTTTTTAAGTCTTTGTTCAACCAATATAAAATAAAATCCCCTTGCTTTGGGGAATGAATAATTTATGTTTATTATTTCAGATATGTTTTTTTTGCACAAAAAGATCTTCCAGCCAAACTAGTATATTTACAAATAAAATAAAATATATATATTGAAATAACAGACTATCAGCAACTTAAATAAAGCAAAATGCCTGCAATTCTGTTAAGTCTGTGACAGCGAGCAGACAGGCCAGGGGCTACACATTTATAAACCTGAGTGTGTAAAGGGAACCGTAGACTTATTAGCAACACCTTCAGTGATCAGAGGGCCGGAGTCTGATTACACTCCTTTCTCTGTGTTCTCTGGACTTAAATGATGTCTTTTCCCACCTCATCCTCTTTGTGCCAAGTTGAGAACCTAACCTGGCCTTCAAGGACACCTACACATGTGTAGGGCTACAGCTGGGCTCCAGTCTCCTCAACACACCTCCTTCCACCTAACTCTGCCACCTGGTAGGTTTTGAAGCCAATATTCAGACAGCATAAGACGACTTCACACTCTGGTCCATATCAGTTCACTTTCAAGCCCGTAAAAATAGACTCAACAACTAAGACTTCAACAACACCCTTATCTGCTGACTATTTTCTACTCTTTATAAAGGGAAGAAACAGAAGTTAGAGACATCGTTTCACCCTACTGTAAAATGCACAAGTTATAATTAACTACATTTTACTTACAATTCTGTGTTCACTGATAACCAACAAAAGCAACCAGAGTCTACTGTCCACTTTGATTATTTCCACTGAGAAGAACAGTCATAAGACTAACAACGGACAGATACTCTAACTGTACTGAAGCAGCAACCTAACTGCATGGCTGCTGTGTGTGCTCTGGGATGCTCTGCATGAGGAAGGCAGCTGGAGAGCCCAACCGTGTGTCCAAGAGTCGAAAATGTTCTTCTTCTTTACTGTTTTTCAGGATGTCTTTCATTTTTACTTGAAGGTCGAAGGTACACATAGGTTTAGTTCAGTAATTATCATAAACTCTTAAAGTCCAAGCAAATTCATTAAGGGGTAGATCCAATTAAATAATCGGAGGACACCCTGACATTCACTGTCCCGTAGTTACAATGTACTGTGACACTGTGCTGCAACTGCAGCGAGCTCAGGATGAACAGGACGCAAAGCAGTATCTTTACACTGCTGCGATGAGTTCCCTCCAGGTTGCATGATGCTTTAACTGCGCTAACCAATCATCAGCTCCGGAAGCGTGGTGTGCCAACCGCTACCTAAAGCCCAGCTTCTGCAACAGGATGACAATACTATCGATCCTTCAGAGATAACAGGAAATAAGATAACAGGTGTAGGATGGCTTAGTACAGTGCCTGGCTTGGAGTGAGCGAGAGCTCAGAGACAGAACCAAGTATTTCCAGCACCACTGCCTTGACCATCCACGCGCCCCTAGCACCACAGTTATCCACAAGACCAGCACAGGAGCTGCCAAACAAAGCAGCCTATTTGGGAGATACTTCCTCAGTACTAGGTTCTAAACATTACGAGAGTCAGTGATCAATTCTTCAAGGGTTTCAGGAAAGTAATCCATATCCCACAATTAATCTCTCCAGTCAAAAGTACTACAAGCCAGTATTTATTATATGCCAAATAGAACAGGGCAGAGATAAATTCTTTCTCAGTCCATTATGCTTCAGTTAGCAAACGTGCTGAGGTAAAATGGGTTGTTCAAGCAGTGTACACGTCAACATGGGTTGTCACCATGAAGTAGCAAACTAACGGCAAGAATAAACAGATCGCATGCTTCATGCTTCAAATTCATTTCTTAGGCCCTATTTGTTGAGCACCGGAGACGCAAATACAAACATGGCCATCCTCTCAGAGTGCTGCCTAGAGAGGCAGATACAAGGCTGCATCCATCCAGATGGATTTGACTCCACAAAGGCCTTGAACTACAGAAGGAACGCATTAGATGAAGTATTTTTCTACATTATTTAAGCTGAGAAGACATATAATATACATACCTAAGCAAGGAGGAAAGTCAGACACAGTAAACACTCTGACAATCCCTACCCCTAGTAAATCAGTGTCAGAGTTGGGACTTTATCCCCCAAACTATCTGCTTTTCCAAACACGGAACAACCTTTGCTACTCCGGGTTCCCACTGCATACCTTTAGAACAGCAGAATTGGCCTGCTCGTCCACGACGCCTTTCTTCAGGACCTGATTCTGAGCTCGAAGCTGGTAACAGAAAGCAGTAATTACTTTTAATATAAAGAAACCACTTACAGCAAGGAAATCACAATTACTTCATAATGACAATTTCCCATTGAATAATATCCTCAAGTATTATATATACATTCGTGTGAGTGTGTGTGTACATGTGTGTGCATTTGTGTGACAACAAACACTATTTGCCCCCAAAGAAGGAAACAGATATAATAACTTGCCAAGTGGAACATGGAAGTTAAGTTCTCCAATAACATAAACCTAGTCACTAGCACATCTCTGTCCCCTGGGCTGACGCTGTAGCTTGGTGGCAGAGCATTTGCCTGGTGTGAGTCTTGGGTATCATTAAAAAGATAAATAAGTAAAATAAAAATAAAAACCCAGGTCTCCTGCCTTTGAGTATATCATTCTTTATATGGATTTATATTACTTATAGGTCATGGTCCTGAATTTAAAATGATACAATAAAAGAAAATGTGGGGCGGGAGAGATGGCTCAGCAGTTAAGAGTACTGACTGCTCTTCTTGAGGACTTGAGTTCAATTTCCAGCACCACATTGTGGATTCCAGCCCCAGGGCATCCAATGTCCTCTTCTGGCCTCCAAGGCTAATGTACACAAGTCTGCATATCACAGACACATATATGCAGGCAAAAACTCATACACATAAAATAAAAATCACATTTCAAAATGGAGAGAGAAAATACTGTTTTCCTGAAACTCTGGAACACTGATGGTGTACAAAACACAAGTGAACAAATGACAGAATAAGAAGTGAACAGAGCATCGGGCATCCACAGACTCGGGGGACCTGGTACCCAATATTAGACATACAGCTGTTGTCACCACAGGGATGTCTCCAGAATAGCAGACAGTTGTCATCTATGAGCTGAGTAAGTTCAGTTTTAGAAACCACAGTACCTCCAAACCCTGTCTACAAACAACCTTAAATGCTTGCCTTGCCAACACAAGGACTTGAGTTCAATTCCATAAACCCATGATTTTGCTTTTGTTAAAAAAAAAAAAATAAAGACGGGCATGGTAAACTGGAAAGCTGAAGACAAGTACATCTCTGGGGCTTGCTGACTAATCAGCCTCTCTTGCTGGTATGTCTGGCCAATGAGAGACCCTGCCTCAACAGCACCTGAGGAGTAACAGTGAGCTCTTACACACACACACACCACACACACACACACATGCATGCATGCGCACACACACACCACACACATACACGCACACACAATAATATCCACTTGCATTGCACCCCAAGTGCCTTCTGTGTGTGACATCCCCCAGTGCTCACAATCCTAAGGAGGCAGTTATGCCCTCGCCTCCACAGCACAGATAAGGACCCCAGTCACTGAACAGCAAGATGGACTGCTGAGATAGGAGTCCGGCAGTTTGGATTCCACTGTTATAATGGCAGTTACTGCTTTACAGAGTTTTTGAGAGAAAGGTGGGCTGCCAAGATGGGCCTTCTCCTTGGGAAATGAGGTAGAACTTGGGCTTATTTCCCATAGCTACATTTTTAAATGTATGTGTAACTGTATTAGTTACTTACTACATATGCATGTGTGTGCATGTGCATATATACGTGTGCATGCGTGCATGTGCGTGTTGGGCTTGTCAGCAAGACCACCTGCCATCACTTGCTGGGCCATCTTACTGGCTCTGTAACGGTTTGTTGTTTCTTGTTGTTATTGTTTTATAAATTTTTTATTTATTTTATATACTAACCATAGCTTCCCCTCCTTCCTCCCCTTCTGTTCCCTTCCCCCACCTCCTTTCTACCCTCCCCCCACCATCCACTCCTTCCAGAAAGGGTAAGGCCTCCCATGGTAGTCAACAAAGCATGGCATATCAAGTTGAGGCAGGACCAAGCTCCTCCCCCTGTATCACTACTGAGTGAGGCATCCCGTCATAGGGAATAGGTTCCCAAAAGCCAGCTCATGTGTCAGGGACAGATCTTGGTCCCCCTGTTAGAAGCTCACAAACAGAGCAAGCTACACAGCTGTCACCCACATGCAGAGGGCCTATGTAGGTCCCATGCAGGCTCCCGTTCTGTCAGTCTAGAGTTCCTGAGCTCCCTCAAGTTCAGGTCAGTTGTCTCTGTGGGTTTGCCCCTCATGATCTAGACCCCCACCCTTCCTCATATAACCCCTCCTCCCTCTTTTGGGCTGGACTCTCGCTGGCTCTGTAATATAAATATCAAAGAAAAGTAAAGCAGTTGGTAAATTACTACTTGTGCCTATCACGGTGTGACCACCACTGGCTGATCTAGAGGGAAAACCCTCTTTCACAGTAAGAGGAAGTGACCTCAGCCAAGGACACAGCACAGGAAAGTGTAAACCTGAGTCCAGTGTGGCTGACAGATTCAGGAGCTCAACACAGATACTAAATGACTGTGTCCTCTGAGAAACTGAAGTGGGATAATTTTATCTACTTCATCAGATCCAGAACCTGAGTGGCTGGGGATGGAGGATCACAAGATCAAGGGCACCTCAAAACCCAGCACAATTCTTCACAGACCTTGAAAGAACAGTACTCAACTTCATATGGAAAGCAAAAAACCCAGGATACCCAAAACAATCCTGTACAATAAAAGAATTTCTGGAGGCATCACAATCCCTGACCTCAAACTCTACTACAGAGCTACAGTACTGAAAACAGCCTGATATTGACATAAAACAGACAGAAGGACCAATGGAACTGAATAGAAGACCCGGATATTAATTCACACACTTTCGAACACCTGATCTTTGACAAAGAAGCAAAAAATATCAAATGGAAAAAAAGAAAGCATATTTAACAAATGGTGCTGGCATAACTGGATATCAGCATGTACAAGAATGAAAATAGATCCCTATCTATCACCATGCACAAAACTCAAGTCCAAATGCATCAAAGACCTCAACATAAAGCCAGCCACACTGAACCTCAAAGAAGAGAAAGTGGGAAGTACACTTAAACGCACTGGCACAGGAGATCACTTCCTAAATATAACCCCAGTAGCACAGGCACTGAGAGAAACAATTAATAAATGGGACCTCCTGAAACTGAAAAGCTTCTGTAAAGCAAAGGACACGGTCAACAAGACAAAACGGATTAAAATTCTAACTTTGCCAAGCTCAAATCTGTCTGTTGAGAAAGGAGAACGGAAATGACTCTTTTCTGTGCCAAGAAAACGGGAATATTAGAATGCTAACCCTCATGAGAGATTTAAAGCAAAACAGGAAGTTTAAAATTAGAAAGAAAAGACACTCATCTTTGGCTTCTCCCTTTTGGGAGTGAAGAGGCACAATTCGCAGCTACAGCAGGAAGTGTCTCTAAACCCAGGCCTACCATTTACCAGGCAATATAAATGGGTTCTTCACTTACACAGTGAAGAACTTCCATCATGATCTTGACCTGCATTATGGGAGAACTCATTGGCCCAGTTCCCTTCTTTCCTAGGACACTGTAAGAGCCAGATAGGAAACTACAGGAAAGGTCCTTCTCAGAAGGTGTCCCGCAGTGGGGAGCGGTGATCTCACAATTTGAACGGATTAAAGGGACTGTCTTTAAGGTGTGTGTATTTGTTGCCCATCTATGACACTGTGCTCAGAGGATATGAAAGAGAAAAGGAAATACAAGATACGGCTGTAGTTTGCAAAGAATTTACTATTTCCACACCAGAATTTCCAACACCCAGGAGGCTGAAACACGAAGACTGCCTTGAGTTTGAGGCCAGCCTGTTGTAGAATAGTGAGTTCCAGGCCAGTCTAAGTGAGCTATAGTGTAAGACCATGTCTCAAAAACGAAATGCTAGGACTGGAAGAATGCTGTGCGATTCCAATAGCCAGCGTTCAGATCCCAACATGCACAGAATACGCCTGGCATCCCACACACTGTATCCCTGATTCTGAGGAAGGCAGCAATAGAAGGGCTGGGGATGGCTGCTCTCTAGTCAGCTGAAGACTTGCAAGTCTTAGGCTCAGCAGGAGACACTGTCTCCAAGGGGTAAGTGGAGAGTGCTGTAGGACACCCGATGCCCTCTTCTGACCTCCACATCTGCACCCACTCACACAAGTGTACAAATACACACAGAGGCTGGGCGGTGTGGCGCACACCTTTAATCCCAGCACTCTGGAGACAGAGGCAGGTTGATCTCTGTGAGTTCGAGGCCAGCCTGGTCTACAGAGCGAGTTCCAGGACAGCCAAAGCTACACAGAGAAACCCTGTCTTGAAACAAACAAACAAACAAACAAACACACACAGAGAATATATATGTTGCTCTAAAAATATATATAATTTAAAAGTAAAGATAACATATTTTAAGATAATTAGCAATATTGTATTTTGTCACCTTTTTAAAAAGTATAAGCATGTAATTTTTAAGATGTTGGAGAGATGACTTGGCAGTCAGGAACTCTGGCTGTTCTTCCAAAGGACCCAAATTTGGTTTCCAGGGCCCATGTCAGGTGAGTCATAACCACATGCAACTCCAGTTCCCAAGGGGCATGATGCTCTCTGGCCTTCAAGGGGACCCAAACACACATACCATACACCCACAAAGATGAAAGTCTAATTCTTTCTTGTTTTGGTTTTGGTTTGGTTTGGTTGTTTTTCAAGACAGGGTTGCTCTATGTAACAGTTCTGCTGGCCTGGAACTCACTTTGTAGATCAGGCTGGCCTCAAACTCACAGAGACCCACCTGTCTGTGCCATCACCGCCCAGCGGCTTGGCAAACTAAGGTCTGAGATCCAAACGCCTGCTACCTAATTTGAAGTCTTCTTGGGATGCAGCCATACTCCTTTGTTTACGCAGCACACGCAGTGACAGACATGGACAACTGCAACATAAGTCAACGTCTCAGGACTAGATTACTACTGTACAGCTCTTGACAGAAGTCTGGTAACCTCTGCTCTAAAAGTCCAAGGAGGAAACACTGTTTCAATACTGTCTTCCATTAAGTAGCTTTCTACTTTCTAAGCAATAAACACCCTTGAGGATAATGAGCCATCCGCCTAGGAGGATGAAAACTTTCAAATCACACAGCCAAAAGGTAGAAATAGAGTACTATATAGTTCAGGCTGGTATGGAACTTGCTTATAACTGAAGATGGCCTCTGACCTCTGCCTCCAAGCACTGAGATTACTACACCCACTTCAGTCTCTAGGTGTCATTTCAGACCCCCCCCCCCGTTCTAACTGTGGTTTAGCGTATCTTTTCTGT
>NC_022018.1:11713893-11719329 GCF_000317375.1 Microtus ochrogaster | reverse complement strand
AGAAAAAGAACACTGCCCTTCTCATGCAAAGTTCTTCCCACAGCACCAAACACAGAGCTGTCCCAATTGGGCCACTGAAAGCTACACATCAAGATTAAAGAATTGGGGGCGCATGCCTTTAGTTCTAGCACTCGAGCGTTCTAACTGTGGTTTAGCGTATCTTTTCTGTATGGTATTTATAAACTCCTAGTGACTGCCTTAAAGTCAAATGGGCTTTACCCCTACTGAACTCATCACTTCCTGCTCCATCAGAATGGCAGAAAAATTTTATAATAAAATCTTATTATCGTTCATTTCTAAGATATAGTGAAGACTATTTGGAACAAACTGAATAAATCCATTTGTTAAGGGGAAACTTTCAAGTAACTGTATGGCATCAAATCTAACTGATTATAACAACAACAAAAAGACCTGGATTTTCCTTTGGAAAATACTACTTGCTAAACTGGCAACTCAGAGTATGGCTTCTGTGAAACTAATATCAAAATTCCCATTAGCAATATTTACCTATACAGCCAGGAAAGGCCAGTGGCGCTATACTCGGTGGCACTGGACGCTCTCCTGCACTACCGTGGTCAGGTGCTGCTCAATGAACCTGCAGCAGCTTGTAAGCCCTGATACCTCCAGCCCAGTCTGATCCTTTAGAATCCGCCTCCCTCCTCCCCGCACCCACCACCTGCTTCTGTTTTAGATCGTTACATGATTGCCATCCAGACACCAACACTTGTAGGAGACAAGTATGGTAGCTGACTCACATTGATGTAAACGAAAAGCAAGTGCTCTGATGTCTCCTTCACACAGGAAAGCCCTGAAGACAGCACAGCCTGGTTCCCTGCAGTAGCGACTCCTCTGTGCCATCCGTGGAGCAGTATCTCTCAGTGCCCCCCTAGTCCTTTAAAAACCTCTTTTCGTGCCGGGCAATGGTGGCGCACGCCTTTAATCCCAGCACTCGGGAGGCAGAGGCAGGCAGATCTCTGTGAGTTCGAGACCAGCCTGGTCTACAGAGCTAATTCCAAGACAGGCTCCAAAACTACAGAGAAACCCTGTCTCGAAAAACTAAAAAAAAAAAAAAAAAAAAAAAAAACCTCTTCTCCACTGCCTACCAGCTCCTGACTGGTGTTCTGCCTCAAACCCTACCAGTCTGGCCCCACTTCTGCCATCATCTTTCCTAACCACCTCCTGTGTCCCACGGTGACCTTGCTCCTCCGTTCCTTTGGCACCTGCTAATAACAAGACAGGCTTTGTTTGTGTTTTGTCTTAATTTTACTTTTTAAACTTGGAAAGTTTACAGTTTATAATTTATGTATGTTTCTGTCTGCATCTCTAACACACCAATTTGAACATCTTCATGGGAGAAACCATAGTATACACTTCTGGATAATTCCTGCTCACAACAAAAGATCAATGCTGTGGATAAGGAACTCAATAAATATCTAGCTAATGATTCAAATAAAACACTGCACACAGGGTGTTAACTGTAACGACAGTAAGAGGATGCCATCACTCGGACAGTCCTTTTCCTAACTCTACCAGCCAGCCTCGGTCCCCAATCAGGCCTATGACACAGATGTTTCTCTAGAGACCCAGAGGATGGTGATAAGCCAGCTATGACCCCTTTACGTCATTCTGTAAATCTCTGTTTAGATCGCAGGCCCAAAAAGGAGGGGGGTGTGACTTCAGAACCACAAGGACTAGAAGACTTGGCGGGGAAGAAGAAATAAATCATGCACGTGGCTTTTTTCACGTAAACCCAACCACTGTCTGTGTCACAACTGCTCTTACGTGGCTACTTTCATGCAGTAGACATGCTGACATTTATAAATGATTTACAACCCTATAAAATGAACTTTAAAGATACAGCTTTTCTTCATTACAATGTGCATAAAAGACAACCCTACACCTCAGCACGACTCCACGCAATCTGTGACTACTAAAGATAGTTTGTGATTACTAAAGATAATTTGTGACTACTAAAGCTAGTTTGTGACAACTAAAGCCATGTGCAGTCCCAGCTACTGTGTCTGGGGCTAGAAAGATCCCTAAAACTTGATCCAGTCCTAACATCTGCAACAGTCTACTCTGCTACCAACATGTGCTGGTCTTTCTCTGACTTACTACGTCTCCCTACCCCAGGAAGGAAGAAGATGGGAGCAGGCACAGACTGTGGGTCATTGAGGATCAGCGGTCAATTTGTCCCTGACAAAGGAAAAGCCTCCTCTCAGGCATGCCTTCAAGTGGAACCCTTCCTTCTGACTCTGTCTTCATGAAAGAAAATGGCTAAGATAAAATTCCTGCCAGCAAAACTTGCAGGTTAGCTGCCCCTCAGCAGGGGAAGGGTATGCCAGACCTTGTCTTTCTAGAACATTTGGTCTTTGAACAGCTACTACAGCAGCTTAGGAGCACATTGCAGGCCTCACCCTGGACCTACCTGGCCAGAACTTGTCGTTTGGGGAGGTGTAAGGGGGTCTTCTACTGACTTACTCAAAGATACGTCAGGTACAAAGCCAGGGTTTCGATACCACTGTCCAACAGGGTAACTATGAGCCACATGCTGCTTTTTTATATATAATTATTTAAGATGAAATGAAATCTAAATTTCAATTCCTTAGCCTTGTTAGCTTCGTTTTTTGATTGTTAAGCTTCTAGACGTGGACCAGTGAGTGGCTCAGTCAGTAAGGGCACTTGCCACCAAAACTGACCAGCTAAACTCAGGAACCCATACGGTAGGAAAGAACTGAAAGCTACAAGCTGTTCTCTAACCTCCACATGTCTGCCGTGGCACACGCATGTGTACCTGTGAACACGCATGTGCACACACATACACACACCCACAAAAGAAAAATAAACATAAATTAATTTCCATACAAGGCTGCCCTACTGAACAGCAAAGAAAAAGAACACTGCCCTTCTCATGCAAAGTTCTTCCCACAGCACCAAACACAGAGCTGTCCCAATTGGGCCACTGAAAGCTACACATCAAGATAAAAGAATTGGGGGCGCATGTCTTTAGTTCTAGCACTCGAGAGGCAGAGGCAGGTGAATCTCTGTCAGTTCAAAGCCAGCCTGGTCTACAAAGTGAGTTCCAGGACAGCCAAGACTATAACACAGAGAAACCATGTCCTAAAAGCAAAACAAAACAGATTAACGAAAACTGTATTCAATTTTCATGCAATTTAGACCAAGGAGCTCTTGGAGCTGGTGATTCATCAGGTTCCACCAAGCCCCATCATCTAGAGAGCAAACTGGGCCCTTTCCCAAGTAGCTCTGCACTAGGAAACAGGTCTGAAAGGTTCCCAAAGGCCACCCATCTTCAGAAGCAGGCAAGTCAATTGCAAAAGAAACTGACAGGAAAATAAAGACTGTTTGGCTTCCCCACTGGTTCTTAAGACTGCAAAGAGAGCTTTAAAAAGACAATCTTTATCAGAACAAAAGCTATGCTACTGATAACATTCTTTGAAAGATGACCACGCTCAGGTTTGGAGGTTAAGTGTCCCCTAAAGGTCACATATAAAAGCTGACGTCTAGGGTGGGCCCTGTTTTTTGTTGTTTTGGTGTGTGTGTGGGGGGGGGGGAGTGCTATGGACTTTAGGAAGCGGGTCTGGCAGGAGGTTCCCAGGTCACTAGGTCTCAGAGAAAGGCAGAGACGTGTTCTTCCTCACCATGCCTTGGGTTGTGCAATGTAATCAAGTGCTTGCTCCTCTCACTACCCTGCCGCTGCAGGCACGGCTTGCTAGAGAAGTCAGGAGGTGCTCATGCTGAGCCTGCACTACTCCGTCTGCTCCCTCTGCACTCTGATTCTCCAAAGCAGAGCTAGGCTAAATAAACCTTTATACAAGTCACTTGCTGCCTGGGGAACTCTGCTGTGGCAACACGAGGTTACTAATACACTGTATATTCAAACCACAAAGGTTCGCCACAACACAGACTGCCAGGTGGCACTGCCGGGTCCCACTTGCTGGTTTCAGATTCCACACCTTTAGTGCAGACCCAGGAGTCTGCATTTCTACCTCATCCTCAAACGGTGTTGCTGATGGGGAACTGGGAATCAGATTCTGCAGACTATTGGCCCAAGAGAGCGTTAATACTGGGAAAATCCTGAAACTTGCTCACACACATACCATGGTATCAGGCAAAAGTGCTCTTTCAAGGAAGGCAGGCTGGAATCAAATGAGCCAGACTAGCACATTTCACCTCCTTTTCCCTGATATACCAGAGAATAAGGAGAGCAACAAGTGACAAAGGAAACAGGGAGCAGCTTTTGGTCTTTTATTTTTAATATACAATGTGGCAGCTGGGGCCTTCATTAGCTTTCCCTCACATCTCAAAGAAGTAGCTTGCATTTTTTACCTGCTCACTTCAAAAACCCTCTGAAACCCGCTGAGACAGACCTTTCCTTCTCCAAAACTACTGAACTGAAGTCAGTCTCCAGTGACTTTAGCTACCCAAACCACTGCGGCCTTAACCTCCATTGGAAGCCTTTGTTTTAGCAACCTGTTCCCAGTACATCACTGCTCTACTCTAACTATATCCTCTGCCTCTTTTTACAGCTATTTAAAAAGCTTAAGGGGAGGGACACACAAGGCCCCAATCCCAGCTGAGAAGCTATTGGCAAACGATGGTTGTTGGGGAAGGAAGAATCCATTTTCTTTGGGGCAATGAATCCTGGTAGGCTGCTCGGGCTCCAGTGAATGGTCCAGCACTGTGTACATGCAGGGTGCTCTAATTGGACTCAGTGAGAACTCAAAAGAAGACATGAAGGTACAAAGGGGATGTGTTGGGGATCAGGAGGAGAGGAAGAAAGAGGTGGGGTAGATATGACTAGATACACCGCATACATATATGAAATAGTCAAAGAATGAAAAATACTTAAAAAAAAAACCAATTTGCTGTAATCCTCTGTATTTTTGTCATTGAGAACTTTACCTTACCCCCGTATCTCTGAATACTCACAGTTTACTACTGCATGTGTTTTATTGCGATGCTATTCCAAAACTAATGTCATTCTTGGGGAAAAAAATTCTCAAGGGAAAATATCTGCCCGTGCTATTGAGTAAGAAAAGGCCCTTTTCCGAGCACAGGCTGAGATCTGCTTGGAAGGCAATGAGGAGGAATGCAAATGTCCTGGTTCAGGAATCCTGCCTGCTTCTCCCCTTTTACATGGTAACAGGAAATCTTTTCCTTAGCATCCTAAATAGGGCAGAAGACCAATGCAAGTACATTTCAGTATTAGTGCATAATCGGTCCACCAGGGAAGGCAGTAAACAGATATCATACCTCTTCCGTGGGACAAGGCCGTCAAGGTAGAGATCTAATCTAGAAACTGCTTTGCTCTAGAGTTGACAGGCAACAAAAAGTACATGCAGTCTTTGACCAGTGTCTGCGTGTGTGTGTGTGTGTGTGTGTGTGTGTGTGTGTGTGTGTGTGTGTGTGTGTGTG
>NC_022018.1:11709188-11713793 GCF_000317375.1 Microtus ochrogaster | reverse complement strand
TGTGTGTGTGTGTGTGTGTGTGTGGTGAGACAGGGTCTTAGAGCACGGGCTAGCTTGCAATTCTCTTCATAGCCAAAGCTGGTCTACATAAAGAACTCACAGCAATCCCCCGCCTCAGGTTTGAGCCACCTCACCCAGCCTCTTTAGTTCTATGTTCAGTAATGTCCATGAAAGCGCAAACAAAAGAATGAGACATGGTCTGGCCCCACAGGGGAGATGCTCCCCAATTCAGCAGACCTCCCTAGCAGCCCCTCTTCCTGGTGAATCACTCCTACAGGTGTTCCCCACACTCACACTCTGATTAACTCCTCAAGTTCATCTATACGGGAATATTTATTTTCTATTGTTTTGTTGTTTTTCAAGACAGGGTTTCTCTGTGTAACAGCCCTAGCTGTCCTGGAACTCCTTTGTAGACCAGGCTGGCTCTGCCTCCTGAGTGCTGGGATTAAAGGCATGTGCCAGCACCACCCAGCCTTTATGGGAATATATAAAACAACTAGTTTTTGCTGCTAATTTTAGTAAGTTCATCTCCATTTAAAAAAAAAAAATGTCAGCAATGATTCCCAACATCACCTCAAGCTGACACATAAAACATGCAACTTTAACATATCCCTATGTTATCCCTGCATTCCGAAATCTACATCTTTAAAACACCCCTTTGTTCCCTCTTGACCTTCCCACCTCGGGTAGTAGCGACTGATCCTTGACAATCCTTCACCTCAGCTCTCGACCACCTCTGTCTTCCCTCACCCAGTCCTGAAGTAAGACCCGAGGATGAATGGCATCTGCACTCTTCATAGCGTTCCTAAATCCAGTGCTACGAACAAGGTCAGCCCTCAAAAAAGAGTAAGGTAAACATTTTTAAACTAAAACTCCTCTCCATTCCAGCCACTAATGTTACTTAATCCTACACTTTCTTCCCAGTGTGGTCCAACAAGAATCTCTATTTCAACCTATCTACCACATAGTTACCAGCTTCCTTCCAAAACATAATACCACTCCCTTAAAAAAAAAATCTGGAAGATGGCAAGACGGCTCAACCATTCATGGCACTTGTCACAATCCTGATGACCTAAATTCAATCCCTGGAACCTACATGATAGAAAAGAAAATCAACTCCCAAAAGCTGTCTCCTGACCACTACACACGTCCCCTACATAAACACACACGCGCGTACACACACACACACACACACACACACACACGCACGCACACACACTAATAAATATATAATAATAAGTGTAATTTTCAGAATGTAAAGCATGTGTAGTAAACACATTTGCATCAGTTCTACATAAACACACACGCGCGTACACACACACACACACACACACACACACACACGCACGCACACACACTAATAAATATAGATGGATGGATGAATAGGTTTCTTCGACCATTTCCCATTGCACACATCATATTTAACAAAGTCCACACCTTTCATGATTTGATCCCCCTCCCCTTCACCACATCCACCATGCATCTTAAAGGGTCTTTCACGACAGCAAACACAAGCTAATCTCTTAACTGGAAAGCTACCACTTTCCTCAACACCCTTCCCCACTCCCTCGTTAAGTAACATCCACCTTGGCCAATGACCTCTCCTCTGTGCCCCACTGAATGTCACTTTGTATCATAATTATATCCCACATTTGAAGAGCCTATGAAAGATGGTTCTGCAGCTCGAACTCTGGCGCACTCAATTGACCCTGTGTGCAAGGTGCACGTAATATGAATTTGTTGAACACGTTTATATGCATGCATACCAGAAAGAAGAAAATCTTCCAACATCTTTTATTACTTCAGGAGGCAGTATACCTTTTTCAGCAGCACAGCCACTACTCTGCATCTCTGGAACTACTCACAGGCCATTTGGAACTGCCTTTCAAACTTGTTTACCCTCCAGAGATGGAAATCACTCTCCTTACTTTATATGCATGAAACATTTTCAACCAAAAATAGTAGTGGCAAATTTGGGCACTGCCATCCTCTACCCACCCTCCTTCATCATATGGAATTGTTCCAAATTTCTGGCTCTTTCAAACAAGGAAGTCCTCCTCAAAAGACAGCTCACTGTCTCTGACAGGGAGCCACAGACTCCCAAGGGATTTCAAATAGCAATGCACAGAGGTTGCCCATGGTGGCATGAGTGGGATGAGCAGAGTCTCACCAAAGGCTCCCATCTGATGCTGAAGACTTAAGAGTGCATGTTTAGGTGCAGGCTTCATTTTTCCTTTAAATATTTCATTTTACCTTCTCAAATACATGTTTAATAAAATTATAAAGTGTTGAGGTTTTTTTTCTTTCAAATGATAAGAGGGGCTAAATCTTTTCATTAATTCTGTGAATGCCAAGAAAACTGAAAATTGAACGTGACTACTGAATCACTTCCAAAGTCATGAGATTCTAATTTAATAACTTCATTAGAATATCCTTAAGCCAGAAACTGCACCACCCTTGTCCAAGAAAAAGGTTCCACCATTTGAAAGGCCGACACTACAGAGAATGAAGTCCCGATTTTGCATAATTCTGTAAGGAGAGCCTGCTGAGTGAACTGCCCCATTCTAGTAAGGAAGATACATGAAAAAAGGACACGGCCCCACCACACAAGCTGTCAAAATCAACGGAGACAACACCTGTATTCTATAGCACCTGTCCTAGAGAGGCAGTTCACACAATAATACTCACTATTACCCTCCCCAACTGATGTGGAGGCAGATAAGTCTTTTTATCCTTAAACCATCCCCTCGGGAAGGGAGAATGGTGCTCTTCCCCATCACTGGGCAGGGCAAACTGAGGAAGCAGTGAGCAAAGGGGGTGGTCTCATACGCCTCCTTTCCTCTCACGCCAGCACCAAAGGCTGAGCCCTGGATTTCTGTCATCCCACTTCCAAGCTGTCTTGTCCAGCAAGAAGAATCAAACTCCAGCTCCTTTCCGCAGAGATGCACACGGACCCAGACACCGCCCGGCCCTAGCTCCCTGGAGCGGCAGGTGGAGGCACCGTAATGGTGGAAGCAGGAGGAGAGGAGAGGAGGAGCCCTCAGCATCCCCCACCGTCCCAAATCTCAGCCGAGGCGAGCCGAGGCCGCAGGGCCAGGGACCCCTGACTCCCCACCCACGATGGGTACCTTAGAGTACTCCTGAGCCAGCTTCTGGTACTTCCCCTGCAACTCTGCGGAGGCCATGGCCTCCCCCGCCCCGTCCAGGCCGGGCCGCCCGGGCTGCTGAGCCCCGCCCCCCGCCCCCAACCCCGCACTCGCTCCTGGGCTGGGCTCTGCCAGCTTCTGCGGCTCCGCCGCCGCGCCTCCTCCTCCACTTCCGGGTTTCGGGGCGGGAGGAAGGCGGGGCGGACCCGGGGGCGGAGCGACCACGGGGGAGGGACGACGTCTTGACATCACTGCCCCGCCCTCCCGTGCTCGAGTTCACGCGTGTGCGGCCCGGCCGACGTGCCTGGTCTGTGCCTGTGCTCGGCCTGTGGCCCGAGACGCCATCTTGGGCCAGGCATCAAGATGGCGACCCGGCTCGGGGCGAGCCAGACTCAAGAGGAAAGAATATGGGGCCTATGGAATGCACGGAGCAACACGGAGGGAGATAGGGAGTGTGAGGAACGGAGAACCGGAAGGAGAAGCGTTCTAAGAGCAACGAGAATTCTGGCCACCCTGTCCCGTGGTTCCCATAGCAACTGCCTGGCGTCTGCTGGTTGTATCTTTGAAGAGGAGCCTGGAAGCCTGTATTCTGCTGTCTCTCATTCGTTATCTGGATTTACAAGACTTGCTCTGCACTGTAAACTGTCAAACCTACCACAGATTTATAACGCTTGCCCTTCTCCCCTCCCTGGGTCAGAAAACCGTCATTGCCTTGGGTGTTTTGACGTTGAGATTTGCGTCCATTCTCTACTCACATGCCACGTGCCCACTCCTGACCCCTTTCCATGCATCTGAACCATTTTCAGCGGCCAAAAGACCGTTCGGAAATTTCCGAGAATTTCTGCCACGCATGTAGATGTGAAGAACGTTAATGGTTTAAAAAGAAAAACAACTAAAATTTGATAGCTTGAGATACCTTATAATGGAAAACTGCCTCCCTTCCTTAATTTAAAATACTCTTTACAATTCTGTTAGGGATTAATTTAAGTGTAGCATTGAAGTATTTCTTGATAGAATAATATGAATTAATAAAAGCAATATGTTTGTTGAGTATAATACGGCAGTTGAAACTAATGAACTACATTTGTACATTTCTACATATATAAAAACATCAATATATTAAAACACTATATTAAATGTAATAAGTTGTGCTGGATGCTGCTGTGTAAGCCTTTAATCCCAGTACTTAGAAGGTAAAGGCTGGTAGAGCTAGGAAGTTCCCAGGCCAGCCTGGGCTACACAGAGAAACTGTCTCAAGAAAATGTAAATTACAATACCATATAAGTATATTTTTAAAATATGAAGTAGAAGCTGGGAGGTGGTAGCACGTGCCTATAATCCCAGCACTCAGGAGGCAGAGGCAGGAGGATCTCTGTGAGTTCAAAACCAGCCTGGTCTACAAGAGCTAGATTCAGGACAGGCTCCAAAGCTACAGAGAAACCCTGTCTCAAAAAAAAAA
>NC_022018.1:11698384-11708728 GCF_000317375.1 Microtus ochrogaster | reverse complement strand
ATGAAGTAACATTTTGTATTATTCTATTTTTTGCCTACACCCCTTTGTATGAGTGTGTGTATGAGTGTGTGTGTGAGTGTGTGAGAGAGACTCACATGAAGTAACATTTTTGTATTCTCTCTTTTTTGCCCTCATCCTTTGTATTATTCTTAAACTCATAAGCAGGTAGTAAAAGTGCAGAGACAAGAACTGGAAGGCTACACATTAAACTGGTTAGTGGCTGCACCTAGTGAGAAAAGAAAGAAATGAAACTGACAGGACAGATGAACATCAATTTTATTTCTTTAGGTTTTTAAAGGAAATATTATATTTATTGTGGCAGAAATAGTCTAAGAATGCTAGGTCAGCACTTTAGACTATAACTGAAGTGAAAACAGGGCTAGCCTGGTTACCCTTTTCCTGTGAGCAATCAGGACTCGTACATCAGTGCTTAGCCTGGACCCTCTTTCTGTACGGAAGCTAGAAGAGCTGCGCATTTTTGGTTTGTTAATAAACAGCTACTGCCATCCAAACTTTCAGAATAGTTTCTAAGAGTTCTGTTAGTTTTCTGTGGCGCCACCAAGTGGCAGAATTAAATATTGTGCTATATTTCCATGCCCCCTCAAGGAATGGAATTCTTTTTATTATTTTAAAAATGACATTCCAGAAAAAAACATCCCAAAGAAAGAATGTGCAACTTTAGCCAGAAAGCCCGTGTAAATTCATGTTACTGAATTTAGAAATTTATTCCCACTGGCTAGCTGTTTGGCCAGACACTCTTTTAAGGCTCTAGTTGGTAAATATGAATAATTTAAAATGAAGACTCTCATTCTCAATTGATACTAAAGAAAAAGACAGGCCGCAAAGGGTAAGAAGTTAATTGCAGCATGTGTACCCAACAGCAGGCTCTTGTCCAAATATAGAAAGAACTCCAACAAATCATTTTGTTTTAATATAAAAAAAGCCATACCTACTTGTTTTACTATTTCAAAGGATGGCCGAGGCATGGGGAATAACGAATTGCCGAGTAGACTTTAAGGACCTGTGATCTGAGGGGAAAGTCCAGAGCACTGTGAAGACTGAAAGTGACGGGAGAATGCAATGCCGGCCTGGCAAAATGGCTCGGAGTGCTACCATAAAGCCCAGTGTCTGATTTGAATCCCAGGACACACGTGGTAAGAGAGAGCTGACCCCTGCAAGTTGTCCTTTGACTTCTGCACATAAACTATGACAT
Organism: Microtus ochrogaster; assembly: GCF_000317375.1. Taxonomy (NCBI): domain Eukaryota; kingdom Metazoa; phylum Chordata; class Mammalia; order Rodentia; family Cricetidae; genus Microtus; species Microtus ochrogaster. The sequence goes on along the minus strand of NC_022018.1, from coordinate 11,707,515 downwards.
GTACAAGCACGCATGCGCACATACACACACGCACGTACACACATGTATATACACATGCACAAATACGCACACATGCACACACAATAAAAAGCTTATATAAAATGCAGCACCATTCTGTCAACGGTTATCAAACCTAATAAGGAAAGCACTGCACGTTAATGTCTCACATCTCTTAAGATTCAGAGAGATGGAGCAAAACTTGTCCGTTGCTGGCTTACAGCTGACTCTGGTGTGCAGTGCTCACAGTCAGTACTCATTATCCGTAGACTGCATCGGGAAATTTGCATAATGTGTGCTGTAAGTCAGATCCACTCCTCACAGGGGCATCTGCAAGCATGCACAGAGTAGTACGAGATCTGAGTTACCCAAAACCTCTGTTCCCAACTGAGGAGGACTGCATTATTTTGCTTAAAATTTTGCTCTTTCAGTGGCCCCAAGCAGAGTGGTGAAGCCCTTCCTACCCCTAGTCCTAAGTGCAAGAAGACTTTTAGCTTTATGAAGATGGAAGTGTGCAAGCAGCATCATTTAGGCTTAAGTCCAGAATGCTATTGTTGGACATGGTGACTCATTCCTTTAATCCCAGAATTTAGGAGGCTGAGGCAGGAGGATCTCTGTGAGTTTGAAGCAAGCCTGGTCTACAGAGTGAGTTCTAGGACAGGTAGAAGTACATAGAGAGACACTGACTGAAAAAAATGGCTCTTGATAGCTTGTTTGATATTAAAGAAGCAAGAATATGTATCAAATAATGTGTCTTTAAACCAAAGTACATTTGAAATGTGGTTATGTGTGGAATGGTTGAGGAAAATGTGACCAGACACTTTCAAAAACCTCAGTGTTTTCCACATCAGTAATGCTATTTACTAAGTTAATGTTGACAACCATTTATAGAACATAAGTAACGTGTTGTACTAAGATTCAACTGAGACATATAGATTGAGGATGTTGTAGAACTTTTCTTGACCGTATGGACAAGAAATTATGCCATTGACTTACTGACAATATGAGGAACACCATGAGCCTCTGGATCTACTGAAAGACAGTATGAGAACCACCGTGGGCTTCTGGACCTACTGACAGACAATATGAGAAACACCGTGGGCCTCTGGATTTACTGACAATATGAGAAACACCGTGAGCCTCTGGCAGAATGTTATGTCATGGATAGTAGAATGCACCTGTGTTGTCTTAGCTGTGGGAAGGTCCCCATGTTTGCCCAGGTCTAAAGAGCAAGAACTTCATTCAGACTTTCTCCCTCATCCTCTAAAGCAGACATTCAGAACAGAACAGGGAAAGATCAAGGTGATGTGGGAGTGTCATATATCAATCTGTTGATTTCATTGGTTAAGTAATAAAGAAACTGCTTGGCTGGCCCTCATAGGTTAAAACATAGGTGGGAGGAGTAAACAGAACAGAATGCTGGGAGGAAGAGGAAGTGAGCTCAGACTCGACAGCCTGCTCTCTGGAGCAGAGACACCATGCTCCCATCTCCAGGGCAGACGCGAGAGCTCTGCTCTCTGAGGCAGATGCGATTGAGCTCCGACCCAGGATGGACGTAGGCTAGAATCTTCCCGGTAAGCGCACCTTGGGGTGCAACACAGATAATTGGAAATGGGCTAGTCCAGGTGCGAGAGTTAGCCGAGAAGAGGCTAGATAGAAATGGGCCAAGCACTGTTTAAATGAATACAGTTTGTGTGTTGTTATTTCAGGGCATAAGCTAGCCAGGCAGCGGGGTTGCTGGGGACGCAGCCCCGCGGCTCCTATCATTACATCAAGGAAGACAGCTCATGGGGCCTTTTGTTATATAGCATGTTCTATATATAAACAAACCAATTTGATTGTTTATGAGACCATGTCTCACTACGTAGCCCAGGTTAGCCTTGAACTCAGAATATTCCTGCCTCAGCTTCTCAAAGGCCTATGTTCAAGCCCCAGTACTGCAACATAAAATAAATTATATACATATGTAATCCATTCATCCATCAGTGAACATCTGGTTTGTTTCCACTTAGGGATGTTGTAAATGATTCTTTTGTGACACAGACACACAGCTATCCGTTGGAGTCCTTGTCTCTGCTCTGTTGAGGGCAAGCCCAGAAATAGAGCTCCTGGGTGGTCTGGTAACTTTGTTTCAGCTTTCATGGACCTGCGCTCTTGTTTCCCACAGTGTTTTCCTGTGGGTTGCACAAAGCTTTGACTCTGCACTGGCACAAGCATTTGTTATTATCTATCTTTCTTGTCTAATCTGTCTGAGATACTAAAAAGCAGTGTCTCTAGCCTTAATTTGCATTTCTCCAGTGGTTGAGCTTGCCTTTGCCTGCTTGTTGCCATCTTTGGTGTATGCATTACCTTACCTCCCTATGAACCGCACTCCTTGCTTTCTGTCTGTGTGGTAGGACTCAGGTCTGCCTGTATTGGGCCCTCTGAAGTCGGGATCGTATGTCCTTCCTCTGCAGCTCCATCATGAGAACCAATCCTGAGCTTTCATGGGAGGCCACTGCCTATTGATCTCTCCATCAGTCCTGCCCTCACTCCAGGCTGCCCTCCTTCTCCTTCTTCTAGCTTCACAGTAAAAGTGAATTCCTATAACCCCTAACTCCTGGGCTCCCCTGCACTGAGCCTCACTAGTTCTGGGTTCAGTCAGCTCCCCTTGCACGTCTGTGTCCTAATGAGCATCCTTTCTCCCACTGGTAGTGCCTTCCCTGAGCCCCGCTACCCCCACACCACCTCCCCACCTTTCTCCCAGTGACTTTTTCCAGATGTGCTTTAACTCTGTAAAATTCTGCAGTTACCAGCATGTGCCTCTTACCTTGTGTATTCCCTAACATTCTGTGTTCAGGCTTGCGCCCCCAGAGAGACAGTGAAGATCCTTGGATACCTTCTAAGCCTTTTGTACCTGGTGTTGCTTGGTGAGATGCAGATATGCTCGTAGTACCTGGAGGGGACGCAGGGCTGTCCATCATCAGAAGGAACTCAGTTGCATCACATTTCTGCAAACATAGGGTTCCCTTCCCTCCCCCACTTCCCTCTACCCACTTACAGTTTATCACAAATGGTTCCTTTTTGCTGTTCTCTCTTCTGCTCATGGCCTTCCTCTGTCGTTCCTCACTTCCCCTTTGGCACTGATTTCTTTCTGGAAAATTTTGACTATTGGGGCAACATTGATTGCATGAGCCCAGTGAAGATTTTTACCTAGAAAATTCTTCAGAGTAACATAGCAATTTATTTATTCATTTGTTGTTGGTAATGTTGATTGTCTCTCAAAACATAACTTTAGCCGGGCAGTGGTGGTGCACATCTTTAATCCCAGCACTCAAAGAGCCAGAGGCAGGTGGATCTCTGTGAGTTTGAGGCCAGTCAGCCTGGTCTACAAGAGCTAGTTCCAGGACAGGCTCCAAAGCTACAGAGAAACCCTGTCTTGGAAAAGAACAAAACAACAACAACAACAACAATAAAAAAACATATATTGTGGGCCAGTCTATCAAATCTCTAGCTCTTCACTTACAATTATGAAACCCATATTCCCTCTTATAGAAGAACGAAAGGTAATCACACAGAATAGAGAGAATTCTGTGTGACCAGGATGATGGCTCAGTAGGTGAAAGCCACTGAACAGGTGTCTTCCTCTGTCCTTCTCACCCATTCCTTTGAGACAGGGTCTCTCCCAGAACCCAGGCTTTGTGTTTTCTCTGCTGGGCTGGAAGCCAGAAAGCCCCGGAAGTCTTCCTACCCCTGCCTCCCTCAAAGCTGGGATTACAGGCATGTGCAGGACACCCAGCTTGTTTTGCGGGTCTCATACTCATGCAGCAGCACCCCCCGCCCCCTAAGCCCTATAGCACTTGTGTCTTAGTCAGGGTCACTAATGCTGTGATGAGACACTATGACCAAAGCCACTTGGGGAAGGAATGGTTTATTTGGCTTACACTTCCATATCACAGTTCATCATCAAAGGAAGTCAAGTCAGGAACTCAAACAGGGCAGGAACCTGGAGGCAGAAGCTGTTGGTGTGCTGTGTTGTGTCACCTCAAGATGCGGTTCAGGCCTGTGGCAGCAAGGAGGAACAGGTTCGAAGCACTGAATTCAAACAGCCACATAAAGATTTGTATTGATTACTACACGAAAGACAAAAGTTGTTAGGGGATAAAACAAGTTCCTCATACCAAAGTCCCTGATCTAATCTGCATGTTTTCTGAAGGAAAACATCACACCCTACAATTTCAGTTCTTACTGTGCACTGTCTACAGTACCCAATAATTCAAGACACTGCAGGCGGGACAGGGCCGTCTCATGACCAAGGCCATGCAAAGGCTGTACAGCTCCTTCAGAAAACCAGTTCTCTAGAGAACACAGAACAATCACCATTTTCACATGATTTCCTCAAGGTCAAAGTACTTCTAGAAAACAGCTGTGCATTCTGACTTTTGCCCTGGAAATATGGAAATCACTATTCCATTCTAATGTTTATTATCCATACAACAATTCCACTAATTCTTCCTCTTCAAGGAGCTGATGCAGACACCATGGCAGGGTGCTGCTTACTGGCTTGCTCCTCATGGCTTGCTCAGTCTTTCCTATAGAATTCAGGACCACCAGCCCAGCAATATCCCCATACACAAAGGACTGGTCCCTCCCCCATCAATCACTAATTAATGTTCTACAGGATCAGAAGACACGTTTTGAGACAGTTTTCTCCTTCTGCTATGTGGTCCCAGGGACTGATCTCTGGTCATCAGCCTTGGCAGCAAGTGCCCCTTCCCACAGAACCATCTGGCCAGCTGCACAATGATCTTTTAGGGCATCACTCTATCGTCTTACAGAGGCATTTTCCCAACTGAGGTTCCTCCTCTGTGACAACTCCAGCTGTGTAGTTAAGTCAGGTTTACATGGTGCCAATGCAAAAAAAAAAAAAACAAAAAACTTCTCTCTTTTTAAAGGGAATAAGAGTTTATTCAAGAGCCAAATCTGAGTAACAAGGATTTAGGTTACCCCAAATTTTATGTTCCAGTGTGAAGTATTTTCATGAAGTATTTATAATGATAGAACAAAGAAATCATAAATTAAGTCAATTTTAAAATACAGCCCTGATACAACTGAAGGGCAGTTACAATAAGATGGAGAGGAACGGTAAGAGGTAGGGACCAACTCTGGCTGCTCTCCATTCTCTCAGGGTCTTACTTCAATTCTGGCTCCCAATTTTTTTTATTACAAGATTAATTAGCTATCCACCATAATTGAGGTGAGAGAATAACTCATAATGTTACACCTAGCTCCTCTATTCTCCTGGATCAACCACAGTTCCTGGATCAGAGGGTCATCTCACAACATTTCCCAAGTATGGGGGGTGTTAAGTACCAGCCTCAGTACCCCCTCGGGGCTCAGAATTGGATGTCTATGGCAGGCAAGGATCTGAGGGTAAAAAATTAACTCAAGAACATGACCTCTACATCTTCTTTATTTTTCATGCAAGGGGAAAAAATGAAATGAAGGGGGCATGGAGGAGAGGGGGGAAGAAGAAGAAGGGAAGATAAGAAGAAAGGAAGGGGAGTAAGGGGAAGAAGTAGAAGTAGTGAGGAGAAGAAGAAGAAAGAGAAGAGTAAGGGCTGATCTCGATGAGGTTTCCAGTCTTTACAGACGTAGCTGGAAAATTCCATAGACAATGATAATATGCATAACAAAATCACAAAAAGGGGCAGGTAAAACCTGACAAAGCCGTACTTTGGAACAGGTGACCCAACCCAGGAAAGAGCCAGCACTCAAGGGGAAGTATCTGGCATTCTAAACTATTAGATAAAGTTACTAAACAACCCTGAATCCTGGATCCACCCATTCTCTTCATCTAATCTCTTTGTTGATAACCAGCTTTGGGGACGCCCAGATTTGTCTGTTAGCAAAGGTGGGGCACGCTGCCTTCCTGCTCCGTGCTGGTCTTCTATAGAAATTTCTATGTGGTTCCTTAGCAGGTAATTTTGTGGGACTGACTCTATGTAAATTTGACTGTTAGAATAAACAGTGAATTACATCATTCCGAGGCCTCATGGTGTGGGGTGCTAGAAATATTTTCTAACACACAAAAATCCCAATCATGCCGAATCAAAACAAGCCAAATTAAAAGATATTCAGGTTTAATAGGACTCCTGTGCTCTCGGGTGGCCCCGAGGGGAATCAGGAAGCCGCCACCAACACGATCACCTGGGGAAAAGAGGGAGGATCACGAGTTGACTTTCCGGGGAGCAGTTTAAATAGACTGAGGGAGTGGTCCTGACCTCCTTGGGGAGGTGCCAAGGTGCTAGGGGCACAGGGGCAGGGCCTCCAAAGATGGAGGTCAGAGACTGGGATTTACAAGAGGGAATGGAGCAAGGTCAGTCCACTGCCTGTGAAGAGTTTACACTACTGAGGTGTTCCAGGATGAATCCCATTTTGAAGGGAAGAATCATGGCTTCCCAAGGTCTTTACAGATATGACAATGACTTTTCCAAAAGACAAGTGTTCCCGCAGCTCTACAAAACAGGTTGCTCCGTGTGGACGTGTACATATACACTTCCCATGATCTGCCTATTGGTCTGCCAGCTGAGCATTCACTGTAGAGTCTTGTGGACTCCAACACCCAAGTCACCACCTGAACCCTGAAACTGGTATAAACTGTGGTTGCTGAAGCACCCTCATCCAGGTTTATGAGCACTGTTACATTTTCAAGAATTGCACAGGTCATTTGCTGAAGACAGCCACTGTTAAAAACTAGAGTCCACAGACTTACAAAGAACTAGGATTTTCCACACAGAAGTTGTTGTGGACCAATTTACCCAGATAAACCTTAGAGGGAAGTGCCTTGTTCTAGGGGAGGTGAAACATTGCATCCTTAGGAAAGTTTGGCTAAGCTCAGGAAGCAAACAACTCAAAGGCTTCAGGAAGTCCCTGAAACTGACCAGATACACTGGATTCCTCCCTCCTCAAGGATATGAAAGCAGAAGGAATGGATAGGAGACACCCTCAAGCCAGCAGGACTGCTTGAAAAGACACTTGTCACTATGCAGCTGCCTGCAAGTTGTGCACTGAACTCCAGGGTTCCACGTTTCACCTGGGTGGGCTTTGGTGATGCAGCTGTCTCTGAACCATTTCTGTTCCTGTCAGTAGCATCTAACCCATTCTCATCCCGTAAGTAAACTATATATAAATATAACTCCTATAAGTAAAAACAAGGTTTGAAGGTGGCTCAGTGTTTAAGAACACTTGCTGTTCTTGCAGAAGACTCAAGTTCTATTCCCAGCACCCACATGGTGGCCCAGACCCATCCATAATTCTAGTTCAAGAGGATCTAACACCCTCTCTGTCTTCTGTGGGCATCAGGCACTCATATAGTAAATAATATACATGAAAGCAAAAACACTTAAACACATAAAAATAAATACATCATTTAAAAAATAAACATTTTCACTAGCAATTAAAGACATCCAGGCACCCGTGTCTTCACTGTATGACAAGAAGTTGAGAAAGGAAGTTTCTTTATGAAGAACCAGGAAAGATGGTAGGGTTTTTTTGTTTTGTTTTGTTTCGTTTTTGTGTTTGTTTGTTTTTAAGACTACTGCTTTGTAATTTTTAACAGAATAATTTACTGAGGAATAAGCTCATCTGAAACCAGTGGCTGATGTGCCTACTGGGAACTGGGAGCTGGGCAGGGATGGGGCACGGTCCCAGCAATCTATTTACAAGCCTGTGTCTAAACTGAGGAGTGCAAACAGCCTACTTGTGGTGGTCTGAATGAAAATGACCCCCTAGACCCATAGGGAGTGGCACTATTAGGAGGTGTGGCCTTGCTGGAGGAAGTGTGTCACTGGGGGTGGGCTTTGAGGTTTCAAATGCTCCCGCCAAGCCCAGTGTCCCACTCTCTTCCTCCTGTCTGTGAATCTGGATGTGAAGCTCTCAGCTTCTTCTCCAGCACCATGTCTGCCTGTGCTTTGCCATGTTGATGATGGACTATACTTTTGAACTTTAAGCCAGCCCCAATGAAATGTTTCTCTTGATGAGAGCTGCTGCGGTCATGGTGTCTCCGCACAGCAACAGAAGCCCTGACTACGACAGCACGAAGTGCTTTCTGATACAGAAAAGACTACAGCTCTGAATCCCTCTTACCAAAGTGCTTCCCCTGGGCTTCAGAGCTGCAGTTCCCAGGAAACTCGTGGATTAGAGGGACATCATAGATTAAAGGGACAACATTGATTTGTACAGCAGTAAACTGCTGCGAGGGATGCAGAGGTCTCAGATGAGAGAGGCATGGGCTTCATCACAGCCTTCCATCCACATCCACAGATACTGTGACCTGACGGGAAAGGCGACACCAGGATGAGGCCGTATGTCCACAAAAAGACGCAAAGCACTCAGATGCCTTGTTGCAATAAAACATAATGTACACACACAGCGTCATGCACACACATTTGCTTGCACACACATGCACACATGGGGAGACAGATGCATGCATAACCAAAGCAGTTTGACTTATATCAGCCCCAACTGGAAACAATCTAGGTGCCCAGCAGTGGAAGTATGCACCAGCAAACTGTGATATCCGTGGACTGGAACACCACGCAGCAATAAAGGAGGATGAGCAACAATATATGAACATCATATGAAGTGTGAAAAGAAACGCACATCATTCTGTAATTGTCTGTTTAACATGGAATTTAGAACAGGCATGACACCACTGGGGTGGGGGCGGGGCGCGGCAGAGCAGTGTTCGCTCAGAGGCCATGGTCCCCACCCTGCTAAGGATTCAGGTTAACTGCCACACTTGTCAAAATTCATACAGTGGTGTGCTTAATGCCTTAGCACTTCTTTATTAAAATGTATGACACTGATTTATGAGTCTGTGTATGGTATGCTCGTGTGTGTGCCACGGGCTCCTGTGGAAGTCAGAGGACACCTTGCATGAGCAGGCTCTCTCCTCCCACCATGTGGCATTCCCGGTGATGGGACTCAGGGAGCAGGCTTGATAGCAAGTGCCTTCATCTACCGAGCTATCTTGCAAGTCTTTAGCTGGGCATTTCAGTGTGTGTAGGGATGTGTTATTTGAAAGAGGGAAGGAGGGAAGGATGAGTGGAAGAGGAAAGAGGAGAGAACTAGAGAGAGGAGATAGAGGGCAA
>NC_022018.1:11695277-11697966 GCF_000317375.1 Microtus ochrogaster | reverse complement strand
TGTAAATCCTAGATATGATAATGGCAAGTAACTCTGTAAGAAAATGCCCACCATTTCAAGAAATGCATGTCATAGCCTTAAAGAAGTAAATATGTGGATTACAATACTTGGATGGGGGATAATATACGGAGGAAGGGGAGGAGGTAAATGGAGGGGCAATATTGGGCTACACTGAATCCAAGTTGTGAGATATGGGGCTTAACGGTTCTTTTGGCTTTGCTTTGGTGTATATTCAGAAAATGTCACAGAAAAAAAAAATGAAGTCTTAGGAATACAGGAGAGAGCTCAATGCGAGTAATGTTAACCAGACCAAAGACCTTTTCTATGCTTCTGTTGTGCAAAAATTTTGTTATTAAAAGTCATATACTCCTGGGGCAGTGGTGGAGCATGCCTTTAATCCCAACACTCAGGAGGCAGAGGCAGTGAGCTCGAGGCCAGCCTGGTCTACAGAGCGAGTTCCAGGACAGCCAAGTCTAACACAGAGAAACCCTGTCTCAAAACAACAATAACAAAGAAGTGACACACTCAGTGAATTTTATTTCTTGTTTGGCTGGTTGGTTTTGAGTTAGTGTTTCATGCAGCCCAGGCTAGCCTTGAATTAGCCTGACTCCTCCACCCAAGAACTGGGAGGTATACGTGAGCCACCCATCCCACCTCTAACCAACTTATATTTATTGAGAAAAAAAACCCCACACATTTCCCCGAACCACAATTTTCTCCAGATGCTTCTTACATCCCCATGTATTTTCAATTCTCAATTCCATTGGCTTCCTCAAACTGCTTTCTCGTTGGTATAACCTCATTTTGCCAGCAGGCGGCGCGCAGTCACCGAATTTGCTCTGCAGCCTCTAAAGGTGACTGTGGAGTAACTGGTTACCAGTCCCGGGGCATGCCCACGATCACTGGTAGCAATTGTTTAGGCACGTCTCTAGTGACTTCATCCCATTAACCGTGAGTCTTTTTCAGGAAACAATCAGCCTGTTTGAACAGAACAGGTTAGGCAAATTAGTAACTGGAAAATGACTAATTCCTTCTACAGGACATGTTGGGACATCTTGCACTCCCTTGCGGCTGAGTTAGGGTGTGGACCCTTTGTCCTCACGTGATAGCTGGGAAAGGAGACAAGTCACCCTCCTCTGCAGGCCACAGGCCACAACCCCTTTGTCCTGGGCCGCTAGGGTTGGCAGGGGCAGGACGGCGTGGGGGTGGGGGGTGGGGTGAGCTGTGGTGGAGGAGGGACAGACCCAAAGCAGCAAGGGCACTTGGAACCGCAGGCCTGGAGCTGCTTCTCCAGGGCCAACCCTGGATCTTCCTTCCTGTGCTGAGTGCCTGAGCTGAGTACCTGCCGGGGTCCAGGCCACCTTCAAATTCACAGGCAAGACTTTTAGAGGACCTGGGGCTGGAGGAGAGAATGCAAAATGAAGCTTCCTTCTCAATGAAGGGCTGTTTCCTACCCTGAGTAAGGGGCGCTGCTGAGGAGCTGAAATCCTGTCTCAATCTGGCCACTGTCCTCCCAGATCCTTACAGTTCTGTCAGTGTGGCTTCTCAGCCCCACCCCCTACTCCCCTGCTCTCTCTAGGAAGCAGCTACAGCCAACACTGTCCTCCCTCAAACCAGAGCATCTGGTCAGGAGTGCTTGGTGGCCTCCAACATGGCCTCCAACAAGCCTTTCCAGGATTTACTACAGTTATGAACTCCTGAATTTCTGCCTCTTTCGCTAGACTCTGTGTGACTAAAGCCTTGTTTGCTTTGTGGTACAGTCTCACCTAGTCCAGCCAGCCTGGATCTTTGTACACACCTAAGGGTGACCTTGAACTCTCACCTCTTCCACTGGAGTGCTGGTTACAGAAACCCGTCACCTGCACGTTAGGTATCAGTGTCAGCAGCCACTGAACAACTGAGCCGCACCCCTGACCCCCATAAAGCCATTTGAAAATTGTAAATACCTCCCACAACCCTCATCTCAGCTGAGACTCTTGAGTCTGCAAAACGACCCCAAGTAGCTGTGTGCTGAAGAAGGTATTTGAGGACTAGAATCCTCGCCCAAGTCTGTCACCTCACCACGTGGCCTCTGTGTACACAGCAGGTCTGGGGGTCAAGGGAGGGGAGGGCTTCTGGAAGGCCTGAATGACAGCTGAGGAGAGAGAGTCGGAGTAGCATTGGGGAAGCAGAGGCAGGCGGAAGTCTGTGAGTTCCAGACCAGCTCTGTCGAAAGAAAGAAGGGGGGGCAGAGGGAGGGAAAGGAAAGAAAAGAAGGGAGGAAGGAAGGGGAAGGAAGGAAAGAAGGGAAGGAGGGAGGAAAGGAGGAAGGAAGGGAGGGAGGGTTGAGGGCACAGTGTACTACCATCCTCTGTCCTCATCTGATGGCTGATCCCTCTGCAAAGCTGCTTCCCCTCCTCAGGCTACCCTACCCTAAGGGTGCTATTGTGAGGAGGTTTCCACTGAGGAAAGGAATGGGTGTGATAATTAACTTCTGGCTGTCACGTGTGCTGGGCACTGAGGTGGGTGCTGCAGGATTTATATGCAGCCACAGTGGGGGACAAGAAGCTAGAAGCCAATTAGGCTACAATAGAAGAGCATTAGTGCACGGATTCGTGTTCAGAGGCAAAAGCATGGTAACAGATGCGTAGATTCCAGGCCTTTTGTGATGGAGAGAAGTTATGAGTCAAGTGTGGCAAGTTAAGGAGAT
>NC_022018.1:11687411-11694797 GCF_000317375.1 Microtus ochrogaster | reverse complement strand
GGCACTGGTCTGATCATGCGTACTGAGGGATACTGTGGTGGGCACTGGAATGTGTCTGTGAAGAGGACAGATACTGGCCCTCCTGGGGTGACATTCTAGTGGTACATTGTAGTTAGCATTTTCTTTGGGCCACCAACCAGCTCCTAGATAAAGACTTATTATTAATTATGGAGACTTATTATTAATTATGAATACCCGGCCTTAGTTTAGCCTTGTCCTGCTAGTTCTTTTAACCTAACTTAACCTGTTTCTATTAATCTACGTTTTGCCTTGGGGCTTTTTACCTTTCTTTCATTCTGTACGTTCTACTTTCCTGCTTCCTTCATGTCTGCCTGTCTGGCCCCTATTGTCTCCCTGTTGTGTCCTTTTTCTTTCTTCCCCAGCCTAAATTCCTCTTCCTGCTTACTCTCCCTGACCGAAAGTCTCATCTATACCTCCTCCCTCGCTATTGGCTGTTCAGCTTATTAAACCAATCAGGTGCTCTAGGCAGGCAAGGTAAAACAGCAATGCATCTTACATAGCTAAAAACATACACACAGTTAAATAAATATTCTGCAATATAAACAAATGCAACACCGGTTGGAGAAGTGGCTCAGCAGTTAAGAACACTGACTGCTCTTCCAGAGGTCCTGAGCTTAATTCCCAGCAACCACATGGTGGCTCACAACCATCTATAATGAGACCTGGTGCTCTCTTCTGTTCTGCAGGCAAATATGCATACAGAACACTGTATACATAATAAATAAATAAATCTTTTAAAAAAACCCACAACATGTCTTTACATTGTTAAACAAATATTCTGCAATGGTACATGCTACATTATGTCAGAATTCTGTGGGGAGTAGAAGAGGGGAGGAGGTCTGGGGGACTGGTAAGGAGGAAGTGACACTAGAGCAGTGTCCCAGGCATAGGACATCAGAGGGCCTGCAGCATGTTTGGGGAACAGCAGGGGGCAGTGTGGCTGGAGCAAGAAAGAGGGAAGCAGGAGGCATTGGGCGGAGAGCCTCGGGCCTTCTGGGCTGTCATAAAGACTTGTCTGCAGATTCTGAGAGAAGGTGGTAACAGTGGGAGCAGCCAGCTACTGGGAAACTTAGGTCTAAAGGAGAAAATAAGGTTCTGGCTTGCAGCTTTTGTTGATTCCAGGCACTGGTGTAATATCTCTGAGCATAGATCAGGAAGGGATGTGTGAGACCAGCTCCCATGGATGCTGTTCAGGAAGGCTCCAGGCAGAGTGGTGACAGGATCTGAGTTGGCCGAAAGGCTGCTGTGCTGAGGGCAGAGGAGGAGGGAGAAGCCTGGTTCCTTGAGGGAGCTCTGACTGTGATACCAGTGGAACCAACTGGTCAGTCTCAGAGGTGAGCGGTAATGGAGGCAGCAAGCTGGCGGATTCCGACCATGCCAACTGAATCCACCTGGATTTCTTGGCAGAATGCACACGGAGCACAAGAGGAGAGCTATTCAGGGAGACTCAAGTTTTGGAGAGAGTGAGAAGAAAGGCATTCTGGGAAGAGGAAAACATGGGGAAACATGCCTGTAAGCATACCTATTGGGTGGTAAAGAACAAAGGCTTGTGGCTATCAAGTCAGCACTAGACAAACCAGCAGACAGAACTAGAGACAAAGATCTAGGACGACTGTGTCACAGAAAGCGGTCACTTGGGCCGAGTCACTAATGGAGTTTTCACAGAGAGGCAGGCACCTGTTTAGAACTGATCCAGCTGGAGAAGCAGGAGCCAGGGAGACCAGTGAGGCTGGAGAGAAGAGAGGCGAGAGGGCGAAGGTCATGGTTCTGGGTCCAGGCTGACCTTGCACCTACATCCTCCATATAACATTATTCAGTAAATCACACATCAGTTGATTGAGATCTTGTCCTTAAAACCCTCCTCCCATCATCTCACAGCCCAAAAGTCTTTTCATCAACACAAATAAAGCCACTGTGTAGAAATACGGTCTTGATGCCTGTGGCCCTGAGAGAAAGCCAGAAGAGCCCTTACCCCTCATCCAGGAGGAGTGCGCTTGAATCCCTTTGGAAAGATTCTCCAAGCTGCTGAGGTCAGAACTGTGGCCTTAGTCGGCGTGTTTGCACTTCCCCCAGAGAGGTGATGCTCACACTGGCAGGACTGTTTCACTTTGCCCGATAAACGACAGAATGCAGATCCCTTCCTCGGGCTAGGCTCTCACTTCCGAGAGGAGGAGGAAATGGGGGAGGCGGCACAGCCAGTATTGAACTTCATCCTCTTCCTGCTGGGGACGCAATGGCTGGAGTTTCCAGTCACATCCAAAACTTCTGACTCAAAGTGTGCCAAGCCTTGATGATTGACCACAAGGCACACAGAGTCCAAATGTGCCTCCTGCTGTTCTAGCTGTGCAGGACAAGCCCCAGATGTCCCTTTCAGGTACCACAATGGTGATCGTCATGCGCATTTCCTAGGAAGGCTTTTGTGCTCTGCCTGTCAGTGCTGTCCTACTCAGGAATGTCTTTTCTGGTTCCAGCACCAGGAGGAAGGACATCTTTAGATCACCCTCTGCACAGCATTGGCAGCCAAACTTCTGATTCTTCTGGGTGGATCATGAAGTTCAAAGCGTGTCTACACCACAGTACACAGATATGATCCACTCGCATGGAGCTCTGTGTCTTCTTCACATTTATACATTTCTGGTCTCACCGTTGAGTTGGCACCATGAGTCCGAGGCTGGATCCCCAGGGCCGTTTCTGTATCCGGATGACCCAGATCAAAAACCCAACAAGAGTGTGTCCATCTTTTATCCTCAGGCTGTGGAGTGAACATTCGTCCTCCTCTGTTACAACTGGACTTGGAAATGGGTCCAGAAGGGGGTGGGGGAGAGAGAGACTGCACATAACTGCGTGTCTTTGCAAGTACGCCTGTTTCTGGAAGTATAGACTTGTTTATAGTGACTTTTATTTATTAGGTGCCAGCTTGGCACAAGGAAGTTTCTATTCCTATTGTAAGCCCGCAACAGCCCAGTGTAGACTGAAGACTTTTCTCCAACCTGCCTGCTCCTTCTAGACGGGTTTCTCTCCACCAACCGGGTCCCCCTCATCAGTTCCCAAAGCTGCTTATGAAGTAACCACTCTAAGGCTTATTATTAGTTACAATTGTTTGACCAATGTTTTAGGCTTCTTATTGGCTAGCTCTAGTTGATAAATTAACCAAATAGAAATGCTATTAATCTGAGTATTGCCACGAGGCTGTGGCTTATCGGGGTGGCGTGTTATTCCTTTGGTGGCTACATGATGACTCTGACTCTGCCTTCTCTCCCCCCCCCCCCGCCATTGGATTTCCCACCTGGCTTTACTCAGCTAAGCCATCGGCCAAAACAGCTTTATTCATCAACCAATAAAAGCAACACATATACAGAAAGACATCCCACACCAGTGAATTTTTTTTTCTGTGGGAAAAAAATTTGATGATTTTTTTACATCTTATTTACTTACACAATAAATTTTACCAATTCATTCCACTTAGCTTTTATGAGATTACAGTTTCTGTAATTTAGACTGAGCTATATACAATAAACAAGCTTTAAAAGGAAAACTCAAATGCCTATCTGCTGTTAAGCATTTGGGACAGATGACAATGTTACTGGATGACAGATCCAAGCCAAAGGGCTTGGCTAACAGAAAATGATCATTGGTGTAACTAGACTTTGGCAAACAAAACTTGAGCTGAAAGCAAGAGAATAACAATAGTAGCAACGTAAGTTACAAATGCGTATTCTGAGTGCTCTGGCAATTTGTCCTGGATTTCCTTAAAAAACATCATTACAGACTGCTTCCATTGCTATGTCGCCGAACAGGAAAGCAATGCCTTGCCACAGTCATGCAGCTCAGGCTCTTGTCTGTGTCTATTTACTTTACTGGAAAAGCCTTGCAGCAAGTACAGTTGCCTGGGTTCGGCATGTTCCAGACCAAGGCCAGGGCTCTTAGCAGGTCAGGAGGAATCCTGTAGGCAGAGTTTTTTTGGGACTGCTGACTTCCCAGTAACCACACAAAGACTTATTATTAATTATAAATGCTTGGCCAATAGCTCGGGCTTATTACTAACTAGCTCTTACAACTTAAATTAGCCCATGAGAACATCTATGCTCTACCATGTGTCAATACCTTTTTTCAGCATGGCATATTCATCTTGCTTCTCTCTGCAGACCCTCATGACTCTGCCCTTCTTCCCCACGTTATCTTTTTTCTGATAGTCTTGCCTAACCTTTTGCTACCTAGTTATTGACCAGTCAGCTCTTTATTAACCAATGAGAGTAATAAATATTTACAGTGCCCAAAAAGATTGTTCCACAGCAAAATCTTCCACGAACAGCTCCATCTGAGCATGGATGGTGCTTTTCTGTCATCCCTTGAGGGACTGAGGCAAGATGTTAGGGTGCTCCAGACCAGCCAGAGCTATACATGAAGACCTTGACTCTTACAATAGAAAAGGAGCCATGAGATGACTTAGGAGGCAAAGTGCTGGCTGTCGAGCCTGACCACCTTTGTTCAATCTCCAGGACCCATGGTAGAAGGAGAGAATCAACTCCCATAAGTTGTCCTCTGTTGGGAGCATAGCACAAAAATTCCGTGTGCCCACTGATGTCCAGAGAAACCAGGAGTGTTGAGAACACTAGATTCTTTCCAATGGGTGTCAAGGACTGTAGGCCCCAACATAGAAACTACCTTTCCCAGGGTAATACAGAGAAACCCTGCCCCCCCCCAAATCAAACAACAACAACCAAAAAACAAAAAAAAAAACAAAAAAAAATAGAAGAACAAACGAGTCTAAGCTAGAAATAAGATGCCGGGTTAGGGGTTAGCCTTGGTGGTGGAGTCCTTGCCTAGCAAGCAGAAGGCCCTGGGTTTGTTCCCAACTCCAGAAAAAAAAAGAAGAAAAGAGGAACTATGATTCCAGGGTATGCATGCACACCTGCATTGCACATGCGTTTGTGTGCAGACACATGCTGGGGAGTGGCCATTGCTGCCCCCTCACTTCCTTTCTGCATTTGAACATAGTTCACAACAACGGATTTTTCCAAGAATGAAAGTTTCAAAAAGAATCTAGAACTGTGCCTCTGTCAGTTACAGGTTGGTCATCAGGCACATGTCACTCGTCCTCAGAAAGGGACATCTCTCCTGGTGTTGGGTTTCTGTTGCCTGAGTGACAGCCATCTCAGTTCATGTGTTCTAACCTGAGCAGAAAGCAGTGGTAACTGAAGAACGGGGAGGTTTGCCAAGCCCTGCAAGCATGGATCCTGTTTGCTCATTTGGCCCTCCTCTTCTGGGTTCAGAAATAGTCAGCAGGCACAGACCCTGGCATGGGTGCCACCGTGTGCCATCCAAGCAGCAGGGGTGGAGGAAGAACATGGCACAATTTTAACATGCCCGGGGAGTGTGTTCCCTCTCTTACTTTAGATGAAGAAGCAGACACCAAGAGGTTAACTGGTGCGCTTAAAGAAAGGAAGCAATTTCAGTCCCTTCAGTCCAGAGTCTGCCCCTGTGACTTCTGGTCATCATCTGCCTAGCTATCACCCCCTTTCTGCATGCTGAGGTTCCTAACGGGAACAGGACCCAGAGCTTAGAGCTCTTTCTAGCCCCGTGCTGTGCTGGAGCCAGGCTGCACGGGAGACACTGCCTCTTTGTGCTGCCCTCCTTGGCACAAGATGAAATCAGGTGGTCCTCATTCTTCCTGTCTCCTTTGCCAAATCCATCTGAACACATTTCCTGTGCACAGAGCCAGCTCACCAATTATCTGCTCCAATTAAGGAGAGCAAGGATGCCACTCATTCATCCGCTCCAGTGGGTTGACCAAGGCGGAAGGCAAGGTTGATCATTCTGGCATGCAGGTCTCCCAGTGGCGCTGCGCATGCTGTTTCCCTGGTCCTCCTTTCCTGCCCCAGATGACCAAAAGGACTTTCCCCCACCCCTTCCTGTTCAGAGTCTCTGGTCGCCCTCTCTCTGCCTTCCCACACTGATAAAGTTCTGTCCTTCTCTGTCTGTGTCCATGGTTCCACTGAGGTGCAGGAGATGTTAGAGGAAGACCGAGAGAATCAGCTCTCACACACCCTTGCCTATGAGGTATTTTCTGTGTCAATACCCCAAACTACGCTTGCCACAGATCAATGTAAAAATTAGGTCTGTCTTTGGTTCTTTGGTACAGCCCTCAATTGTCAGTCTTTTCTGTCTCCTAGTACCATGAGGCAGACAAGGGCTGTGGGCACCTTCTCTATAGCAGCCAGGACCACAGGAATCATCAAGACCAAAGCTCTGTCCCCTACCTAGTTCACAAGACAGGTATGACCCTGGGATGAAAAGCACGCAATACAGCCTACACACATGTCCCCCCCCCAGAATTGGAAAATGCCTCGCTGGAAAGACCATAGGACAAATAAAAGGGGTGGCAATTCAGCAAAATGTCTCACATGTACACTACCCTAGAAGATATGGTGGAAGATTTGACCATTTACCCTGAACAGGCAATTCCAAAGAGAGATGAATATAAGTGTGTTATATGGGAACTAGTTAATGCCAATGGAGATGTCACTTTGTGGGTGGCAAACAAATCCTAACTAAGTTTCAAAAAACAAAATCCAGAAAATTATATGTCTTTTACCATGTATAAATTATTGTACTTTTACATATATAAAATGTTTATGATATCTTAATAACTATAAATATACATATATAGTTATACACATGTATGTATATGTGTGTGCTAGATTCAAGGCACAGTTAACTATAAGCATTTTGCTATCACTATTATATTTAAATCTACATAAACATACAAGATAGGACATCCTATATTTACTGAATATAAAATAGCATTTTCAGTCTTTTGACAAAAAAATATGTAATCTTCCCCCTCCCCAAAATTTCCAAAATGCCCTTAACATTGTCCTTCAGGGGACAATTGCTTAAATAAGGCAAGGGCTTGCTTTTCTCACAAGTAAAATAAACATAAACATGGGGAGTCTTGGCTTATCTAAGCCTCTCACCACTTCTGTTCCGACCTTCCCAGAATCAACTTCCACCTTTGAGTTCTCAGCCACGTAATGGTTGTTACCTCCAGCAGCCACTGTGTTTGTAATATAGATTGAAGGAAGGGGGAGAAGGAAGAAGAAAAGGAGGAGGAGAAGGGGGAGGAGGGGGAAAGGGGAGGGGAGGAGCAGGTGGGGAGGAGAAAGGAAAGAGAACAGCAGGAAAAATGAATCCATCCCGTGGGTGAACAGGTCTGCGTTAGGAGGAACCTGGGAACTCTCCCTGGACAAGTCTTTACATGTCATTTGTATTCCAGTTGAGGTATTACTATCTTTAATAGCATTGGGTTCTGTAGTTAGTAAGACTGAGGGATACTGGATTGGCATCTGGTCCCCTATGACACTG
>NC_022018.1:11662432-11687251 GCF_000317375.1 Microtus ochrogaster | reverse complement strand
GCACTGGCTGCTCTTCTAGAGGATGTGGGTTTGATTCCCAGCACCTACATGACAGATCACAGCTATGTTACTCCAGTTCCAGGAGTCCAATGGCCTCTTCCGGCTTCTAGTTGCACTAGGCACACACATGTACACAATTAGATACATAGGTAAAATATTCACATGGATAAAACAAAATGATAAATTTTATTTGAAAGAGGGAGGTGAGTTATTTTCTAGATGCCTTAGCCCCAGGGTATGTGAGCTTCTGTTTTTTTGGCTGCTCATCACAATGATCTGTTGTGACCAGAACCTGATTCTAAGCAAATCTGGGGATGGCAAATCCAGCTGAAGGTAAGTGGCTCAACCCTTGCCCCAACCCTCCCATCACCATGAGAAGAAACATGACTGTCTCAGCAAGTGAGAAGAATCAAGATGGCCGTGGTCTAGTGCCTCGTGCTGACACTGGTCATTCAAAGGAGTGACCATGGATTCACATCAGCTCTGTGGGGAGCAAGGCTCAGCTTCACAAATGTGTTTTACCTGCTGTGTCTTTTAAGAGTGCCAGCGTGTAACGTGAACCAAACAGCCTCCATTCCCAGGAGAGCTGAGAGTCTGGGCCACTGCACTGACCCACATCCTGGGCAGTGAGGGGACACCCATGACACCCAGTGCAACATCTTGTGGAGCAGATTCTCAACACACAGTTGCATTCTGTCCTGGGTTCTGCCCAGGGACACTGAGAAGTGCAAGTTCTCTTCAGCAGAGTTTCCTAAGCTAGGGAGTTAGCTCCTTAGCGGCTTCTGTGTTGCCCAGTGATCTGGATTCCATTTCATCCAGTCACCTTCACCCGAGAAAGAGTTCCCAAAATATGAAATACATGATTATTTTTAACCTTGCTACAATCCTACTTGGACTGAAACCACAGCAAATTCTTAGAGCTTAGAAATATTTGGAAATATGAAAAGATAATAAATATAATCTCTATTTTTAAAAAATGATTGACTTCTCCTTAGTCTTGGAATCTTCCCAGAGCACAGTTGGACAGTAGTTTCCAAAGGTGAGTGTTTTCTTGGTTGTTTGAGACAGTCTCGCTATGTAGCCGAGGGTAGCTGGGAGCTTGCTGCTATCCTCCTGCCTCAGCCTCCTGAGCTAGAATCACTCATGTGAACCACCAAAGTTGTAATATAATATTCAGAACCTTCAAAATAGCCGTTTCTCTTCTATGAATTTATACTAAGAAAGTAATTAAAGATACACAGTATAAAAAAAATGTAAAAAACAGCCCGACATGGTGGTGGCGTATGTCGTTCATCCCAGCAGGTGGGTCTCTGCATTCTAGGGCAGCCTGGTCTACGGAGTTCCAGGATAGTCAGGACTACACCGAGAAGGCCTGTCTTGAAAAACAAACAAACTCAAGATCTCCTGAGTACATTGGGAGCTTGGGGGTCATGGGTGAGAGCAGAAGTGAAGAGGAAGGAAGGGGAGTGGAGAAAAATGTGTAGCTCAATAAAAACAACACACACACACACACACACACACACACACACACACACACACACACACCAAACAAACAAAAACTGTAAAGGTAAGAACTTGTGTTAGAACTGGTTTATGATAGTAGGGTGGGTCGGAAGTCGCCTAGATGTGATGTTCTCGGCGTGTTCTCTAATCAATGAACGTGCGATACATTCTACAGAACAATACATTACTTCTGCGGTCTACCAGCTGCCTCCTGGCAGCCAGGCAGTAAACAAAAGCTTATATTAGCAAATAAAACCATTAGCCCTCACATTCCACGCTTACACCATGGCTTCAGTAATTGACATGAAAATACACCACACTGAGGAGGCAAAGGCAGGAGGAGTTCCAGGCTAGCCAGGGCCACCTATGAGACCCTGACTCAAAACAACAACAAAACAGAACAATAACAATAAAAAATACAAAAGAAAAAATAGCTTAAAGAAAATTCAGTGAGTGAAATAAAGCAAGCCAGACTACTAGCCAGTGGCAGGAACAATAGTAACTGCTGACATTTGCCTATAAATGGCGTCAGTCAGATAAAGAAAGAATCCCTGTGTTTAAATGTCTTACTTCCACAGTGGAGCCAGCCTAGCTTCTTCCAGCTGAGAGGGTTGCTCCAGCCAGCCTGTTTAAGGGTGCGATCTTGACGTGGGACCTCTCCCCCCTCAGCTCCACCTCTTCTTGTATCAATCCCTGACTTCTCAAGGTTGGGTGCCTGAGAATAGGGACCTAGAAGGACGTCCCTCCTGCAGTTACAGTCCTGAGACACCCCTGGCTGCTGGAGAAACCAGGGGTCTCGGGACTCTGGTAGGTGTTTATGAGCTGCTCCTCAGATCCTTTGTTCCGGATGTGTAGGAGTTACTTCAGTTGCTGCTCGGCACTGTAACAAAAGACCCCACAGGGGAATTTAAGGACTCACAGATTAAGGGCACTGTCCACCATCCCTGGAAAGGCATGAACGGAGGACAAAGAACGTGAGGTCACGTGGCATCCGCAGTCGGGAAGCAGAGAAAGATGCGGGCTGATGCTCAGCTCACTTCTTCCACTGTATTCGGTCTGGACCCCAGGCCATGAAATGGCGTCATCCACCTTCAGGCTGGATCTATCTCTCATCAGGTAAGCCTCTTTGACCTTCACTAACACCCAGAGATTTGCTCCCTGGTCATTCTAAACCCCACCAAGACTATCACAGAAGCTCCCGGTTAGCCACGAGCCCGGTGTTTCCAGCAGTCCCTCTCCCCTCTCTTGCCCTCCAGTCCCTTCCCTGTCGTTTGAGGCCTTCTGCACCCCACTCAGAGGTCCTCTTGTGTAGTCTACAAGACGATCCAAGCTGGCTGCCTCCCTGAGTCCACCTGGCCCTAGGAAAATACACATCTTTGCCTCCTCCTTTCTCTTCTTGCTGTGGTCCAGTCTTTACCCTTAGGCTTCTTTTAGTAAAAAGCAGAGTCCACTCCCAAACTCTAGGGCTCTGGGTTCCATTGTGAGAACTAAAGTTACATTTGAGTTTTAATTACTGTGCCTTAGTGATCATGAAACAAAAATGTGTTTGATCTGCAAGTCCTTTGCCCAAGGACAGACAGCTGCTGAGATACTGGAGGCTGCTGTTTATGGGAGATAACAAGCCCCGTGTTTTCACTCTCTGAACAGTTTGTGCTTGATCACGTGTGGGAGGGAGGTTCACAGGCTGGATCCATCGGGATGTATGCTTGCCCCCATTGGACCTGGTGGGAGATGCAATGAATTATGGGCTTTCCTTCTTAAACCCTTGTCATACTTGATTCTGGGCCATTTTCTCAGAACCTGGGTATGGACCTGGCCAGAGCCCATTCACCTGCCAGTATTTAAATTAAAGCTTGCTTTGATTTGGGCTTTAAGTGGTGGTAGTGGACTTTTTTTTTCTCTTATTCCCGATCAGTGGCACTGATGGCCAGTGGGGGCCATCTTGGGAATTCTCCCTGACTGACCTGACTGGGATGAGGGTGTTTCTTGCCCACCTGTTCTCTCTGCAGGAAGATGAGACCCTGGCCACCAACCAGACTCTCTAAGCTCTATAGTCTTCAGCCCTCCCATCTGTGACCTGGAGGGTGAAGCCATAATAACTGCAGAAGCTGTTTCTAAAGTACAGGCTCCTCGGGACAGTCTGCAAGAGAGTCATAGCCTTCAGTTACTGAAACCTACACAAGGTCAAGCCAGGCTTAAACCAAGGCTGTTGTGTTTCTTCTGGAGGCTTTAGGGGAGAATCCATTTCCTGTCTCTCTTAGCTTCGAGAGGCTCATGATCCTTGCAACTTTAAACCGGCATTGGCAGACTGAGCTTTTTATATCGTTACTCCAGTGTTCTCTTTGCTGCCTCCCTTGCCCACACTTAAGAACACAGTGATTACATGCTGTCCACCCAGATAATCTACAGTCTCTCTAAGGTAGGCTAACTAGAAAACTTAATTCCATATGGTACCTTCACTTCCTTCGCCATTGATGCTAATATATTCATAAGTTCCAGGGACTAGAATACAGCCACCTGGAGGGCCATTACTTTGCTTTGCACAGCTGTTTCCTGACATTCTCAACACGGCTCTGAATCACTAGTCCAGTTCTTTTGACTGTCTCTAAGAAAATCAAATGAGGAATCCCCTCAACAGAAAGTGCGTGGATATAAATTTGAGTTAGTATTTTCATTAGTCAAATGCACGAATAGATATCTCGTTACTGGTAACGTGAGCAGACAAACAGATCTTTCCAATTTTTAAACATAATTTTTAGTTTTAGAAAAGTTCAAATAAGAGCCAAACGTGGTGGTACATGCCCTTAATCCCAGCACTTGGAAAGTAGATCTTTGTGAGTTCAAGGCCAGCCTGGTCTATAAAGCAAGTTCCAGGACACCCAGAACTGCTACACAGAGAAACCTTATCTTGAAAAACCAAAACAAACCAAAACAAACCAAAATCACCATCAATGGTCTTTCAGTTACTGACTGACATAATATTATCTTTAAAACATCTGCAAATAAGTCGTTTGCAACCATTTGTTATTTTTGTTGTGGATATTAATAACTCCCTGGATTTCCCAAGGTTTTGTCATAAGAAATAGAATCTATTTAATTAGACAAAAGTCACTGGGGAATAAAGAAATCCATAGGGAACTCTCAGGGCCGTGACTCAGAAACGGAACATCAAATGAGCTCTTTCTTCTTTCTACATCTCTAAGAGCCGGAGTGAGGAAAGAAAGTCAGTACCTTTGGCTTAATGACAGTAGCAGGAATACGTATAAAAGCTAAGCAACAAGGAAACTCGTGCAGCTTTAGTGACCTCTCTAGTGTACATTCATTTAGTTCTATGGCTACCCATCCATTTGCCTACCTACATACCTACCTACCTATCTATATACCTACCTACCTACCTACCTACCTACCTATGTGCCTACTTACCTATCTACGTATGCACCTACCTACCTAGCTACCTATCTATGTATGCACCTACCTACCTACCTACCTACCTACCTACCTACCTACCTATATAATATACCTACCTACCTTCCTATGCACCTACCTACCTATCTATATACCTACCTACCTATGTGCCTACTTACCTACCTATCTACGTATGCATCTACCTACCTAGTTACCTAGCTACCTATATACTTACTTAGCTACCTAGCTATGTATGCACCTACCTAGCTACCTACCTACCTATATACCTACCTACCTACCTATGTATGCACCTACCTAGCTACCTACCTACCTACCTAGCTACCTACCTACCTATGTACCTACTTACCTATCTACCCACCTACATGTCTCTTTTTGAGGTTTCTAGTTTCCAGATTCTAAGAGGCTCTGCTGAGTCTAACATAGAGCCTGCCTATTTCTGACCTGGTTTGAGTTTCAGTTTTCAAAATGTTAGGACAGATTTAATGACCCTAGATGAGCCCGGGAGCAAGGTTAAAGGAAATGGTTTTTGAACGCCACAGGATTGTCAACCTCCACAACTGACTAATCACAGAGAAACCTGCCTACACCTCATAAGGAACTGGGGACTACTTGGGTCTCAGTTTCCTAATTGAAAAGCGGGTGGTGTACTAGACAAGCTTGTAAGGTTTCTGACAAGGTGCTCGGTGATTTTTGAGATGGTATTGCGCACTGCAGCCCAGGTTGGCCTGACTCATGACAGAGCTCTTGACTCCTGCCAAGCTCTGGACTCGGAGGCACTAACCACACTCCTGGCTAGGCTGCTGACAATTTTAAGGTGTTACCTACCCGTCTCATTGTGTCTCCCTGGATGGAACACCATTGAGTTAGTCAGCTGACTGATCCATTCATGAACACAGGCCTGCACATTCACTCCCTACCAGGAACTGCTAGAGAAGATAGGAGCAGCCCAGCCCTCTAGGAGACTGTTCTCACTGTCTCACCCACGGGCCAGTATCAGCTGGACACAAACCAAAGAAGAGTTCTCTTCAGGAAGTCATGATGCATCCTAACTGCTAATGGGAAGGAAACACAGCAAAACAACCAGGGCTCTCAAATTAGTGACAACAAAAAGAAACTAGTTTCAAGGGACCCCACCCCTGGAATCTCTCTCTCCTCTCTCCCTTCCTCCCTCCCCCCCCCCCGGCTTTTGATTTTTTTTGAGACAGAATTTCTCAGTGTAGCCTTGGCTGTCCTGGAACTTGCTCTTGTAGACCAGACTGACCTCGAACTCACAGAGGTCCTCCTGCCTCTGCCTTCAGAGTTCTGGGAAAAAAGGCATGCGCCACCACCACCCAGCTTCCCCTGGAATTTCTAAGGTAACCCAAAATCATCTGAATAAGGTGATTCTGGAACCCCAGTTTGGAAGCAAGATTATATATTCTGGGTGTGTCTAACCCTCAGCTAAATTCAACAGCAGAGGAAGGCAGAACTCTTGTTTAGCTGGAATTTTTAAAAAGACAGAAAGATAAACTTTCTTATGGTACCTTGACCCCATGCTCATGCAGCAATTTTGAGCAAGTGTAGAGAAAATACCTGCTCTGGGCAGATAAACTACTCAGGGTGCCCAGGAAGGCAGTGCTTTGGACACACACCCTTGTCCACACTGCCCCAACCATGGTGCACCTTGGGGAGGGAGTGCAGGCCAATTTTAGTGATACTCCCTTTTGCGACACGCCCTGGTGTGGCCTATTTATTCAGAACAACCGAAGAGCCATCATAAAACACCAAAGAGGTTCTAGCTGGTTTACAGCCCTACTCTTGTAAATAAATAAATAAATAAATAAGGCGCGCGCGCGGGGGGGGGGGGGGGATGTGGAGAAATTTCTACTTTCCCCAACCATTTCCGACTGAGAAAGCCATGTTCCCACACTGCATGGAGGAGCACAGCTGTAGAAACAAACCGTAGTATTCCTATTGGGCTTTTGTCCGGAGGTTCCCACCAGCTCAGCAAACAACCAGCCTGTGCAAGGGTTAACTCTTTAAAATTCTCATCAGCTGAAGGCTGGCTCTTGTTGCCTAGTGACTGCTGCGTGGCTTCCTGCTGTCACTCACCTTGTCTCCAGAGTTATCCTCTGCTCTCCTAAGGAAGGTTATGATTGGACAAAGGTGACATCATAGCAGAAGGAATTACATTGCTTTGTCAAGACAGCCACCAATAAGATGACCCAAGAGTTGGTGGCAGCGTGCTCAGTTTTCTTTGTTTTAGTGTCTTTCACAAGAGCTAACAAATTCAATGGACAGTCTCCTGTTTCTTGGAGCGCCAGCATTGCAGGTGTTGCGGATGGATTTTTGCCCATATAAATATTCCTTGACACCGTGTGGATTCTCTTCACACCATTTAATCAATGCTAGTAGCCCAGCCAAACCTTCCCTGACAAGGACTTGGCCAGCACTTGGGAAGCTGCAGATCACAGGCAGCAAATGACTGCCGGCAGCTCATTATCCAGGCTGCAGCACTGCATTCTGCCCAAGGCAGCTCTCCCTGGTGCTCATCTGAGAAGTGCCTGAAGTGCTTCCAAAGCATCCTTCTCAAGGATGGCTTCAGAATACAACACAAGGAACCAGAGGAGGAAAGGAGAGGAAAGGTAGTGAGTGAAGCTAACAGCCTATTTACTTTTAAAATCAAGCAGTTGGAGAAATCTCAGTTAGACAATGAACACAGGTCTTTGATTACATTTGCAATTGGCATCGCACACACTGGCCCTGCTCTGAGAATCAAGCCTCACCGTGTTTTATTCTGTATCTTACACTGTGGACACTCTTGACTGTGTCGGCCATTGAAGGCACCCCCTGAGCGATTGCAGGGTTGCTTGCAGCCCTATTGTACTTGGCTGCTGAATTAAATCCTCAGTTAAATGCTCTTTTCCTTGGTAAATATTTAGTATACAGCATAGTCACTGCTGGTATAATTGGATAATTGCTTCCAATTAATGCTCTATTTAAAAAGCTACAACTCCATAGGAAGCTTAGTTGAGCTGCAACAAAGGCAGACCCCCATGGGAAGCTAAGAGAGTGAATTCTTTTCTGTGATCCTGCTGGAAAGCAAGGAGAAAGAGATTATCTAGATGATTACGATGATAACATCCACTGATAACGATGCGGCACGTAGGCATCAGCTGAAACCTGGGAGGACATACTGCCTTTCCCCAAAGCTGGCTGCAAGGAGCTCAACATCATTATTTCTTGCTTGTCCTCAGAGTGAATTAAAGCTGGCCATGTATTTCTTGGGGGCATTCATTTGAAAAGGAAAGTATTTACACAGAACCAAGCCACAGGAATACATCTATACTTTGAATTACCAAGCACTTTCAGGGGGGAAAAAAAAACCATATCGTTTTAAGAATTCAGATTGGGAGCTGGAGAGATGCCTCAGTGGTTAAGAGCACTTACTGCTCTATCAGTTAACCTATTCTATTATTTTATATTTTACCACGAGGCTCATGGTTTGTTACCTCTTGCTTCCTGGGCAGTTACATGGCTTCTCCTGGGTTAATTTAAGACATAAGAGCTAGCTAGGAATAGGCCTAATCTATTAGTCAAAACAGCTTTATTCATCAACCAATAGAAGCAACACATAAAGCTGGACGTTCCACATGACCCGTTTTTTCCTCTGCAGAAGGACAATGTGTTACTATCCAGCTTTGGCTCTGGAAAATAATGTTGCTGGCGATGTTACCAGTATTTTAGGGCAGAAGTCCTGGCTCTTTGAATCTCAATAGGTGAATCCTAGCCACCTGTCCCAGTGCCCAGCAAGGACGAATAACAGTGAAGGTTAGGAAAAACAGGGAAAGGGATCTGGTGACATCCAGTCTGTTTTCAAGAAGCTAAGAGAAACTGAGATTTTATAGGAAATGGTGAGAAAGGGGGATGAAGCAGGCACCCCTGGTGAAACAATGGCCTTGCTCAGGACAGGGGTCTGGTCTTGCAAAGGGATCTGACAAGGCTGGTATCACCAAGGGGAGCAATTCCCATGATTCCTCCTGCTCTGAGGGCAGCATGTAGGGCTATGGCTCCCATTTGGGGGTGATCTGGCTTTGTCAGGCTTGGTGAGAGTACCTGGCCATGAAGATGTTTGTCAAGCAGAACTAAGAGCAATGGGGAGGGGGTAGTAAATACAGAACCAGAGAAGAGCAAAATGGAATTGGTCAGGCTAATGATCGGCACCTTTCATGTCCATCATGGCTGTACATGTATCTTGAGATATTCCTTCCAATTCTTCTGGTTTTTACCTAGAAGTACAAACCTGATCATACAATAACCTTATTTTAAATTTCCTGAATAATGTCCATATTGCATTTCAAAGTGGCTATAAACCATTTTGAATTTCTCGTTTCCCCACATCCTCATACAAGCGTCAGTTCTATCTCTATATATATGAGAGAGATAGAACTGTATACACACACACACACACACACATACATATATAAT
This sequence comes from Microtus ochrogaster, assembly GCF_000317375.1. Taxonomy (NCBI): domain Eukaryota; kingdom Metazoa; phylum Chordata; class Mammalia; order Rodentia; family Cricetidae; genus Microtus; species Microtus ochrogaster. The sequence continues at coordinate 11,677,855 of NC_022018.1, read as the reverse complement.
TTCCACAGTAACACACACACACACACTCTCTTCAGGCAGTAGTGACAACAACCCTATAATCCCACAGTAACACAGCCGCTGCAGGGCTACATGAGACCCTGCCAAAACAAACAAATAACTCAAGGGTTGGTGACATTGCAAAAAACTGACCTGAGTTCAAGCCCCCAAACCCAAAGTGGAATGAGAAAACCAACTCTCCAAAGTTGTCCTGTCTTCTATATATGCACACAGGCATATGCACGTGCACTCACACACACTCATGTAAAAATTAATATTTTAAAAACACTTGAAATGGAAAGCTTCGACTACTCTACCCCACAAATAAAAGAACAAAGCACAAAAATGTTACAAAACGGCATTTACTCTGCAACTTTATCATAATGAATTGCATCTCTTTGGTAAAAATAAACTTTATAAACATTTTAAGTCAGAGATTAGATACAAAAACTAAACATTTGTAAGTTGTTTTACTATGAGCAAAGAGTGGCAACTGAGAAGAGGTTCACTTGTGGCTGGTCATCTATTGGCAGTAAAATTCAGAAGTTTTTATGCTACATTAGAAACAAGGAAACAATTTAATAACAAATTTCTTTACTCAAAAAGTATTCTTATATTTTGTTTAAAAATAAATAAGTTACAATGAATTGGCAATTATACATTTTATACACTATATGATGGCAACATAATACTTTAAAATTAAGCACTTTAATAAAAAAAGGTACAATTTTGAAAACAAGTTTGACAATGGCACTGGCAGTTAGATGCAAAGAATATTCTTGAAAAATGGCAGGTATAACATTAAAATACTCTATTGTGTCTTTCAATAAATATTTGACTACATCATTAACACATTGGAGTAAACTTTAATCAAAACTTACACATTTCAAAGAAAGAAAAAACCCTATGACACATATGTAAACTAGAAAGCCTCAGAAGTTGCTTTAGAAAATGCTATGGTTTTTGAAGGGTGTTAAGCAGTCTTCTATTTGGGGTTAGCAGTTTGGAGGCTTTGGGGAGCACTCCCACCTGCAGCCTGAGTTGCTATAAAAGGCCTCCCAGTCTACAAACATACAGACATTGCCTTAACACTTGCTCTGGCTTTGAACTGGCTAACATGTGTGTATTAACTGACCATCTAGTAGGAACCCTTTACAAATGCCTCAAACAGTGGAAAAAATAGAGATGCTCAACGTTACAATATACAAAGGAATCTAATAAGTCATGCTGGCTCCAAGAACAGGCAAGGGTGGAAAGGGGTGCCGCACCCCTTGCTTTTCTACTGATCTAGGCAACGTTTTCATTCTGAATTAAAAAGCAAAAGATCAACTAATTTAGTAATATATTGCACAAACAAATTTCAAAGATGTATTCAAGGAACACCGATTCTCTTGGCAATGTGGAAAATAAAGATAACAGTGCCAAGACACAGCTTTTACTAGGGATCCATTAAAACTGAAACGGTTGCAACAAAATTCTTATTCTGATATAAGACAAAGTATACCTTAGCTAAAACAAGTTTAACAAGGTGGATGTTGCCCCTGGTTTCTAGGTTATGTTTATTACATGAAGTGTGTTAACTGTGGGAATTTCCAGTCCATGAGGTTTGGAATAGCTTCCTTAAATGGAAGCTTCCCGCTATGTCTCCAAGCAGGAGCGCGATCCCAGAGAACATCACAAGGGGCCAGAATGAAGAAGGCTCTCCCCTTGAGATGGATGCCCGGACACAAGCAGCACATGGAGAATGAGACACTGAATTCCACATGAGAACTAAGTGCAAACTGTTAGGGAACGCTGCTGCTGGTATGCAGGCAGTTATCATCTTTGCTAATGGCTACAGCTTTAAATAAGAGTTCACTGAAGAGGCAAAGAAAAGAATTTCAGCTACTGCCTAACAGGCATTTTGACGAGGTCTCTTCGAGCAAAGAGCAATTCTCTCCTCCTACTTCAGGTCATTTCCTCTACTTACAGAAGAGCTAACAGACAGGAACTTGGAGAAACACTTGTAGAGAATTTCAGAACAGATCCTGGACACTGTGTGAGCCCAGTCCAGAAGGCCATGGTGATTCACTTCAAAATACTGTGCTACTCAACTGAGCTTTGTAGCTACTTTATGACTGACACCATGGCAAAGCATACTTTCAGTTGGTACTGTATTCACTGTCTGCAGTAAAAGACTATCTTCACTTAGCTGGTTTTTGGCGAAATAACATTAATGAGTTAGGAAGATTTAAAATTCCTCATCCTGCATTATCAATAAAAGAAAAATGTCAATATTTTAGTAGCACCCGTTCCATTAATACAGCTATCCATATTTAATTATGACTAACATGGAAACAAGAGTGTATTAATGCTGTTAAAGCTGAAAGTATGGTCGGTTAAGAAACATGCTTTAGTTTTTCTTCTCATTTGACAGTTTTGCCCAAATAAAATTTATAAGTAAAAATGAAATATTTGTCTTTAAAAAAAAATCCAAGAAATGCTTTGTAGTCATAAAAACATTTCAAAGCAGGAAACTAACCTGAGCCTGTATGTGTGTGCATACAGCAAGTGTATCTATGCCTATAAATTAGAAAAATGCAAAGAAGGTCACTGCCTGGAATGCAGGGTGCATCATGAAATAAGACTAAACTTTCTCAAAGTTTCTCCCACCACTGTAAAAAAATATATTTGTGAGCTACAGTATTAGTATCCCTGTTCTGAATACTATAGTCAAACTGTGATATGAAAACTGTCTCATATAGGCGGTTTTGTTGAAATACGTAAAATATCTTGGCCAATGCCGTTTGGAATAGTAATATAAAATATTTTATCATGGATTAATGGCACATAGAGGTATTACATTGCCTCTTAAAAAGTTCTGTATAAGATCTAATTTTTATACCTATTTTGAAATCCCTGAAGATGTTTATCTCTACAGTTTCCTATCAAATGTTTTAAGTCTATTCATTACACATATAACTTTAATTTACACAAAGCTTAGAAAGTTTTGTCCTCAATGACCTACTTTTACTTAAGATGTTACAGCATGTCTTCCCAATATTTCATCACACTATGTTTAGAAAATAAATGCAAGATTCTCTTTTAAAGTGTGTAGAGGTGTATGTTATCCCATGTCATACAGTCAGATACATTCTGACTGTATCTTCTCACTGGACAATTTTTACTTAACAAAGACAGCTAGTAGCTAAAACTCAAACAACACTTGCAAAGTACTCTGGGAAAGGGTAAAGGCCCCAGGGATGCTGTGCATTAACTGTGAGGTAAGAACATTTCAAAGATATTGCAGTAGGAATTCCCATCTGGAGATGAGCCACACCCCTACAAACCAGAGAACCTTCTAGGCATCTAGGATCGTTTCCATTTATGTTTGGCCATGCTCATGCTGCGACAAAGAATAACTTAAAACAATAAGACAGAAGATGTGCATTTCACCTCTGGATTATGTCAGGAGAAGAGCACGTGAGAAAGATGCCAGCCTGTGCTTAGCTACATGAGTAACTACAGTTGACTACACAATGGGAACAAAAGTGAAAATACTGAGCTATCAGTTCTTGTATTTGACCAATTAACAAGAGATTGATTTTTTTCCCCTTACAAGTTTAAGACAGAGGCTGAGAATTTTCTTATACAAAATTTTCCAAATCTGGGAGACAGTTATTCACAGAAATTGTTTGGGGACTCTTATATCAAATTTACAATTAGTCATGATCCTAAAAGCAACTGTTTAATGGAACAAAACAAAAAATGAAAAGCAACCAAAAAAATATTTAGAAAGAAACAAGTGGCACTCCTCCCCTACCCTCAAGCTAAGAAGTCCGCTATGGCTCTGATATCCCTTGTGAAGAGTTAAGTAGAAGAGTATTGCCACACTTTAGTAAGGATTCCTACTTCTTCCGGTGTTTCTGACTCTGTGCCTTCGCAGTACTTATGAGGGAACCAAGGCAGGTTCGGATTCCAGCAAGGTGGAGCAGCGACCCCGCTGCTTCTTTGAGTTCCTCGTCAATTTCTTGACATGACTGTTTCCTCTTCTTTTTGCCTGGCTGTCCTTCGGGAGCACTGTCTTCATGAGCTTGTGGTGCATAGCCGCTGTCTCCCAGACGATCGTCTTCATCTTCAGCATCCGTGTCCTCATCACTGTGGAAGCCCTCGCTGCCATCACTTCCCACATGGCTACTCTTCGGGATGAATTCATACACCTCATCCACAGAAGACAGGGAAGACACGCTCGCCCTGGATGCGCAGCGCTGAGCTGCCATGCTATTGGCACTGTAATTGTGGTCTGCTTTCGGGTCGATGCTGGCGGCTGGAGGATGGCTCTCCTGCAGCCGCACAGCGCCAGGGGCACTGAATGCACTGCTGTAACCCCTCTTCTTCTGCAGTGATGGCTTCTCACCTGTGGGAAACAGGACTTTATCAACAAGTCAGAGGTATCTGATTGCAAAAGCAGACCCCCAAACTCTCACTTTTGAGTAATAAGAGCTTAGAATCTGTAATTTTGTGGCATTTTCCCCATAATTCAATTTCTAGATCTGAAACATTTAAAAACCATTTGAAAGATGGCCTGTCTTTTTGGTGGAACATAAAAGTTACTTTGTATATTTGCAAAGAATGACTCAGTACCACTGCTTGACAATTTCCCTGTGGGTATTTACACTGTTCCAAGTTTGTACTAGTACAAGTAATGCTGCAGCAAGGATATGTACTGGATCTCTCTCTCTCTCTCTCTCTCTCTCTCTCTCTCTCTCTCTCTCTCTCTCTCTCTCTCTCTCTCGGAGGCATAAGAATTGTTAAGTGCTGAGTGAAAAGGTATTTTAAATTCAAGTATGCTCAAATTACTCCTGGGTGGCCGTAACAATAAACAATGTATGAAAAACACCTAATTACATACTCCATTAGCAATCATTTACATTTTTTATTTCCTAAACTAAAGGCAGTATCTTAAACTTACTTTACATCTCCCCATATTTCTTTTGAGAGCCACTTTCACATATTTTGCTGACTTTTCTGCTCTCCTGTTCTTACTAAACCAAACAAATCCAGTAAGAAACAAAATTAAATTAAAATTAAAAAAATAAAAGCAAAATACTGCTCGTGGACATGAGACCTACAACTGGGATAAACAGTTTCCCCTTCCAACAGGTGTCAACTGTAAGCAGCTTCTCGGTTGGGGGCCCTGTGCCCACTCCCCCTTAGTGCTGGCACTTTGTGCAGTCACATGTTTCCAGTCTCTGCCCAGTCTCTTTAAGTTCATGTCTGTATCAGTACTGTTGTCCTAAAGACACTGCCTTTCCAATACCTCTGGCTCAATCTCTCTGCTTCCTCTTCCCACAGATCCAGAGACTGAGTCCCTGACTAGTGTGGCAGCTGTGGGACCTGTCTGCTTATTTCTTACTTGTTAGACCCTTTACAGACATGATATTAATCTTTTATCTATTATACATAGTTTAAAAATTCTCCCAGTATTCTGCATTGCTTCTCTTACCTTTTGTGGTGCTTAGGGTCAACTTGCCCAGGCCTTGCACTTGTTCGGCAAGCCTTCTAAACACACACTCAAGTCCCCAGCCTCCCAGCCAGTCTCTTATTTCTCAGTTTGGACACAGGTCTTACACATCCCAGGCTGGTCTGGAACTTGCTATCTAGCCAAGGGGGATCCTGAATTCCTGGTTCCTGGTCTTCTTGCCTCACAGAAGTACGGCACCAATCAAAGAACTTTAATTAAATTTTTCATCATTTTCTCATGGTCTTTGCAATTGTACCTTAACACTTTTCCTACTCCAAACTCTTAAATATCCTTTTAAAAATTATTTTGTGGAGCGTGGAGGTCATGGGAGAGTGTAGAAGGGGAGAGGGGAATAGAGAAAAATGTATAGCTCAGCTGAATCCAATAAAAGCAATTATTTTGTGTCTATGTACATGCACCCGGGACTGTGCATGGATGTCAGAGGACAGCCCAAGAATCAGCTCTCCCTTGTACCACACAGGTCCCAGGACTGAACAAAGGATAAGTGGATGGCAGGCACGCTTACCCACAGAGCCCCCACCAACCCAAATGATAAACACCCCTAACCACAGTGTGCTCACAGCTTTCGTCTTTATCCTTAGCCCCTCAAGCTTACCTTCTGGAAAGCATTTCTGCTTCCTCCATTTATTCATCAACACAAAAATCTCCCACAGCATTAACTTAATTTTTTCAATGATTATATAAATAGAAATACAATACAACAGAAACTGAGTCATTCAGATGAATACACAATTTAGTGGAAAAAAAAAGTAAATTCTGCTATGACATTAGCCATCTTGAATTTTAAACCATTAGTTTGAAAAGGTATTTATAAAATTTATTTTAATAAAAGAGTGATTGCTTACATTCTAAAATCTCTTGTTCTATTGAAGTATTTAAAAGTATCATTGCAGTGGCAGCATCAATATCAGATTCTGAAAATAGAAAAGAGTGGTCGCATTAATGTCAAAAATGTCAGCATTAGGACTTAGGTGGCCTGGAGTCATGACATATAACTTCAAACCCAGCATTTAGGAAGCAGAAGATTGTTTTGAGTTCAAAACCAACCTGGGGCTGGGGAAATGGCTCAGCTGTTAAAGGCTAGGCTCACAGCTAAAACCAAACAATTCTTATTGATAATTTCTGAACAAGTATTTTATGTGTATTAGTGTTTTGCCTACATGTATATCTGTGCAACATGGTTTGCCTGATGCCTGCAGAGGCTGATCAAGGCCATCAGATCTCCTGTTTTTTTTTATCTTGTGTGTGTGTGTGGGGGGGTATTTTTTGAGACAGAATTTTCCAAGTAGGTTAGCCTAATTGGTAAGGCAGCCCCAGTAATCCCGCCTCCCTAGAACCTGAACTACAAACGCCTGGCTTTTTCACATGGGTTCTGGGGCTTTGGACTGCGTTCTCTCTTCTCTTCTAGCACTACACATTTTGCCTCTGTGTTTGGAAACAGGACCTCACTATATACAGAGAGAGGGGTTCCCTAAAAGTCAGGTGGAGTTTGTACTCCAGCCATGGGCCTCTGGAACACAAGTGTGTGCATCCTTAATATTTAGTAAGCACCCAGGATTACTGTGGAAACTTCAGAAAATAATCAGAATACAGTGTAGTCTCCATTCTGCTATTTTTTTTTTTTTTTTTTTTTTTCGAGACAGGGTTTCTCTGTGGCTTTGGAGCCTGTCCTGGAACTAGCTCTGTAGACCAGGCTGGTCTCGAACTCACAGAGATCCGCCTGCCTCTGCCTCCCGAGTGCTGGGATTAAAGGCATGCGCCACCATCGCCCGGCTATCTGCTATTCTTTCAATAAGTTGAATGCCCTACTGTGAGCCTAACATTATTCCACACTGAAAATAAAGCAGAAAAAAGAAATAAACTGTCACCTCTCAAAAATTACAGAGACAATGAAAACATGATGGCAGTGGTAAGCATGAGGGAGAAAAAGTAAAGCAGGTAATGGTTGATGAAGAGTTCAGGGAGGTTGAGGAACGTCCTAAGGGAATACCCAGAACGTGAACTGGATAGGCCACTCGTCACAACGGAGAAGCTGGGCAAACAGAGCTCTCTAATTCTTGCCTCTTGAGACTTGAGACTACTGTAGAAGTCTTACAGCTAGTGGTTACCCGACCGCCGGGCGTGGCCTCTTATACCATTTATGCGGATGGAGAGCATGCGTCTGGCCTCTTTTCCGGCCTCTGTTCAGGTTGTGAGATTCATTTTCTGATCTCCATTCAAACAGAGGATTCTGATTTGTAAGTCTACCCCTAATTCTGAGCTAGTGTGGGATTTCTTTTAAGCGTCCATCCACATGAGACAATTTGATAGAGTTCATGCTTTTTGAAAAAAAAAAATACAGCTACAACATATTATCGTACTGTGAACTGGGAAAAAGGCAAGCAGTTTTCCAAGTAAGTGTTCCCGATTCGTGGAGAATAGCTAAATGAGTGGAGGGTGGGCTGGATTTCAAACCCCTTTGCCCAGCCACGTGTCCTGGAACAAGTCACAACGTAGCAGGGTTACTAGTCCATAAATAGTTTTTCGCTTGTTCCCAATTTTGTTAAAAAGGGGGGTTGGGGGGAGTGAGAGACTCTAACAAGGAAAATCACAGGGATTTTATCATCCACAATTCAGACGCCTAAAACGCTTCTCATTTAAAGTTAGTGTGTATTTGTATTCTTTGTAAAAAAGATTTTTATTTATGTATGCACATGTGTGCAATGGTGCCTGCTGAGGCCAAAAGAGGTTGTTGGATCCTTAGAGCTGTAGTTTCAGGTGACTATGAGCCAGCCATTTGACTTGGGTGATAGAAACAGGTCCTTGCAAAAGCAGCAAGCACTCTTTACTTGGCAATTAACTCTGAACCAATTTAATTTCAACATTAAAAATCCAAACCATTATAGGATTCAAGAATATAATTAACAGGGATTTGCCCAAAGTAGAATCTTGAACTTCTTTAAACCAACAAAAATCCTCTTGGTAGCAACTACAATTTTTATTTGTGGTACAACTAATCAGCTTTGGTGTTAAAATTAAACAGAATGGATGCCTATATTTGCTAATGATCACAATCAAAAATCCTTTATAATAGTACCATTTTTTCCTTCAGAGTGCTTACACTATTGTTGAAAAGCTGCAACACCTTTAGTTACATCATACAGTAGCATGTCTAGCTCATTTGTAAACCACAATTTGACATTCAAATCACTTACAGTCAAGACACACTACTGATGTTGTAACTGGGTCAAATAGAGATCCATCAGAACAGTTCACTTCCTTCCTCTACACCTCCCCCTTTTTTAAAAAAAAATGTTGTTGTTTTTTTTTTTTTTTTTTTTTTAAAAAAACCAGTCTTACTCTACAGCCCAAGCTAACTTCAATTTTTCAGCGATCCTGCCTCAACCTTCCAACTAAGGAGATTACAAGTATGAGCCACTTTGCCTGGCCACACGGTTACCTTCTACCTTTTGACTTATGCTTTCTTAGTCTTTGTTGTTTTGTTTGTTTTTTGAGACAGGGTTTCTCTGTGCAGTCCTGGCCATCCTGGAACTAGCTGTGTAAGCCAGGTTGGTCTTTAACTCAAGAGATCCATCAGCCTCTGCCTCCCAAGTCCTGGGATTTTATAAAAGCATGAACCACCATGAGGCTTTCTTCCTTCCTTCCTTAGAAAAGCCTTTCTGCTTGAAAGTCAACCTTCAGCTAATCTACTTCTTTCTTTTCTCTTCCTCTTTTTCAGGAGTGTGTTGCTGGGGATCAGACCCAGGGCTCTTTCCGTATGAGGCAAATATGCTACTACTAAGCGATGCCTCTGGAAAAATGTTTCTGAAAGCAGGTTGGCTAGAGTGTTACCTCTGCAAATCTCAAGGCTCTTAGGGCACAGTGTAGGAACTCAATTACTTGTGACTAATGTTTGATCTACTTGGTTATTTTTCTTTTTTTTTTAAAGATTTATTTATTATATATACAGTATTCAGCCTCCATGTATGCCTACAGGCCAGAAGAGGGCACCAGATCTCATTACAGATGGTTGTGAGCCACCATGTGGTTGCTGGGAATTGAACTCAGGACCTCCGGAAGAGCAGTCAGTGCTCTTAACCTCTGAGCCATCTCTCCAGCCCTACTTGGTTATTTTTCAAACATCTCCAGAAACAATTTAAGGGAAGGAGGGGGAAATTTTCTCATTTATAAATATGCCCTAACCAGCTGAATTGAAATACGAACTTTCGTAAACTTTTAAACATTATGTTTTGCCTCTTAAAATTCAGAGCTTTGTGTTCAAGTCCAGAACAGGCCTAGAACTGTTTTAATCTAGACTATCAACTCTTCCCACCTAGCTCATGGCTGGGGGAATAGGTCTCATACTCCTAAGCCATAGAGGTGAGATGTCATAGAACAGAAACACAGGATGGAACAAGGTGAAATATTTCCATAGGAAGAAACCAAATTTGGAAGGAGTGAAACAAGAGCAAGAAGAGATTCTAAGAAAGCCCAGAATTTACAAAACCCAGTATGTCTCAGAACCTGGATGAAGTGATCTTGAGGGTAAGACCCAGAAGTCACTCAGATATAAAGATAGAAGTGTCTCAGCAATGCCTGCAGGTGAAGAGACCCCTTCTACCTACCCATGCAGGTAACAGGGAGCAAAGGGTCATCAGAAATGGATTCCCATCCACTAAATTTCTTGGCAAGGTTTCTCTGAAGCTTCTCCCTCCCTTATTTTTACAGGATACACAATGCTCCAAAGCTCATCTTTACAAGCTTCAAAGAGCCAAACATCTGACAGCTGAAAGGCTCTACTGTGAGATTTTTCATTTCTGAAGGACATGGAAGCATTTTAAGACTTGAAATAACAACACTACAAAAACTCAAGTATGCTAATCTATCTACTAATTATGAGCAGGAAAGAATTCCACCACTGAAAGACATTCCCGAGTGTGGAGCTTGCCAGCTGAGGCTCTAACCCTCAGCACTTGCAGACAAGAACAATAAACATAGAAAAGAATTCCCTTAATTCTGAAGCTGCTAGAGGAAAGATTACGGCAAACACTTGGAGATACAAGCATAGGTAAGGTTTTTCTGAAGAGACTCCAGTCACAAAGGAAGGAAGACCAACAATCGACAAATGAGAGCTCTTGAAATTAAACAGCATCTCTCTGCATAGCAGATAAGGCAATTGACTCTGAGTGAAGAAGACAGCCTACAGGGTGGAAGAGTTGTTTTCCCAGTCACATAAGACAGAGAATTCATTCCTAGTATATCCAAAAAACTAAAACAAAACAAAACAAAAAGTAACAAACAACCAAATCAAAAACTGAGCCACAGACGGCTGGGAATCCAGTTCACAGCTACAGTAGTTGCCTAGCACAAACGAAGCCCTGATTTGATCCTCAGCGCAATATAAACTTGGCATGGTGCATGCCTCTCACTCCAGTACTTTGGAGGTGGAAGGAGAAAGATCAGAAGTTCAAAGTCATCCTTAACTACATAGCAAATTAAAAGGCCAGCTGGGCTATATGAAACCCTATTTAACACAAACAAACAAACAAACTGGGAGAGTCCATCTTGCCAACGTCAGAGCGGCTGTGAAAACAAGTGACAACAAATGCTGGTGGGCACAGAGAAAGCATAACCATTATTTACTGTTGGTTAAGAGTATCAACTCCTGCAGCTACTCTGGAAATCAGTGTGGAAATTTCCAAAAGACTAAAGACAGAAATTGCTATGACCTAGCTATTACACTCCTGGGTATATACCCACAGGCCTCCATGCTTTACTACTGAGAAACGTGTACATCTATGTTCACGCCTGCTGTATTCGCAAAAGCAAAGAGATACGATCAGCTAGATGTCTACCAGCATGAATGGCTAATGAAAATGTGGTACATATACAACTCAGCAGAGACGGAAAATACAATTACACAACTTGAGGAAATGGATGGAAGTGGAAATACTGCAGGAGCCCAGGCTGAGAAAGATGACAGAGCATGTTTACTCCCATACACAGAGCTTAGCTTCGTATTTTCACATACGTGTCTCTGTGAGTGCAGACGCTGGACACTGGTACGGGATCCATGGAAAGGGGGTAATAAACACAAGTGATACTGATATAAAAAGTGGATGAGCAGGGGGTGGCGGCAAAAATTCCAAAACGTGGGAGGCAGAAGCTGTTGGGTCTCAATGAGTTTGAGACTAGCCTGGTCTATATAGAGTTCCAGGCCAGCCAGAGCGAGCCAAAGTGAGGAAGGAAGAAGGAAGGAAGAAGGGGGGGAAGGAGAAAGGGAAAGAGAGGGGGAACACTGAGGATGGAAACGTTTAGTGGGAATGGGGACCAAGGCGGATAGAATGTTGGTAAGGGAAGATTAACCCCAAACCACTAAAGTATAAAAAAATGCCATAAAAATTGTGTGTGTGTGTGTGTGTGTGTAACTTCCTTTAAAAGAAGTCAACTTATTAGTCTAAGTTAGTTTTTCAGATATAACCTATAAAAATATTTGGAACTGCATCCTAATCTAAGGGATGGCGAAATTCTTTAACAACTGTAACAAGTATTTTATAATTTACAAACCAGGAGGCAAAAACCAAAGGAGTAACATGCAGGTCTCTGAGCAGCTAACTCTACTACTACGTGACATTCTGTCTCAAAATATTATTGATAGCTTCTTTTCAACTATTTCATAAATGTAAAGTTACAATGGGACACATAATAATACACAGAAGTAACTCCAATGATATTACTAAGAAATTAAATTCTACTTTCAAGAAAAAATATAAAGAAGTAACATAAAGATAAATGAAGAGGAAGATAAAATGCCTATACATCATGAGTTACTAAAAAACAAGTACATAAAGACTTTGGATGATTTTCATACATACCTTTAAGAGTTTGCACTTGACTTTGCTTGAGAACAGAGCTCAAGTAGTGAGGTGATAAAGAACCACTAAAAAACAGGGAGGAAGACAGATGTGCTTACTTGCTTCTACAGAACCAAGTCACAGGCACAACTAGAATGCACCACAAAACCACAACAGTCAAGCTCTCCTTGTTCTCTTTGCTTATAGCACTCAGTTCAGAAAGAGCTGCTGAAGTGCACAGGGTCAAGACTAAAAACAGTTATTCCGTTACTGTTAAACAATTATCTCTTAATTTCTTCAAAAACAGAAACAATTACATTTCTCATATAGTATTTTTGTACCGGTTACATAATAATGTATTTTAAATGCCCTGAACAATAAATATAAGAATTCAGTACTAACATATTTTAAAATTTGATATAATACTAATAGTTTAACACTAAGAATTTATCAAAACAAGTACTTAAGAAAAATTCTATATAATAATGACACAAAGTTAGGTTTCCAGGGTGTTTTTTAGTGCAAAAAGTAAAACTTTTTGGGGGGGGGGGCGGGCTCTATTTGTGATAGTAGAGAAAAATATTTTAAGTGAAATTAAAAGTTTATTTCCTATTCAGCTTTTACATATACCTTATTCTTTTTCCCAGACTTACAAATTGTAGAGGGTCACACAAAAATGTGTCGGAAAGAAATCAGCAAAATGGAACAAAATGTTTTCATTTCATTAAAGTTTTAAATTCAACAATTGATAACTCTCATGCTCTTATTTACTCTTTTTAAAAAAAAACCTTGCAAAATTGCTTTTCACACCTAAAGCTAAGATAAGCAAAGATCTAAACGTGAGTCCATGAAGATACATGAGAGGTGACTTGTGCCTCCACGCTGCCCTTGGTCAAGAGCACAGTGAAGTGGGTCACATTCGCCAACATACAGACAGTTCCTTTAGCTCTAAATTACTATTTAAATAGAATATATCATAAGCAACAGTATTACCTAAGAATTTAAATGAATTACAATAGGAAATTCTGAATTTGTTGCAGTAAGATTTTAATTTTCTCTCTAGGTATGTATTTGAAAATTAATAACCTTTCAGACTTTTGAAAATAAATTAAGCATCAAAGACTACCTCCTAAGATTTATCTTAATAAGGCAAACTGCAATACAAATAAATATAGATCATAGAATTATAAGATTCTTTAAGGTTTCCTTAGAAAGAAGATTTAAAATCAGATTTGGAGAGATAATATAATGTCCAGATTTAACAAAATGAGAAAAACTAAAGCCAGGGGAAGCTGTAAGGAAATACATTATAACAACGTTTTCCAGAAAACAACATAAAAACCTGCAAAGCACTATTTTACTTGACAAACATTTAAAATTCTAAACTTCAGTTTTTAAATAGGAAGTATTTTGGAGGAGAATCATCAACTTCGAGCAGACAGGAGGGCAAGCATGGCCCACAGCACTCCGATGAGCTCAGACACGTGCACATTTTGTTCCCAGTGCAGAACTAACTGGAACTATTTGGGAAGGATTAGGAGGTCTGTCCTTCTTGGAGTAGATGTGTACTTGTTTAAATTTCAAAAGTCCATTCCAAGCCCAGTCTTTCTCTCTGCCTGCTGCCTGTGGATAAGGATGTAAAGATCTCAGCTACTGCTCCAGTGCCACGCTTCCTGCCATGATAATGGACTAATCCTCAGAAACTAGAAGCCCCCAATTAAATGTTTTCTTTTATAAGAGTTGCCTTGGTCATGGTGTCTCTTCACAGCAATGGATCACTAAAACAACATGAGACACATTTCACCAAGATGAAACAAAGCAAAACAAAATAAATAGGAAAAAGAAACTTTAAATGGTGTATCAAAAATGCTATGATTATAAACTTTGAATCATCTTATTTTAAAAATTTAAATATGCATTTAATTTATTAAGTCATTATCAGCATGCAAACAATTAAAATGAGTCTTTTTTTTGTAACTGAAGTCATATAATTTATTTAGCTTACTTATATTGCACTGACTTTATTTCTGAGAACTTATATTCAACCACCTAGCATTTTATCGTTGTGGGAGAACTGTGCATACAGGCATTCCACCATGCCAATAAGGTCATCTTGAATCAAAGAACAGAGTCAGCAATTGACTGACTAGGATTAGCCATAGATTTCTTGGAGGACTGAAGGTCTGCTAGAGAGGACAGGAAGAGAGAAGAGAGGATTTTCAAGGAATTTCCGAAGGAAAGAGGGTCAATCAACTGACTCTGATCTGTCTTTAGATTTATCAGGTCTTTAACTAAATTGTGAATCCTGAGTTTTTATTATACTGGAATATACTGGGTGTCTTTCTGTCTCACCAGCCAGCTCCCAAATAACAACACTTATTTCATAATTAACAATAACTTATTAATTATGAAAGTTCAGCCGATAGCCTAGGCTTGTTTCTAACCAGTTTGTATAACTTAACCCACTTCTATTTCTCTACACGCTGCCACGTGGCTCATGGCTTTTACCTCTCCTCCTCCATGACATCTGGCTGCTGACTCCCTCTTTCTTTCCAGAGCGCTCTGTCTGAAAATCTTGCCTATACCTCCTTCCTAGCTATTGGCTGTTTGTTTATTTTTTAAATAAATTTAACCAACCACAGTGGCCTCTTTACACAGTGCAATCAAATAACTCACAACATTTCATTTCCTAGAAAAAAAAGAAATTAACCAAGAGGAAAATACCTTAGGTTAATGTTACCTGTAAATACTTCTCTATACAATTAATAAATACACAAATAAAACAAGTCCGTACGACTTGTTTTCTCCATTTCACACAATAAATCTAAATCACACAGAAAGTGCTTACCTCTGTGGAGAGGAAAAAGGTTGCTTCTTCAAGGCCTGCATAAGATTGGGCTTATATTCTGGATCAACACACCATAAGGAACCTTTTCCATTAACCTAGAAAAAAGTGTGGAAGAATCAAATCCTGAACTTTTTTTTTTTTTTTGGTTTTTCGAGACAGGGTTTCTCTGTGGCTTTGGAGCCTGTCCTGGAACTAGCTCTGTAGACCAGGCTGGTCTTGAA